>NW_028318430.1:17644857-17964312 GCF_062004578.1 Staurois parvus | reverse complement strand
CCAGGTTATGTCAATCTCAAAGGTTTTAAATGCCCAGACTCATCTGACCTTGCCCCAACAATCGGCACCTTGGGTTCTTCTAAGCAGTTGTCTAGAAAACTGAAACTGAAAATAGTTGACGCTCACAAAGCTGGAGAAGGCTATAAGAAGATAGCAAAGCGTTTTCAGATGTCAATATCCTCTGTTCAGAATGTAATTAAGAAATGGCAGTCATCAGGAACAGTGGAAGTTAAAGCAAGATCTGGAAGACCAAGAAAAATATCAGACAGAACAGCTCGCAGGATTGTGAGAAAAACAATTCAAAACCCACGTTTGACTGCACGATCCCTCCACAAAGATCTGGCAGACACTGGAGTTGTGGTACACTATTCCACTATAAAGAGATACTTGTACAAATGTGGTCTTCATGGAAGAGTCATCAGAAGAAAACCTCTTCTACGTCCTCACCACAAAAATCATCGTTTGAACTTTGCAAATGAACATATAGACAAGCCTGATGCATTTTGGAAACAAGTTCTGTGGACCGATGAGGTTAAAATTGAACTTTTTGGCCGGAATGAGCAAAGGTACGTTTGGAGAAGAAGGGGCACAGAAATTGAATGAAAAGAACCTCTGTCCAACTGTTAAGCATGGGGTTGGATCAATCAGGCTTTGGGGTTGTGTTGCAGCCAGTGGCACAGGGAACATCTCACGAGTAGAAGGAAAAATGGATTCAATAAAATTTCAGCAAATTTTGGATGGTAACTTGATGCCATCTGTGAAAAAGCTGAAGTTAAAGAGAGGATGGCTTCTACAAATGGATAATGATCCTAAACACACCTCGAAATCCACGGGGGATTACATCAAGAGGCGTAAACTGAAAGTTTTGCCATGGCCTTCACAATCTCCTGACCTCAACATAATTGAAAATCTATGGATAGACCTTAAAAGAGCAGTGCGGGACAGACAGCCTAGAAATCTCAAAGAACTGGAAGACCTTTGAAGCGAAGAATGGGCGAAGATACCTCAAACAAGAATTGAAAGACTCTTGGCTGGCTACTAAAAGCGTTTACAAGCTGTGATACTTGCCAAAGGGGGCAGTACAAGATATTAACTCTGCAGGGTGCCCAAACTTTTGCAGACGCCATTTTTTTGTTTTCTGTTATTTTGAAAGTGTAAATGATGGAAATAAAATCTAACTTTTGTTGACATGTTATAAGAATGTCTAATCTGTAATTTGATGCCTTTTGGAGATTTTTCCATCTTTCCTTGGCTTCTTTATGCACATTAATACAAATTTTTAGCTGGGGTGCCAAAACTTTCGATCCCCACTGTATATAGTGATATTACCTATGTGTCCAGACTTTAGGGACACCCTGTAGAAAGGTAGAAATCTGGCCTTCTAGGGATTAAAAAGGACAATAATAACTCCTGCATGTGAAAAATAGTCATACAAAATGCACTGATTTTTTGAATTATTGAACTATTAATCTACTGATGTAAAAAGTCTCTTAAAATGGGTAGAAAAGCTGCAGAAGGTTCAGCTATTTGATGAGTTTTGTAAGGATAAATACAATTTAACTTTCTCACTGTACTAAATGGATAAAGATGTAATAATCTAGTGCTTGTGGGCTTAAACCCACTACTAAGTCTTTTCCTCCCATTTATCAAGCCTTTCAGTTCTTTGATAACATAAGAAAATAAAGATAATAAAGATAACTGACAAATATGATATTTAGTTAGAAGCAACTTTATTTCATTGACATTTCTTTAAAAAGGCAAAAACAATTTTTCATTTAAAAACATTAAGAAACAAAGACCAGAATGGCTTTGTTCAGCTCCATTGACCACTTGCCTATTGGGAAATTATACCCTCTTCTTGCCCAGGCCAATTTTCAGCTTTCAGTGCTGTCGCACTTTGAATGACAATTGAGCGTTCATGCTACACTGTACCCATATGAAATTTTTATAATTTTTTTTCACACAAATGGAGCTTTCTTTTGGTGGTATTTACTTGCTGCTGGGTGTTTTTATTTTTTGCGCTATAAACAAAAATTTTTTATTTGTTTCTATTATAAAGTTTTGCAAACAGGTAATTTTTCTCCTTCACTAATATGCGTTGATGAGGCTGCACTGATAGGCAGCACTGATAGGTGGCAATGATGAACTGGCACTGATGAGGCGGCACTGATGATTCTGCACTGATATGCAACAATGATGGGCACTGATAGGCGGCATTGATGGGCACTAATAGGCATCACTGATGGGCATCACTGATGGGTGGCACTGACTGATGGAACTGACTGGCAGCACTGATGAGTGGCACTGCTGGGCAGCACTGATGGGTGGCACTGCTGGGGGCACTGCTGGGCACTGGTGGGTGGCACTGCTGGGCACAGATGGGTGGCACTACTAGGCACAGGTGGGTGGCACTACTAGGCACTGATGGACACAGGTGGATGGCACTGCTGGGCACTGATGGGCACAGGTGGGTGGCACTGTTGGGCACTTCTGGGCAGCATTGCTGGACACAGGTGGGCATCACTGGTGGGTGGCACTGCTGGGCACTGATCATCAGGGCACTGATCATCAGTGCCCTGATGATCGGAGCTGATCCATCCTCTGACAATTTCCGGTTATTGGCAGTACTTTCCTCATGCTGTGACAGCTTGAGGAAAGTGCAGCTGATAACTGGCAACTGCATTTACCCGGTCATCTGCTGTGTCATTGGACACAGCTGATCATGTGGTAAAAGGTTGCTGTGATTGGCCTTTTACCACATCACATGATCAGCTGTATCCGTAGGACACAGGGATCACGGAGATCACCTGGTGCGTGCCCCAGGATGTCATATGATGCCCTCCCAGAACTGGAAAAACGCGCTGGAGCCGCCATTCGGCTATAGCGCGGTTGAAAAGTGGTTAAATAGCAAACCTGAAGTGATGAACTGACACCACTTCTGGTTTACCCAGAAATACACAGTTCCATTTTTAAAAAATGAAAGCATTCCATCACACTGATCTTGGTGTGATTGAAAATTGCATTTGAAAAACTGCTGAGCAAATACAGTGTGACATAAAAAATTGCAAAACCTACCAATTTATTCTCTAGTGCCTCTGCTTAAAAAAATATAATGTTTGAGGGTTCTAAAACATTTTCTAGCAAAAAAACTTGATTGTTGCATTTAAACAAAAAGTGCTATAAAAGGCCTGGTCTTTAAGTGGATATGAAAATTCATCACTTATGTCCCCTTTGTTACACGATAGACAGAGAATTAACATATTTCTTAAAACAAACTTCACCATTTGTCAGTGATTGTGAGCCATAAATACCTGTTGCCCCACTGGGCACAGTAGAAATCTCCAGTTATATGCTTAGTGTTTAGTATTTAGATGTCAGGTTATCTAAGGTTGAACATTTTATGCCTCTAGTCTGAAATGGCCTTTTTTTCCAACTGGAGTGTTTGTGCTTTGGCTGATATGATTAACTCTAAAGTCTCCCAGTGATGGAAATAGATTGTATGATGAAAAAATGCTTGCACCGTGACACTATACTAAAGTTTAATCTGATAAACAAACTCTTAAATTACCTGAATAGTCATAGATAAAGGCAAACAATAAATGAGGCTTAAATATTTGGCTGCATGATGATTTCTGCAATGACTTAACAGATTTTGAAATTACCTTTTTATAGGCTCTCTTCCTGCTTAAAACATCACCAAATCATAAATTATTAAAAGTAATTAAAGACCCAGATCTCCATCTAGTTGGTGATGTTTTCAAAGATTGCACAGAGAAAATGATAAGAAAATAAAAAAAAAATCTATGTGATATACTTTTATATATGAAATTTAAAAAGTTAGTATTTGCTGGAAAATATTTAAGAATACCAGTATGTGCTATGCAATACTCACCTTTGACTATAAGTTGAGGTAAGATTCCTTTTCTCAATAACCCTACTTTTCCACATTGTAGCTCACTAACAAGGTATTGACCCTTGTTTTTGAATGACAGCAGAGATTTCTGCATAACCTAGGTTCCTCCACCGCCATATATGGCCTTTAGATACAAACACTGGGTGCACAGTTCACCCTGTTCTTAGTTGAAAATTTCCAAGCTAGATTCTTATTCAAAATGCTATATCTCTATAGGTGGATTTCCAACATTAAATACTGACTTATTTGTTAAATCACTATTCTTAAAAGTCACAATGACAATCTTTCCATCTGCTTTAATAGTAGGTCACATAATTACTAAGACATGTTTCTTCAAATTGAATTCTCTAATGTATTTTCTAATGTATTTTTGTAGGTGTTAAACTTCTTTATATTAGATTGCAGTGCAAATTCCAAACCTTTATCTAAAATGTTGAATTCATTATCATTCAAGTTCACCTGGCTAAAGTCATATATTCATTCCCCTAATACTCAATTTTTCTTTTTCTTTTGTAACATACTGCTCTGCATCCTCATTTTCTTTTCTTCCTGGAACATTCCACCGTTTGTGATGCCCTTGGTTCTGAAAATGTGTCTGTTGGTCTTGGAAATATGGTGTGTGCTGTGACCTTCCTAGGAATAAGACAAAATGAACAGGGAGGAAATTGCAGAATAAAAAGAAAATGACAACAGATCTGTGAATTTCTTTTTCCATGACAGGAGTGCCTTCAGGCCAACTATTGTGCTAATAACAGCCCATATGTCTTTCATAGTTTAGAAATGGACCTATCTCAAAGCATCATGGGGACTGTGATGGGCACATTGTTCTTTGGTACCCCTAGTGCCCAGGAGGATATGCTCATTTATATCCAACCTGAATAATGACCTTTTTTTGCACTATTTTGAACTATTGCACTATTTTGAACTATTAAGCATTATTGTATACAGTTTATAAATGTTCTGGGATCAACAACTTTGGAAAAAGTTCAATAACATCCAAAAATGTGTTTGATGCTTAACAACATGCAATAAGAGGCCTCTATACCTGCTTAAATCAGAATTCAACTCACAAAAAGAACGCTCTGACGAAATCCTATTAAGCTGACAATTCAAGCAATATGCCATAGTATTCTAGTAAAATGCATATAAATTGAAGATAATCATAGCACAATATTGAAGAAATAGATTCATTGGTATCTAGCGAGAAGTAATAAAATGTGTATCATTCAAGCACCACTGAAGGGAAAACTGCTAAAGGTTCAGAATTACCAGATTAAGACTACAATTCTTGCATCCTTAATCTTTTCTCCATAACATTACATAGACTATGGCATGTCAGGAGACTCTAATGAGTTTCAGTGAAACCATCACGCAGTGCCTTTTTTTTTTCTACAGAAGAATCTATGTTTACATATATCCAATGCCTTTAATGGACCATTGGACTGAAAGACAGTTTGCTTACTAATAGAATCCTGGTAAAAACAGTTTATATAGCAGTTAATTAACATGTAATGTAACTAAATGTCATTAGAATAAGTGGCTTCCTTTAAAGAAGTTCACTAGGATCCATAAAAAGTGTCTAAGACATTTTTTAGAACTCCATCATGCCCCTGTGTGACACATATTATTGCAGGCAACATATTCATCTACCTGTTACAGGTACATGAACGCAGGGAAAGCACCACATATGGAGGTCCACAGAAGCCAGAGTGTCCATATGGACTTTCTGATTGACTGAGCTCTCTCCTGCCATTCCAGCTGTCAGACAGGCAGTGTAGCAATTGAGAAGTTTTGTAACTGGGTAAGCGGAACCTGATGGAGACACTAGTTCATCATCAGGTCTGCTCTCCTTGTGTTTGATTGCAGGCTTTGAAGTGATTTATAGTCAATAGACAGCTTGCTATTGGCTATAGAATCCTCTGATTGCATGCTGTCAATCACAAGGAGATAGTGGACATGATGGGTAACCAATCCTTCAGCTTCCCCATCAGGTTCCACTCACTGTCAGCATCAGCAGCTGCTAGGAGCCTGTCACCTGTAAAGCTAACAAGGTCCTTACCAACACCATTGCCAGGTGGGTAGGGGAGGGGGTAGCAGCAGTAAATATGCTGCTATGCTACACCACAGTATACAAAGACAGGAACTCTGCCTGTTTTTGTACATGAATTTTAAGATGGTTTTAATAACATCTAGTTTTGTTACCTGCAAACTTTTGGCAATTCTTTTTGAATTTGGTGTATCCCTAGCACCACTTTGTAAAAGTGGCACTATTAAGAACTACCTTAATCTGCTGCACATGTTGGTAAAGCTACTAAAATTGGTGACGGGGATTTTTGAATCTGGTGAAGACCGTTTTTAAGGTTATACTTCTTGAAAAGTGTTGTAAGGACTTTCTTGAATTTCCACTTTTGTTGTCTCAAAGAGAAAACAGTGACATTTCAATAATTTAGAAAATGTTATATAATCTGAATAGAATCCTATTATATAAACACATTGTCATTAAAAAGAACTTGAAATCAAAACTGATCCAGAGAGATACAGTATTGTTTAGTAAAGCATGGCAATCAAAATATTAAAAAGGGTTCTATGCACCGTTTTCTTCACTCACATGTTCCTGGCACAGTGTAACTCATGTGTATGGCTTTAGAAAAGAAACAAGCAGAGTTTTTATTACCTAAGAGTAATTGCACTGAATGTATGAATTTAACCCATATCAGGCAAGTGAAGATATGTCACACTGCTCACTTGACTGCTGTTGCTATTACCATTTTCTGACTTGGTAAGACAGAGGTTGGATTACTATGGTATTCAGTCCCACTGCACTTTAAACTATTTTAATGGTGCCGCAAACCAGAGAGCCAACAGCTTCCATGAAGTTTTACACCAGGGCTGGCAGTGCTATATAAGTCTCACTCCCCAAAAAGTCAGCAGACCCTTCTTTTATATTTACCCTGCTCTCTGAGGCAAAATGTTCAGTTTTGTACAGCATGAAGATGTTTCAATAATATAAGTACATATGTGGCACATTGTATTCCCCTTGCAGAGCAACTGCTAAGACTGTACATTTGGACAAAATTGATGCCCTCCTCACCTTCTCAATTTCACCTTTCCTTTATGACTAGACATTTGCATTCTCCTTCTTCACATACAGCCAGAAGAAGTATAGAAGGAACATTCAGGAACTGACATCACACAGGAAAGCTATAATCCTGGTGATGAGTGCAAAGAATGCATGTCTGCTGAGGAGATATTATCTAATTATGAAACTTTTCTCCTAAATATTGTGAGGAGCAGTAAGTTGACACTTTAATAACTTTAATGGCAGACCGTGGTACACTGCTTGAGGAATCCTGGTAACCCTGCATAAACAAGTCAATGACTTGTGGGTAAAATATGACCATGTACTTTACCTTACAACAATACTTATAGAACTCACACCATACACAATCACAATATCTAACAACCTGGTTGCACCCTAAGGGTTTGATTTATGAAAGGCAAATAGGTTGTTAACTTTGCAAGAGAATTTGTACTTTGCAAGGGAATTTTCATTTAGCTCAGTAAATGAGGTGAATAACTGGCACTTCCATCATCCGCTCATGTGCAAGCAAAAATAAAGTTTTTTGCATGCGATTGCATATTTCTTTTTAAAATAAGTCTTTACCATATTCAAAAAAAAAGATGAGTGCTCATTCAAATTGGACACCTTGTCATGCATTTGCTACATTTATTTTGTGCAGGATCATAAGAAGATCTACTGTTTTTAAATGGCTTATTCATACAAGTTCTGTGTGTATTTTGGGTATTATAATGTGGATTTTTACATTCAGGTCAATACAATTTATCCAAGAACACAACACGGTGAAACACACTGATCGGGAAAGCTTTGTATAAATGTAGGATTTTCCTGTATCCTGAGCAAACCTGCTTGTGGAAATAATTGAAATGGGATGGGTTTTACAGGCAATCTGTATTGCTTTCCCTGCAGAGATGGTAGGTGCATACAGAACTCTTGTCCCTGCCCTGTCAATAGGCACAAACATTTAAGGTCAAGCAAAGCAAACTTGATGGTTTGAAAAAAATAATAATTTGGATTATGCATATGCAGCTGACTGTCATTTGAAATCAGTATGCACCTTTAGTCATATGTTAATAAATTCTTACTTGAAACCATTTGTAATCTTTAAGGTAAAATTGACTGTAAGTAGAAAGACGTGTAAATAGTTTGAGTGAAAAAGTAGAGTATTTTTGTAGTTTGAATATATTTTATTACAGTTCAATACACTGAAAATAATTTTACAATAAGCTAGCAATAGCTTTTCCAATCATTATTGTAGTAGCTTTGCAAGTAAAAAAAATTTTCATACCAAAACCTAATATTCCACAATGTGCCACTGTGAAAAATTATGATTTCATTATAGTGCCAGATCTGACATCATGAAACATAAATAGTTATTCCCTCAGCACCTTTCATATGATTCATGCAGACAGATTTATTTTAATGTTAATATATAAGTGGCAAAGATCTGCATTGGCAAAGAATTTCCTTCATTAAGGTAGGATTTAAGGAATATTAGAAGTGCATCTGAACTAAATAGAATAAAATCGTATAGCCTTAATTCATTGATTTGGGATTTATTTTAGCAGTTAAAAAGTTGCACAATTGGCAGCTGCTAAAAAAATTACAATTTGCTTCCAGATCGTATTTTTAAATAGTCCCAGAAGATCCCAGCATGAGAGATGTAAAAGATTTAGCCTATATCAGCTGAGATGTTAAGAAATGGTATTTATTGTGTATATAGAGGAAAGGGTCAGGGAACCCAGCAGGGCTTGACATTTGTTCTAGCTCACCTTCTGCTTTTACTTTTTCCACCGTACCTTTTAATATGGCTTGAGCAGACTGCTCATTTTATAGATTAAAACAAGCTGAGCCTGGTCCTTATTCTGAACTTGTTGGATTATGTCAAATTGAAGTATAAAAAGTGAGCTCAGAATACAGTTATTCAAAATATTTCTCAGATACGGCTAAGAAGTGTTTGAATAAGATAGGACTCTTGTGATGTGACCTGATGCAGCTGAGTGATTCCCAAAGTCAGAAGTCAGTCTCTGACTGTAAAATAGACATCTGATCAAATTGTCATGCTTTATGGTTAATGGAGTGTTAAAAGGACTTTGGCACAAACCATTACCCACTATTTACTTATTCAGAGCAGAAACCTACTGGAAAATTGAAGGCAATGATCAGTACTTTGAATGCCCTGCTTTTGAGAGATTGAACCAATTAAATTACATTTTCTACCATGTCTCTTTTTAAGCTGAGATTCTGTGTTTTACACTGTGATGTGAATTATGTGTTTTCTGTGTTGTGCTCAATGTGATTTCGTTTAATTCCTCCATTTAAGTTTTTTTTTTTCAGTTCATAAAATCCTTTTGAGATAATTTTAACAGTCAGTAATTATAACCTTTTTCCCTTACGAAGCATGAAATACAATGTTCATTCTTTCACTGAACTTCCAGTGTAGCTTTGTAAAATCCATGTCTTCCTCTTTTAATCACAAACAGCAAAACTGCTATTGCAGCCCACAAAGTGAGTCGAAGGCATCAGTGCAGTCTTATCACGAAACTACAGTTCTTCCCAATGCACCAGTTCACAAAACAGGTATCCCAGAATTAAAAAGATTACAAAAATTATAATGCATTTATTGTTAAAGTGGAACATATCTTCAAAATGTACTATATTAAAATGCCTTACTTAGTTACATAGAGCCCTATTTCAAATAGAGAGACTTATACCCATATATTCCCTCTACATGATGCTTCATTATTTACTTACACATTGTGCTTGTGTTTTATATGTCATTCATAAAAGTTTGACAGATCATGTGACCAGGCTTTCCTTCTCCCAACACTTTTTCCCCATTCATTAAGAATAATGGGGCTTTGCTTGTTATAGTGTTCTGAAGCAAGCAAAGTAGAGGGGGCATTCATAAATCACACCACTGTTCTTTTTAATTGTGCTGGAAAAAAAATAGTGGTAAGATCAATGTAAAGACATACTGCTGATTTACAATATGCCACTTACAGCTGTCTTTGTTTTCAGCAGTAAAGCAGTCAGGCACCCAGTATATATGTAGATGTGAACTGCCAGGGGTTTACTGGGCATATGCAGCTTTCTGCTCATTCTTAGCATTACTGAGGTGCCAGACTGAGGACTTCAGACTGCTGAGTGATGGCAGGTCCCCTACTCCAGCATCAGCATAATCAAATAAGTAGATATGCTGGTATACCTCAAGCATGTGCAAGGGTTTTAGTACACACACTAATGGTGAGTAAAACTACATATTCAGGAAGAGAAGTCATGGATGCTGTAGAATATGGTGTTGGCATCAGGCTGTAGGAGTGATAGAGATTGTTGCAGATTTTTTAACCGCGTGCCCAACACCCTATAGCAGAATATATATACATTTCCGGGTAGGGGGCACGCGCATGCACTACCCGTTCCGCCATTGCTAGATTCAGCTGTCAATCACTGAGTCCTGTCCAGAGATTCCCCGCCTGCACCCGGCGATCGCAAACAATACAGGTCTCTCCCCTGCCAACTCCAGAACGCTGCATACCAGAGCAATACAAAGCAGCGTCCTTACACTGTAAAACACACACAGAGCACACAGTAAAACAGCACACAGTTAACCCTTTGATCACCCCAGATGTTAACCCCTTCCAGCCCAGTGTCATAGGTACAGTGCCAGTGCTTTTTATTAGCACTTAACACTGTATTAATGTCACTGGGGATGTCAATGACAATTAGTCAGTAACCGCCCAGTGTCAGAATGCCCGCCTTAGTCCTGCTGTAAGTCGCTGGTCACTGCCATTACTAGTATTAAAAAAACCAAAAACATAGATTGTAGATGCTATAACTTTCACATAAACCAATGAATTTACACGTATTGGGATTTTTTTTTAGCAAAGACATGTAGCAGAATACATTTTGGTCTAAATTTATGACGAAATTTGATTTTCTAAATTTTTTTACTGGACATGTTTAATAGCAAAAAGTCAAAAATATTGTTTTTTTCTCAAAATTGATGGTCTTTTTTTGTTTATAGCTCAAAAAGTAAAAAATGCAGAGACAGTAAAGTACCACTGAAAGATTTCATGCTCCATTTGTGGGAAAAAAGGACATAAATGTAATTTGGGTGCAGTGTTGGATGACCACGCAATTTTCAGTTAACCTCCCTGGCGGTATTCCCGAGTGTAGCTCGGGGTAGAGTTTTAGTACCAAAAGCGGTAACCCCGAGCTACACTCGGGCTTACTATGCGGCGCTGCATAGGGAGTCCCTGCAGCACTTACCTTGTCCTTCGCTCCCACGATGCGTCCCCTGAAGCGTCCCCGGCCATCTCCTCCGGCTGATGCCGGCATCCGGCTTCTGTGTTCCGGTCCCCGTGACGTCGGGACGTACGGACGGCGGCGGGAAATTTGAAAATTTTAAAAAATGTCATTTTTTTCAAAACACATTTTTCACAGTAAAACATTGCTGTTTCAACCCATTTCACATACATATTGTCCCTAGTGCTTTGTCCTGTGCCCTGCCTACATTTTGTCTGTCTTTCTGCCTGGAAACTTAGAAAAATCCATGGCATCCAAAAAGTGTCCCTTTAGGTCAAAAGCGGTTTTAGACCAGCTAGAGAACAGCAATAGTAAATCAGAACCACTTGCAGAATTGAGTGATAATGATTCGTGGGGGAAATTCGTCATCAGACACTGAAAACGATTTTGCGACTTTGCTCAGCAATGTACGAACTTGGCGCTCTATTTCAAATTTCAGTGTTTTCGTTTTGATTATATTATTGAATTAAATGTATTATTATTATATTATTATTTTTTATGATTATTTATTAAATTATAATTTATGATTTCGTGTTTCAAATTTTATCATACCCGGGATGTTTAATAGACTCTTGTTCGGACAGATTTCAGTGAGTTATTCCTAAAAATGACAGCCTACAATAAAAAAACTACATATTTCCATGCAAAATAATGGTACCGCTTTCAGCACCAAAAATCTGAAATAATCATTTCAGGGAGGTTAAAGTAACGCAGCGCCGTATCACGAACAATGGCCTGGTCGTGGGGTAAATCCTCTGGAGTGCAAGTTAATAAATGAGTGGCACTGTGAGCTAACTGACATAGGTGTAAATGTGTAGTAGCAGATATGATTAATTGGTATATATGTTTACATTTATGGGTACCCCATGGCTGTAGTTCTGTCTTAAGGGGCAATTTGTGATCCGCTTGACTTCTGGAAGGGTTTTACCACCTTCATGACCAGGGCATTTTTTTTTCTATTCAGCACTGTGATACTTTAACTGACAATTGCTCAGTCATGCAACAGTGTACCCAAATGAAATATATATATAATTTTTTCTTCACACAAATTGATTTTCTTTAGGTAGTGTTTCATCACCACTGGGTTTTTATTTTTTATTATATAAATTAAAAAAGCCAGAACATTTTGAAAAAAAATAAAATAAAAATCACGTTTTATTCGTAATCAAAGGCCAAAAAATATTTTGCTTCATGTCTTTGGTAAAAAAAAAATCCCAATAAGTGTACAGTATATTAACCATTTCAATACCGTGCAATTTTACACCTTCCTGCCCAGGCCATTTTTCAGGTTTCAGCGCTCTCACACTTTGAATGACAATTACACGGTCATACAACACTGTACCCAAACTAAAATTTTATCATTTTCTTCACACAACTAGAGCTTTCTTTTGGTGGTATTTAATCACCGCTGGGGTTTTTATTTTTTGCTAAATTAACAAAAAAAGACCAAAAATTTTGAAAAAAAACACATTTTTCTTTGTTTCTGTTATAAAAGTTTACAAATAAAAAATTGTTCTTCATAAATTTAGGCCGAGATGTATTATGCTACATGTCTTTGGTGAAAATAACCCAAATTAGGATGTATTTTTTAGTTTGTAGGAAAGTTATAGAGTTCACAAACTATGGTATAGATCTGAATATTGATCAATCCTGAAGTACTGACAGCCAATCTAATTTCTTGAGGTCCAAGAATGTCAGAACAGTACAGATATCCCACAAATGACCCCTTTTTGCAGAGTAGACAGTCCGACGTACTTCATAAGAGGCATGTCGAGTTTTTTGAAGTTGTATTTTTATGTCATAATTTTTCGGAAAATTAAAAAATTAAAAAAATTATTTTCACTATTTTTTTTTTTACATACTGTCACCAGTGCAGTACAGCATCATCATATAACTGGCATGGCGGTTAACAGGGACACTGACTGGTGACAGTATGAAAAAAAAATATATATATTTTTTTTAATTTTTTTAAATTTTTTTATTATATTTAATTTTTTATTACATTTTTTTTTATTTTTTTTAAGATTTTTTTATCATATTTTACTATGACCAAAGTAGTACAATGTTACCATAGTAACACTGTACTACTTTGGGGAAGTGATCAGTATTTTTTTTTTTTTTTTTTTACACAATTTGCTTATAGCAAAGAATTACTTTGCTATAAGCAAACATTTATCTGAATGAAATCGATTCATTCAGCTTTTTTTTTTTTTTTTTTTTGTGCTTAGCTGTGATTTGGTCACAGCTAATCACATGACATGTTTGCCAAAACCTTATATTTTTTTATCTACAGTACTTAAACCAAGGACTTGGATTTGAATTTAGGCATTTTATTTTGTGGAAAACATATTTTTGTAAATTAATTATAAGAAAATAATTATATGTACAAGAAAGGCCAATTTGCTTCCCCTTTAGCCAGTATTTCAAGGGGGAGGGGGGTATTTTGAAGAGAACCTAAACTGATAAAATATGGAGGCTGCAATGATATAGCTCTTTCTGAGATTGCTTTCATGGAGATCATATTATTTAAAATGAATAATTTAGACATTTGAGTCATAGCTGCCTTATCTGAGGCCCAGACCAGTGCAATGTCAGATGCCACAGTGACTCTGAGACCGGGCAGTCCTGGTGGCGGTCGGAGGCAGGTGCTGGTGATGGCTGGAGTTGAGTCCCTCGGAGAGTAGGCGGGTGGTGATGGCGGTTGCCGGCGAGGTGCACTGGAGCCCCGGGACCCGGACAGATTGAGAGCAGGAGGTGGAGATACAGGCACATTTGATTACTAATCTAGAAATGCAGGTTGAATAGATGCAAAGAGAACAGAGAAAGCTCACATTTAAATTAGAAGATCAAGAGAAAAGAGAGAGAATAAATAATTTAAGGATTCACAGTTTACCAGAAGAGCCCCAAGGGGAGGACTTGCGGGATACATTGTTCTAAATTATCTGTATCCCTTTGAAGGGAAATATAGTGGAGAAGTAATATAGCTTTAGAAATGAGTTTGGTTAATTTTGTAACATATAACGTGAAAGGATTAAACTCCCCGACTAAAAGACATAAAATACTTAAGGAAATCCACCAATGTTCTATGGATGTAGTGTTTTACAAGAGACACATATATCACATAACACAAATGTCAACTTATATTCAAGCTATTATCCAACATGGTATTATGCCGATTCATCAACAAAAAAAGCCAAAGGAGTAGCAATCGGGTTCTAAAAACATGTAAGTTTCACTCTGGAAGAGAGACTGGTAGACCCAGAAGGTCGGTTTCTTTTTCTGAGAGGAAAATTATAAGGAGTTGACTGTATGTTAGTGAACATCTATTGTCCAAATAACAAACCAGTAGTATTTCTGTAGAGTATGTTAAGAAAACGTAATGATTTTAAAAGGGGTAGTCTGATTGTGGCGGGAAACTTTAATTTTTGTTTGAATTCAAGGATGGATACATCATCAAGTGCTCAGAGAGAAGGTGGTAGAAAATTAAACCAGTTGAAAAAGAAATTACATCATCATCAATTGATAGATACGAGGAGAATGAAACATTCAAGAGAAAGGGATTATACCTTTTTCTCTCCAGCGCACAGATCATATTCACAATTGGACTACATAATGATCGAACACAGACAATTGGAGTCATTGGTTAAGTCTAACATAGAGGTTATATCTGTGTCGGATCATGCACCTGTCACAATGAGACTACATGTAGAAGGGGAGCAGAATAGAATGACTATGTGGAGATTAAATAAGATGCTTATACAAGACCCGGATTTAGAGAAAAGATTAAGGAAGGAAATAAAGCAAAACTACCAACATTTATTCTACGGGGTTTTCAGAAAACATATGTAATATTTTGTTTTTTTTTTAGTAATCTTCAAGCCTAAAATGTGCATTTTACCACATGTGAAAAAAACGGCTCTGGCTGCAAAAGTGTTTAACCCTTTCGCTGCCAGGTCCATACGTTGTATGAACCTGACAGCTGGAAGGAGGGGTTTACACACACTGCAGCCACTGGGATTTTGTGCACATCTGACAACCCAACTTCTGGCTTTCAGATACAAGCAGTCTGGTGCCTCTGCAGGTGGATTACTTACACACCCCCGGGTAATAACCTCTCATTGCCGACCAGCTGGCCTGGGACCATCATAGTGGGTGCCATCGGGTAGAGGGGAGGGATCTGAGTGGACACACGTCTCCCCTTCTTGTTGGTGACCCAGAAGCAATGTGTAAAACATCACTTCTGGGTCCCCATGCCTGTTTCCCCAGCTAGTATGGCAGGGAAAGAATGTGTTGCAATGTGATCTGCATTGCATTACATTCAATGGGACAAAGAGGAGACATCCAGGGTATTTTACACCTTGGATGTCTCATTAAAGAGAACCTGTCACCATAAATCATCACATAGGGGACTTTTTTGTTAAGTAAGTTAAGTAAAAAAAAAAAAGTTTAATTGTAAAAAATTTAAGTAACAATAAAGCATATACAATCTCCCCAAAATGTTTGAGTCCCCCACCCCCACATATACACACGTGCCTACATAGTTGCATGGCTCATACACATGAAAATGACGATTGCGATACACATGTTACATATCGCCACGTGTGCTGGAGAGAGAGAAATAATTCTACCACCAGACCTCCTCCATAACGCTAAACTGATGACCTATAGTAGTATTTAAAGTGTCACCTATAGAAAATATTGGCTACTGAAGTTTGCCGCCATTTTTCGGGCACATGAAAATTTTGACATGTTGAGCATCTATTTATCTTTTACATTGTATCAAAAAATTGGGTCATTTATTGCGTTTGTGTGCCCTAAAATTACCTTTATTGTATTTTTTGCTGAAATATTATGTTTCCTAGACCTTTGCAGTAATGTCTTAGTTACATAGTTAGTCTGGCTGCAAAAAGACCAAAGTTCAATCAGTTCAACCATAAAAAAAAAAAAGTTATAATCTTACACCCACAGTTGATCCAGAGGAAGGCAAAAATCTCAGCAAAGCATGATGTAATTTGCTCCTGCAGGGGATAAAATTCTTTCCTGATTCCCCTAGAGGCAATCGGATATTCCCTGGATCAACTTTACCTATAAATGTTAGTAACCAGTTATATTCTGTGTATCTAAGAAACAATCCAGGCCTCTTTAAAGCATGTGACATAACAAATTGGAACTACCACTATTTCATTCTCTAGGGTGTCTGCTTTCATAAAGAAACTGAATTTTTTTTTTTTTTGGGGGGGGGGGGTTCTGCAATCTTTAGGTATAAAAAAAATGTTTTAAACATGTATTCAGAAAACACAAAACCGGTTCTGGTACCAAAATGGTTAAGCTGAACTCCAGGTATGTGTAAAATCTCACTTTGCAGCCACTTCACACTGCAAGAGTGAAATGCTAATTTTGTCTAGGGGGATTGGAATAAGCACAATACTTGATTTAGTCCTAAATTACCAGGGGCCATGCCCCTACCCTTGATACTAAGTATTCCAATTTTCCTATACTAAATGAGCATTTAACCCTTGAAGTATTACTTAAAGTGGTTGTAAAGGCTGAAGGTTTTTTTTACCTTCATGCATCCTATGCATGTAGGTAAAAAACCATCAGTGTGCAGCTCTCCCCTCAGTTCCCCAATTCTTACCCTGATCCAGTGATGTGTACAAGAGAAGTGTCTCTCCCAGTTCTCTGCCTCTTCATTGGCTGAGACATTGCAGTGGGAGCCATTTAGAAGGGAGAAGGGGGCAGGGGCAAGCTGCGCTTTGTGTGTCTTATGGACTCTGGGAGAACTCTGGGGAGGAGCCAGAAGCACTGCTGGGGGACCTGAGAAGAGAATCAGGGCTGCTCTTTTCAAAAACATTGCACAGAGTAGGTAAGTATAACATGTTTGTTCCCCAAGAAAGCAGCTCTACTGAATATATACAAAAAAAACAGATAAATGGTGAATGATAGATAACACTTAATAAAGTGCAAAATGAAGTCCAAAAGTGATATAGCAGTCTCTTTCTTCCAACATTAATGGAAATGCACCAGTGACTTCAACAGGCGTGCAAATGTATCATGCTCCTCCACCTTCGGGCATGCATGCTCACCTCAACAGCTGACCCATAGAAAATATAAGTCAAAATGCATTCAATATTAATCCCACTGTGTCCTTTGCTTCCACAGGTCTCTCCAGGCACACTCAGGAACAATCCTTTACGTCTCCACTCCGATATATATATTCAGTAGAGCTTCTTATCTCTTTTTTTATGCACTTTTTGTGAATATCTACCCCAGTTGAACATTTATCTGATTCATCACCTATTTATTTGATTGGGGGGCTGATTTCTCAACCGTGCATTCATTTTACAACTGTTTTTGTTGGTTTTCACACTTTATACTTCAGCTCAGCCGGGTGTTTATTACAGCTCAACCAGGTGTTTACTGCTATTGTGGTCCTGTTTTATTTATGATATACTTTTCACATATTTTCTTGTTCTTGTTGTTTTTTACACTTTATTCTTCAGCTCAGCCAGGTGTTTTTTATAAGTTGGCCAGGTGTCTATTGCTACTTGCTATGTTTTATATATATATATATATATATATATATATATATATACTGTATATATATAAATGTTTCACATATCATTTGGATTTAGTGGCTCAACCAGATTTTATTTACTACTGACTTTATTTGTTTCACAGATTTATTCAATTGCACATCGGGTTTGATGCTCAGGAGAGTGTTTATTTATTATTAGTTTATTTTTTTGGGTCACATGGGGGCAGTGCAGCACTATTCTTTGGGGAATTATTTTGATGTGGGACCACATTTAGGCGCTTGCAGCAGCTTATCATTTATTTTTGGCAGTGCATGAGTGTTATATCCTTATTTTTTTATGGCATGTTTGTTATTTAAAAAAACAATAAAAGCTGAATCTTTGGTATCACTTTATTTTTTTATTGCCTATTTTAATACAGTGTATTCATAAACTAAGTATTTATTTGATTACCTTTGGAGGTTTTTTTTCTATTAAACATAATAAACATTAAACTCAGTAGAAAAGTGTCCAAGCTAAGTACATGACTACAAAAGAAGTTAAAATATACAGTTCAAAAATGTCAGAATGATCATATTATGTGTTTGTAAAATGTTTGAAAGCATTTTTATATTTTTGGTAGAAGTCTGTTTCTGTGAGTAGGTGCTGACAAATACTGCAAATCGCTATACCCTAAATCCTTTTCGGAAAATAAATCAATATAGGATCTATGTGGTTAAAAGGCATATGAATCAAATAGAATGATTATGTAAATATAATGCATTTAGAAGGCCTTTAACTTATTTAAACTGCCCCTTGTGGAGAAAAATTCAACCATGTAAGCTAATTTGTAAACAAATTCTCTCAGCGCCAGAGGCAAGCGTTTAATGTAATCCAGTATTTATGATTACAAACTGGCATACCCTTACCAAGATACTACAGACCTTTTCTTGTCATATTACAATGTATTCTACTTTGTCATACATACTGAAATGTGCATTCATAAACATAGAGGAGTGAAGTATATATAGAGTGTGTATATATATATATATATATATATATATATACAGCTCAAAAAAAATTAAAGGAAGGTCAGAGTATAGCATCAAGTCATTTAGACTCCTGGGATATTGATCTGGTCAGTTAAGTAGCAGAGGGAGTTGTTAATAAGTTTTGGTATTAATTAAATTAACAACAGGTGCAGTAGATGGGCAACAATGAAATGACCCCCAAAAAAGGAATGGTTTTACAAGTGGAGGCCACTGACATTTTTTTCCCTACTAATCTTTTCTGACTGTTTTTTACTAGTTTTGCATTTGGTTAGGCGATACCTGGACCCTGCAGAGGTTGCACAGGAAGTCCAACTCCTCCAAGATGGCACATCAAAACGTGCCATTGCCAGAAGGTTTGTTATGTCTCCCAGCACAGTCTCAAGAGCATGGAGGAGATTCCAGGAGACAGGCAGGTATTCTAGGAGAGCTGAAAAGGGCCATAGAAGGTCCTTAACCCATAAGCAGGACTGGTATCTGATCCTTTATGCAAGGAGGAACAGGGTGAGCACTGCTAGAGCCCTACAAAATGACCTCCAGCAGGCCACTGGTGTGAATGTATCTGACCAAACAATCAGAAACAGACTTCATGAGGGTGGCCTGAGGACCCAACATCCTCTAGTGGGCCCTAAGCTCACTGCCCGGCACCATGGAGCTTGATTGGCATTTGCCATTGAACACCAGAATTGGCAGGTCTGCCACTGGTGCCCTGTGCTTTTCACAGATGAGAGCAGGTTCACCCTGAGCACATGTGACAGATGTGAAAGGGTCTGGAAAAGCCATGGAGAATGTTATGCTGCCTGTAACATAATTTAGCATGACCACTTTGGTGGTGGGTCATCTGGACACAGTGGAACACCGATCGTTGTATGGGACCTCTGTGTGAGGTCCCGATCATGTGATCGCTGATTGGCCAATCAGTGATCACATGAAGAGTAGTAAGAAAGATCTCACTTCTGACATCATTGCTTACTACGTGTGAAATCTGTGAATGATCACAGAAGTCACATGGTACAAGGCTATTCACAACAGCCTTGTACCATGTGATAAGCTGTGACTAATCACAGCTCACACAGTATTTCTCAATGGCTGCTTTTACAGCCTTTATGGGTGTAAAAGCAATCAGTGTAAGAAAAAAAAAATCTTCATAACCCCCCCACAAGTAGTACAGTGTCAGTATGGTGACACTGTACTGCTAGGGTGACAGTATAAAAATAAATAATATAATATAAAAAAATAAAATAAAAATGTAAAAAAAATGTTGAAAAATTATAATTTTTGGTTATAAACTAATTTGGGTTATTTTGTTTTACTAAAAATATAACTGCATAAATTTTGGCCAAGATTTATGAAGAAAGATTATTTCTTTGCAAAATTTTATAAGAAAAACACTTTTTCAAAATTTTTGGACTTTTTCATTTATATAGCAAAAAAAAATAAAAATCCCAGTGGTGAATAAATACGACCAAAATAAAGTTGTATCTGTCTCAAAAAAATGCTAAAAAATTCATATGGGTACAGTGTTGCATGACCGCGCAATTGTCATTCAAAGTGTGATAGCACTGAAAGCTGAAAATTGGACTGGGCAGGAAGGGGGTAAAAGTGTCTGGACCTGAAGTGGTTAAATAATGTATAAAAGTAAAAATAATCAGATAAAAAATGTAAACCGCAAATTGCTTTCAACAGCTGCTTTCTACATTTCTTTCAGGAAATAAATGCTAGGCAATAAATAAAATAAGTTAGAGATAATGTTTTTCAGGAAATACTAGAATTGGTTTACAAAGGGAATAGAGGGTTTACTTAGCCCAGGGAAGCTCTTCTGGTCTTCTGGGCTAAGTGGGTGGAGTTTAGAGGGTTGGGGATCAAATTCTTTAGCATGATGTCATACCCCCAAAAATGGACCTATATTAAAGCATAGGGGGATTAGAAATACCAATTTGGACATTTATATATAAGATGATATAAGGGTTGATTTACTAAATGCAAATAGACTTTTCCCTTTAAAAAATGAATTTTTACTTTCCAAGGGAGGTTCCTCTCTTGGTGAATAAGATGAAGCTCTGCTTACTTCCATCATGTAATCATGTCCAAGCAAAAATACATGTTTTTTCCTTGCTGTGATTTAGTATACTTTTCAGGAATTTTCATCACATTTGAGGGAAAATCCCTTGAAGATTTTCTGTTTACCTTTAGTAAATCAACCCATAGCATTACAAAATACCTTTTCAGGAATCAGTTTGATTCACAGCTATGACTGGTTGAAAAACAGAATTCCTGGTCAAGTAGTAGTATCTTCAAATAGAATGCCTAAATTTTCAATTACGGTATGTACTTTTATTTATCAATTAAGTACTTTTATTCATTTTGAACATATGGACAATTGTACTTGCTCGTTGTATGTGTATTATGTGCTTCTTGGTTGATGGAATAACATAAAAACTGTGCCTTACTGGTTATTGCAGTTTAAAATAGATCTAAACCCTAACATGGTATTTAGTTTGTTAAAGCATTGTGTATCATAAATGATCACCAAGTTTACTTTTCTTTAAAATTCTATTTGCACTTTTTTTATTAATTTAAGAGCTGTTTATTTCGCTATCCTGTTTCAATGGCATTTGGGTTTGGTATACAAACCTCTTTAAAGTTCAAAAATCGCTGCTTGAACCGACCCCAGGTCAGTTTTTTTTTTTTTTAATTTTCTTCAATATAAATATTCTCCAGAGCAGTGTCCAGCTCGCCAAGCTGTTTGTTTGATAATCACCTATTTAACTAGAAAATGATCATTACTGTTTTTTTTTACTTTCTTTGGTATATGTTCTTCTGTGTTTGTCATATTATGACATCCCTTTGCCTAAAAAGTTGTCATTCTTGATTTCTAAGATTAAGCCCCCCTTGATTTTAATGGGGTTCAGGTTTGGCATCCAAACTTCAATAATGTTCATTGAACCAACCTCAAACCAAACCCAGGTAGATTAAGCTCATGCCATGCCTACTAGTCACTTTCAGCACACACTGTAAAAGAGGATGCTATGTATTTATCTTTCTGGTAGCTTGTATATTGAAACAGCAACACGGTATTGCTCCCTGCCTGCCATGAGTATTAACAGCTACATGTGTTTTACACTATGGTTCCCTGGGTTGGCTTATATGACACTACAAGACAGAGGAACTACAGAGTGCTGTGAAAGGAGGAGATATTCAGCACACCTAGAAGTGTTGATTACCTGCAGTGGCCAGCAAGCATTAAGGCTGTACAAGTTTGATTCAGGCCACCAGAAAGTTAAAGAATAAGTTCACCTTTTGTAACATGTTACGTGTTAAACCCATATTCAGGGTGTAACATGTAATATGTTTTGGTAGCACCGGCCCCTGCTCAGCTTTTGAACATTAAAGCTGAGATGAGGAGAATATAATAATACCTAACTGCCACTATTGGTGATACCCTTCTGCAGTTGCTCACTGCCTTCCACTGCCACAAGCCTAGACCATCTTCCTTCTTGATGATTGCTTATGTGCTCCTGGTGTGCATTGTTCTTTTCTGCCCCTGCACTTTTCCATGGACTTTGTTGTTGCCATTTAGTGTGTTTTCTATTATTTTTGTGGTTGTTGCTTCTCTGGTCTGTAGAGTATGGCCTTTTGCATGTAGTTATGCTGAATCTGAAACAATTACCATTCTCTTTTTTTGTATTTTTTTGGTATATGTGTTATGTTTCTTTGCATTAAAAATCTAATAAAAATGCATTTATAAAAAATACAGTAATTAAAACCTGGCTGTAAAATATTTTCTACCAAACAGATGTTTTTAGACTTCCTCATTCTATCCCAAACAAAAAAAGAAAAGTTTTTGCTGGGGCTATTTTTTAAAAATGTACTAATTACTAAAATTTCCCATAAAGAAGTTTTACTGTCTATACATATGGAAATAAAGTATACTAGGAATTGTTCTTCAAAATAAAGTGGTTATTTGTATTACAAAGAATACATCATTATGAATCTTTTCCATTCACTTAGTAACTAAAGGTCCCAGTGTTTTTCTGTTGCAACTAGATGACGTTTGTAATAAAACAAAGAGTATTCTTTTATTACAATGCTGTTCAGCAAGTATTTTGTTATTACAATGCTGTTCAGCAAGTCCAAATTGCTTATTAAAATCTTTGCTCAGGCATTTTATAATTAGTCATATTAAACTGTGTCATTCAAAGCAGGTCGATTTCTGCTGGGTTTATTTTTTTAAGCTACTCTTGAAAATAAAATTAACTTCCCAGTTCTTTGTGGGATGTGGGTTGAAAAAATTAAAAGTGTGGAAAGAGGATTTAACCTAAATCCTTTTAAAACATTAGCACAGCTAATAGCAACCTATTATTCTCAAGAGATGTTAGATTTCTATTTTAATATCCATTGGGCTGCAAACGCACTCTTGTCCAAATATTTGGTGTAACTTGAGTTCCACCAATATCCTTTCTTCTTGCTGCTTAAAAGAAGGTTTATTGTAATTGTACCCCAAGGAGAAATCATTTTGTACAAAGCAAAAAAAACAGGTGTTTGGGAGGCTATTAAGCACAATCAGCAATTAACACATAACCAATGTCATGTCCCTTCTACAGATTTACAAATAACATGATCCGAAGTACTGTATCCGTTGTAACAATATGGAATCTAAGAACCAGTGTTTGTACTGTACTTACAAGTAGATTACAAGCCAAGACTAGACAAAATAGCATTAGCAGGGTGACTAATTCGGAAGTGGTGCCCAATGGATTCATATACAGTATATATATATATATATATATATATATATATATATATATATATATAATATATCCTATAAGCAATATATCAAAAGTGAGATATATAAAATAAACATTATCCCATAATGCAATGTGCATAATTATAAGGGAATTCTGATAGGATGACTGGCGCATAGATATGCGCACGAGCACAACATCGTTAACAGAAATGTGCAAAGGCACATCACTCATAGAAATGAGGAGTGTGCCTACAGTTTCTGGCACCAGATAGGCTATTTAAAGGAAGCTCTTGCTCACTGTCAGTCCTGACTGGTCTTCAACTTACCTGTGTCCTGGGTGTATTCTGTATATGATTTCCGTAAATGACCGGGCTTGTTACTGACCTGATCCTGCATTCTGTTTGTACCTTTGCCTGTCTGTTCCTGACCTCGGCCTCACTCCTGACCACGTTTTTGCCAACACTTTGGTACCTTGTTGCCACCTGCTACTGACTTCGCTCTTGCTTCTAACTTAGCTTCATACAAGTTCTGAGTGTCTGCGTCGGCTGACATTCATAACTGCTCCAGTCATCGCAGTCTGTTCCTGTCTAAAGCCTGCTGAGAGCTTCAACAAGCCAGGCTTCCAGAATCGGTACACACAGAGTGTTCCTTTACCCATGACTGGTCCAGCGTGCATCACATCCACTTCTAACCTGATATCCTGCCTGACTTCTCAAGCCTGCACCTCCAGCTGCAAGTTTTGCTATTAACACCTGCCAGAACTTGTGTTCCTCCTCTCCCTCAGCACTTTCTTTTTCACCTTCAGTGGGGCCTGGGCGAAAGATATAAGAGATGCTAGCCTCGTCAATTCAGTCTCCTATCAGGTAAGTGACAATAATATACAAAAATTCATATGATTATTTAATGAATATCCAAACACAAAATCCAAAAGACTGCAAGAAAAAGAAAAAAGTGTCCCATATAATATCCAATATGAGACGGAATAATCCTGTGTGATGCAACAAATATCCTTCACAGATTCATTCTTATTCCACCAAATAGTGCTCTCCACCACCACATATACTTAATAAATTCACCAGAGAAAAACGAATCTCCAAACTGTGGGGGCAAATGCAACCTTTTGCTTGCCTTTGCCTGGCCCTTGGGGCACTATTCCTTACATTGACACCAGCAATGGGGCAATAACGTCTGCATTGACACTAACAATGGGCAATTTTCCTCCCACTGACACAATGATGGGTCACTATTCCTTCCACTGACTTCAGTTATGGGGCACTATTCCTCCCACTGACACCATCGATGGGGCACTATTCCTCCTACTGACACCAATGATGATGCACTATTCCTTCTACTGACACCAACAATTGGGCACTAATACTTTCCCTAATACCAAAGATGGGACATTTTCTACTTCCACTGGTCACTGTCCAGCTCCACTCAAGTCTGAAGCACAGTACACTGGCCCTTTGTTTGAAAAGTTTGGAGACGCCTGTTAAAAAAGATAAGTACATACTGTATATGAACACATTCCAATTTCTATAAGAGTATGTACATAAGCACACCTAGATCTCAGGATTCTTGGACAAAAGAAGTAGTTTATTCTTCAATATACATTTATTGATAGAGTTATATCATTGTTCTGGTGCACACAGAGTCTGGTGCAGCTGTGCATGGTAACCAATCAGATTCTAGATTTTTTGTATTAACAATTTTTATTGATTTTCATATATATATATATATATATATATATATATATATATATATATAAAGAAAACGTGGAAAGAGAACAAAATAGAAAGAAGGAGCACATCGATGGTAAAATCTGCATGGTTACAAACATAATAACGTCACATGGCTACCGTGGGGAGGCTATCAGCACAGTTGGAGAAAGGTGGGAAGAGGAGAAATTATCCCATGGGTGGCACACTCCCTCAAACATTGGTCACATTGCAAAAACTGGGACCACTTGCGCATGTAATGGTGAGTGTCGTTAGAGAGGGGGGTAGCGTCCATTAAGAGTTTGTATGTATTGGAAATTATACCCCTTTGATGTGGGCCCTGTATACATAGACGCTCAAAGGGAGAGGGTTTCCCAAGAGTCAAAGTGGGGGACATGGTGGAGAAAAAATGGCTGGGTTGAAGGTATATATAAAAATGTTGGGAGGGCAGATCTTTTTTCTGGAGGTATGGGAATGGTTTCAACTTCCGAGTAACAGGATGTACTAGGTGGCGCAATTGGAAGAGCCCGGTCTTGACCCAAGGGAGCATCCGGGACACGGCCAAACTATCTGGAAGATTGGGTTAAGAGGATATTAGTCAGTGGAGAGCAGTCTGAGGTCAGTGCAAACCTGGTCCTACATTTCCACCAAATACTCATGGAAATTTGCATGGAGAGGAAGAGACGACGGAAAGGGGCAAGGTCCACCGCCGAGGATGACCAGAGGAAAGAGCAAGATGATACAGAGTCAATTGTAAGGACTTGATCTCAGTCCACAGATTGGGAGGAAACTGGGTGGACCATGACGGAATGAAACGGAGGTGAGTAGCATAATTGTAGGTCACGATATCCGGTGCCCCTAGGCCTCCTCTAGAGCGCAGGGACAGTAGCACACTGCGTGCAATTCTATGCCGCTTATTATGGCAGATGAAGTGTAGAAGGAATTTCTGGAGGGAGTGTAGTTTGGACATGGAAACAGTAACGGGTAGAGTCGCAAATAAATATAAAAGTTTGGATAGTACAGTCATCTTTATGACATTGATACGTACCAAGAATGATAAGGGTAGGGTATCCCAAAACGTTAAGGAACGGGAAATAGCTATAAATAGTGGGGGGAAATTGGCATCATAAATAGAACTGTAGGAAGAGGTAAGATTAGTACCCAAATATTTTAAAGAATGGGTGCACCATCGATATGGAAAGAGTCTTGGAGGGATGCGAGGACAACTGGTGGTATGTGGAGTGGGAACGCTTCAGTCTTGGATGTGTTAACCTTGTAACTCGAAAGAGTCCCGAATTGTCATAAAAGTTTATGTAATGCTGGGAGGGAGATTTGGGGGTTTGAGAGAGTAAGGAGAATATCATCTGCAAATAGGGATAGTTTGTATTCACGGCCATTAAACATTACCCCCTTTATGTCAGGATGGGTCCGGATTGCAATGGCCAAGGGTTCCAAACAGAGGATAAACAATACGGGAAAGAGTGGGCATCCCTGCCGCGTACCATTGGGCACACTGCTTGGATGGCTGGAAATGAGGTGAAAGAAAGGAGGCTAATCTGACCTGTGAGGAAAGGTGACAGTAAAGAGCTTTTAAAACTGCCACGAAAGGGCCACGGAAGCCAAACTTCTCCAAGACCATAAACATATAAGGCCTGCTGAGGCATTCAAAAGCTTTTTGGGCATCTAAGCTCAATAAAATAGTGGGGATGGAGGATCGGTTAACCAAGTCAACCAGATCAATAGATCTTCTGGTATTATCCGCCGCATGTCTGGCAGGAACAAAGCCAACCTGATCTCTGTGTATGAGCTTGGAGATGAGCCTAGATAACTGATTGGTGAGGATCTTAGTAAAAATCTTGTAATCAGAGTTCAATAGAGCAAAAGGACGGTAATTATCTAAGATGGAATGGTCCTTGTCAGGTTTGGGAATCACAGAGATATATGCACGGGCAAAGTCGGTTTGGGGAACAATACCTCTGAAAACATTGTGATAAAGAGAAAGAAGATGGGGAGCTAGGATACCAAAGAAGGTCTTGTAATAGGAGTAGGGAAGTCTGTCTGTTCCCGGGGCTTTGCGTGAGGGTAGATGTTTGACTGTATCAAATAGTTCTTCAGATGTAATGTCAACGTTGAGAGCCGCAATGTCAGAAAACGATAGCTTTGGTAATAGTAAGGGATTAAAAAATCTATCAAAAGAGGTTTCTGTAAGAGGAGGGTGGAAGTCTGAGGTCAAACAGTGTAAAGGGACTCATAATATGAGCCAAAAAGGGAGACCATCACACGAGGATCGTAAGTAGGGCTCCCATTCGGCTGGACAAGATGGTCTGGCAATGTAGAAGGGGACTGTGCTTTAAGTCTATTGAAAAGCATACGATGGGGTTTGTTAGAGAATTCATAAAATTTCTGCCTGACCCAGAGGAGAGATTTTGTGGACTTACAAGCATCAAGGGTTTTGATTTGGTCACGTAGGAAGGTCACTTTATACAGCCTAGATGTCTACATTCAGCTAGGGTTAACTGGCGGACTAGGGTAATCCTGGCATGCTCTGAGGATTTCTTCAGGAGAGAACCCATGGAGATACAAAGGCCTCGAAATACCGCCTTGTGGGCTTCCCATACGGTCGAGGTGGATGGTACAGAGCCTATATTGTGTTGAAAGTACATATCAAGTCCCTGTGAGAGCTCAGCACGGAAATATTCCAAGGTTAAAAAGGACTCATTGAGACGCCAATGGCCTGATTTTGGCATAACATTGGGAATAACAAATTTAAGGTCAGGGAGGCGTGGTCAGACCATGTAATAGGGTTGATGTCAGAGGAAACTAGGAGAGGAAGAAGAGGATCTGAAATGAAAAAATGATCTAAGCGAGAGTATCAGCGGTGAGGTGTGGAGTAGAAAGTGAACTATTTGTGGGTAGGATGTCGAATCCACCAGGCATCAAAGAGATGATGCTCCCTGATCAATTTACGAAAAAATTTAGAGGAGGAGCATTGCCGCTTTGAAGGAGTGGACTCGAAGAGGACCTTCCTATCCTTGTGCGGTGAAAGGATTAAATTAAATACCATATACTAAATAGTGAAGCGCTAACAAATACCTAAAAAATACCCAATATATACATCTCAAATACCATCTGAACCTATAGTAATAAATACCATAAAGTGATAAAAAATAAATATGATAAGTCTAATTGGTGAAAAACTACGATACATAAATATCTCATACATAAATTAACCATTAATACCCTGATGAAGTCACGACGCACGTGACGCAACGCGTCGGAACGCCATTCCCAGTTCGTAGATATGTCACTTCCGGTCACGTGGGGACGCATGTCCGGACGTAGCGGCCATATTGGTTTCGCTCCCTGTATGTGAATATACCCATGGTATGACGTGGAAAGCGCTGTATACAAAGGAATACATGTGAGTGGAATCAGTATGTTACATTGAGTGTTCTTATTAAACGGTATTATACTATGGGAAGCTCTGTTTGTGTCCTATATGACGTTTGAGAGGAGGTGGAGTGGAAGTCCTGTGGTCCCTCGCTGAGCTGCCTGGAGTAAAGGATTGCCTTTGAGGAGAGTCTTTGCCTTGTGGCCCTGTGTGGGTCTAGGTGGGGAGGTGAGCAGGCATTGCTGCCATTGGAGGATTCCTTTTTGAGCACTAGAAGTGGAGATCACTGAGTGTTTTCACATTATATGCATGGACTTTTTGAGTTTAATTTAGACACTGTGTTTATATACTTATCACTCAATTAAATGTAATTCATTTTTACTCTGTTATTTAGTTTTACCACAGAATTTATGAATCACGTATTTATTTGATGAAGAAATCACATTTTATTTCAATCCATAGGCTTGTCACTATTTATCGTGGATAGTTACACTTTTTATTTGTTTATGAATTAGCACAATTATGATTATTGATTTTACATCACTGATTCATTTAAGGATTAATTAATAATACATTATTTGTTATTTTTCATCACGGATTAATTATGAGGTATTAATGGTTAATTTATGTATGAGATATTTATGTATCGTAGTTTTTCACCAATTAGACTTATCATATTTATTTT
The DNA here is from genome assembly GCF_062004578.1 of Staurois parvus. Classification (NCBI taxonomy): domain Eukaryota; kingdom Metazoa; phylum Chordata; class Amphibia; order Anura; family Ranidae; genus Staurois; species Staurois parvus. The sequence continues at coordinate 17,934,910 of NW_028318430.1, read as the reverse complement.
TTATCACTTTATGGTATTTATTACTATAGGTTCAGATGGTATTTGAGATGTATATATTGGGTATTTTTTAGGTATTTGTTAGCGCTTCACTATTTAGTATATGGTATTTATGATCTACTGGTTGAGGCAGAGTGATAGCGGCTGTAAGATAGGGACGCATCCATATTAAGTGCAGGAGGATATTTTCTTTTTCATTTGTAGGATTAAATTAAAGTCACCCCCTATAATCATGTGTGGAGCGGAAAAGGAGCCCAATTTGGCGAGAGTTTGTGTAAGGAATTGTAACTGACCTGAATTCAGAGCATAGAGATTCAGCAAAATAAGGGGAGTGTCACCAAGCATACATTCTAGGAGAATGAAGCGACCATGATGATCAACCTTGGAGGAGACGACCCGAAGGGAGCAATGTGTCCGGATCAGTATTGCCACTCCAGCCTTACCAGATGGGTCAAAGGCCGAATAGGATTGAGAAAAAAACCTTGAGGCAAAACGAAAGGAGCCTGCTGACCTAAAATGAGTCTCCTGGACAAAAATAATATCTGCTCCTGAGGATCGGAATTCCTACAAAGCCATCCACCGCTTCTGAACAGAGTTAAGGTCTTTGACATTATATGACAGAAGTCGTAAAGCCATCATAAAATGACAATGAGTATGGCACATGTACCAGCAGAAAAGATAAATGAGATACCATCGATGAGACAAAACAGAGAACTAATAATAGACAAATCAAAAACATTGCAATAAAGAACATATAATAAGGACTTGGGAGAAACATCAATACCCAACTCATCCAGACAATTGTCTGGACGGGATCGGGGGCAACAGGACAACTGGAACATATCAGTCGGCAAATCCGGCCAGAAAAGTATGACATATGGGGAACCCAGCACAGGAAAAAAGAAAAAGGAAGGGGGGAGGGAGAGGGGAAGGAAAGGGGCGGGAGGGGAGGGAAAGGGGGGGAAGGGAGGGGGGTAAGGATACAACCCCGAAGTGCCCACAGAAGAACACCGCAGAGAAGCATCAAGCAGGCACGTCACTGGAACGAGAAGAACGAGGACGTAGTGGAGGACGTGAAGGACGCTTCCGGCCCCTACGAACTGGTGTCCAAATCTTGTTGGGGGTAGCGGAAGGACGAGATGGAGAAGGTGGTAATAAGGAATTGTCTTCCGGCAGAGGAGGTAGTCCCAATTGCTTCAGGAAGGAGTCCGCCTCAAAAAGATTGCGTAGAGTAACTTGGGAATTATCCTTAGAGACGACCAACCTGAAGGGAAAACCCCAGCGATAGAGGACACGGTGGTGCTGGAGATGAGTGGTGAGTGGCTTCAGCGCTCGCCGTTTAGCCAGGATCACAGAAGAGCTGAAGCCTGTCCCCTTTAAACTCCAGGGATGGGATGTTGCGTACAGAGGCTAACAAGGCTTCCTTGCTCTCAAAAAAATAAAAGCGGATGATGACATCACGTGGTCTGGTGCCGTCAGCAGGTCTGGGACGTAATGATCGGTGGGCCCTGTCCATGCGCCAGTCCGCTTCTGGGACCAAGGCCATGATGGGACGAACATTAAAAAATCTCTGTGAAAATATTCTTTTTTGATGGATTTGAACATAAAATTTCAGCGAAAGAGTGTTAACCGCTTTAGGATTGCCCACAGTACTTTTACTGCTACAGTGTGGCCCCTGTGCACAGGATCACGTACATATACTTGATTCTGCATTTCCAGGTAGGGGGCAAGCGCGCCCCCTACCCGCGTAGCCAATCGCAGCCCTGTGTGTCAATCAACGGGTCCCGGCCGGTGATTACTGGCGATCACCGACAGGGAGGAGGGCTGCAATGTATACCAACAGCCCTCCTCCCTGTCAGTTTGGACACACTGCTTGGATGGCTGAGCACAGCTATCCCAATCAGTGTGCTTACAGTGAAGCACCCCTACGCCCCCTATTAAAACACTCCCATCACACAGTTAACCCTTTGATTGCCCCTCATGTTAACCCATTCCTGCACAGTACCATTAGTACAGTGTCAGTGCTTTATTTTATCACTGATCACTGTATTGGTGTCACTGGGGATGTCAGTGACATCAAGTCAGTTCCCTCCAGTGTCAGAATGTCCACCGCAGTTCCACAGTCCCGCTATAAGCTGCTGATCACCGCCATTATTATTATGAAAAAAAACTCCGGTATCTATACCACCATTTGTAAACGCTATAACTTTCACGTAAACCAATTAATTTACACATATTGGGATTTTTTTAGCAAAGACATGTCGCAGAATATATTTTGGCTTAAATGTATGATGAAATGTGATCTTTAAATTTTTTTACTAGACATGTTTAATAGCAAAAAGTCCAAAATATTGTTTTTTCTCAAAATTGCAGGTCTTGTTTTTTTATAGCACAAAAAAATAAAAACCGCATAGACGATCGAATACTGCCGAAAGAAAGCTCAGTTCATGGGAAAAAAGGACATAAATTTAATTTGGGTGCAGCATTGCATGATCCTGCAATTGTCAGTTAAAATAACAGTGCCATAACACAAACCGCTTCTTTAACTGCTTCCTGACCGCCTTATAGCAGAAATACTGTATAATATATATACTTGATTCGCTCTCCTGTGGTTTTTACGCCCCTCCCAGATAGCGTCAGATTGCCCCTCAGTACACCAATAATCACACTTAACCCCTTGATTGACAGGAACACGCTCATACACAATAAACCTCCATCGCTAGTATAGTCTCTGAACGTATCAATATCTTTGAACAGATCAGCACTATACCACCGTTCACATTAGTATAGTGTCCCCAAGAACGCAGCGTTAGAGGGACCAGCCCCGGCACCTGCCAGCACCTGCGTTTAGCCCCTACGCTTATGCTTACCCCCCCTTCTCCCCCAGCAAGTGCAGTGTCAGTAGGTCACTGTCACTTGATATATTGCAGACAAAACCACAGTGTTTGCAGAATCAGGCCTGATCTCTGCTAGCAATTTCCATTAAATTTCGATGACTCTCATATGCATCAAAGTGCCAGTACTAGTGCTGCTCTACCTTCTGGTGAACTGGGAAGCACCAGCGGCCTAGTACATCCTGGTCTTTCACATACCAGCACTGCAGTATCACTTGGTGCAGTGGAGAGCACAAGTATTGTCCCTTGACCACCAAGAATTCGCACACAGGCCTGTAGAGCCCCTAGTATCCTTCCGGATGTGCTTGCAAATCCCGATTGGCAGCCCACAAATTCTGCAGCACCCGTACTTCCCCCATTCACTGGCCAACCCGGAATTCAGGTGGAATCAGCAAATTTAACTACTCCCGTTGATTTTTTGGAGCTGTTTTTCACAGAAGATATGTATGCATTGACTGTGGATCAAAGCAATTTATATGCACAACAATTTATCGCTGCCAACCCAAATTTAAACCTTGTCAGAACATTCACATGGAAACCCGTTACAGTTTCCTAATTTAAATTTTTTTGGGGCCTAACCCTCAACCCTCTGGGCATTACTAAAAAAAGTTTATAGCAGTTATGCCCAGACTACATGGGGAGTAGTGGTAAGATAGTTTGGGACTTGGTGTCATTCTTTTTCCATATGGGGTAGCACTTATACATGGGCAATTTTTATTCAAGCGTGCCGCTATTTAGACATTTGTACAATCTTGGAATTGGCACATGTGGCACTGTGCGACCTAATGTGTGCCCACCATTAGAAGTGGGTGGATGCAGGGCGGTATATTCTAATGGTGGGCATACCACACAATTTTTCTGACAGAGATTTCTTCTCTTTTTTTCCATTCAGCCCACAGGCTGCATACAAAAAAAAAAGAACATATCATATATACCCAACAAGGACTGGTACATCACTGGACTTTGAATGGTTATACCAGGATGATGCCTACAGCTGCAGGCATCATCCTGGTATCGTTTTTTTCAGCTGGTGATCAGCTTTCATGTGAAAGCAATCCTAGTGGCTAATTAGCTGCAGGATTGCTATTACAAGCAGCGGGAGATGATTCCCCCTTTCCCCTTCTGCCTTCCAAGGCCTTCTCGGGCAGTCCCGTGTCATCGGGGGGACCTGAGAATGCAGCCGGTGTTTCTGCCAGCTGACCATAGAGCTGATTGAAGACTGGAATGGTGCCAATCATCTCTACAGTCTAAGAAATCAGAATCTACGAGCATTTAATCACTTCAGTTTTTCAGAATATAAACAGCGCCATTTGTAAATTGGGAAAGCATCTGATTACACCGATCTTGAGTGAGATTGGAAGTGAGATTAGATAATGTAAGGGCAGAGGAGATATCTAGAGTCTGATAGACCCCAGATTTCTCAAAAAAGAATATATGACAACGCCCATTGAAATTATAAGGGATATTTACATTCCCTGTGATAACATTAAAAGTGATAAAAAAAAAATGAAAGGGACAGTGTAAAAATAATTTTAAAAAATCACTAAAAAAAAAAAAAATCGGTTGCATCATGCATGTGAGGTATCACCGCGAACGTTAGATCAAGGTCAGTAATTCTAGCACTAGAACTCCTCTGTAAATCTAAAATGGTAGCTTGTAAAGGCTTTTAAAATGTTGCCTATGGATATTAACAATATATGCAGTTAGTCGCCATTGCACAGGGCATGCGCAGTTTTAAAGTATGTCATGTTTGGTATCTATTTAATCTGCATACCATCATCCTTTATATGTTATCAAATAATTGGCCAATATATTGTGTTTTTGTACCTTAAAAGTAAAGTTTTTATTTTTCAAAAGATTTGCGTTTGAAAAATCGCTGCGCGACTACTATGTCACATAAAAATTTCAGCACCCACCATTTTATTCACAAGGGTGCCTCCTTTGAAAAATATATAATGTTTGGGGGTTCAAAGTAATTTCCTAGCAAAAAATACAAATTTTTTTATGTGAACAAAAAGTGTCAGAAAAGGCATGGTCTTCACGTGGTTTGAAGAGTGAATGATTTGTGGCATAAACTTCTAATGCGGGGCATGAAATGCCCCCACCCCCCAAAATGACCCCTTTTTGGAAAGTAGACACCCCAAACTATTTGCTGAGAGGCATGATGAGATAATAGAAGAATTTATTTTTTTACCACAAGTTTTTGGAAAATGAGAAAAAAAAAATATTTTTTTAACACAAAATTGTCACTTAAATTATTATTGCTCGCACATGCCATAGGTATATGTAGAATTACTCCCCAAAACACATTCTGCTACTTCTCCCAAGTGTGGGGGTACCACATGTGAGAAACTTTTTGGCAGTCTAGCCAAGTACAGGATCCCAAAATCCAATAAGCACCTTCAGGCTTTTAAAGGGCTTCATTTCCTCATTACACTTCCAGACTACCTATCACAGTTTCGGAGGCCCTGAAATACCAGGATAGCACCAAACCCCCAAATGACCCTTTTTTGGAAAGTAGACACCCCAAGGAATTTGATAAGAGGCATGGTGATTATTTTGCAGATCTCGTTTGTTACCACAAGTTTTTGGAAAATGATGAAAGGAAACAAAAACATATATTTTTTTTATATTTCAAAACCTTATGAGAAAAAATGCGATAGGCAAAATACTCACCATGCCTTTTTTTAAATTCCTTGGGGTGTCTACTTTCTAAAAAGGGGTCATTTGAGGGGGTTTGGTGCTATCCTGGCATTTCAGGGCCTCCGAAACTGTGATAGGTAGAGAGGAAGTGAGGAAGTTACGCACCTTCAGGCTTTCAAAGTGGTCATTGGATTCCAGGCTGCTGTATGTGGCTAGGCTCCCAAAAGATCTCTCACACATTTGGTATCCCCATACTTGGTAGAAGTAGCAGAATGTATTTTGGGGTGTAATTCCACATATACCTATGGCTTGTGTGAGAATTTTTTTTTTCAAAAACTTGTGGAAAACAAATACATCTTCCATGGACTCAATATGCCTTTCAGCAGATAGCTTAAGGTGTCTACTTTCCAAAACGGGGTCATTTGGGGATGTTTATACTGTCCTGTATTTTAGCACCTCAAGAAATGTGATGAGCAGTCAGAAAGTAAAAGCTGTGTAAATTCCATTATCTATACCATAGTTTGTAGATGCTATAACTTTCACACAAAGCAATCAATATACACGTATTAGATTTTTTTTAACCAAAAACATATGGCAGAATTCATTTTGGCCTAAATGTATGACCAAATTTGAGTTTTTTGGATATTGTTTATTACAGAGATGAGAAAATATTGTTTTTTTTCAAAAACATTTTTTTCCAAATTTTTTTTGTTTATAGCACCAAAAATAAAAGGCTCACAGGTGATTAAATACCACTGAAAGAAAGCTCTATTTGTGTGAAGAAAAAAAAAGATGTAAATTTCATTTATGTACAATATTGCATGACCACGCAATTGTCAGTTAAACTAGTGCAGCGCTGTATAGCAAATAAATTTAGTATATTGAAGTATCTATGCCATAGTTTGTTGACGCTATAACTTTCACACAAAGCAATCAATATACACTTATTGGGATTTTTTTACCAAAAACATGTAGCAGAATACATTTTGGCCTAAATGTATGGCTAACTTTGAGTTTACTATATATTTTTTATAGCCGAAATTAAAAAATATAGTTTTTCTTCAAGATTTTTGGTCTTTTTTTGTTTATAGTGAGAAAAAGAAAAAGCACACAGGTGATCAAATACCACCAAAGCTCTATTTGTGTGAAAAAAAGGACATACATTTCGTTTGGGTAAAGCATGGCATGACCGCGCAATTATCAGATGAAATAGTGCTGCGCTGAATAGCAAAAAGAGGCCTGGTCATCAAGGGAGGTAAATATTTAGGATGGCAAGTGGTTAAGTCTCCCAAAACTGTCTTCAAAATTCCATGAGTGCCTTTTGTTGAATATTTATCTGCAGTGTTCAGGGAGAGACTCCACTGTGGAGAGCTTCAAACTCTATGCAGCTTTCTGCTAAAGAGAAGGCAATTTAAAAAAACCATGCCAGATCTACTGATTTTAAACAGCTAATAACTTGGCAGTAAAAGCTTCCATTTTCAAAACAAAACTGATTTCTGTAGCGTTTTGATGATTTACAATCCTGTTCACATGTGATGGGTTTGCTAAAAGTGAAGAGTAACTGACAAATGAGCATGACCTCTAAAAATCTTAGCTGACATTTAGCCTTATGCTTTTTTATAATTTTTTTTGCTTATTAGCAAATCACGATTAAAATTCTCACCTTTTACAAATGCAGTTTGCAAACATGGAAATATTTCACACCATATCACTATCCTGATTTGTTTTCCCTCACAGGCTACATATGTGTCTGAATGAGGTATTTTTCAGAACCAAACCAATCAGTAGAAGTTTAATATGAATGTGTCCCACTGTAAGTGACCTCTATATACTAAAGTGGTACATTTCACTTTACTTTTGCACATTTAGAATAGTTCAGAATGATAAACTGTCATAGCTTGCAGATGTGTTTTCAGGGCAGAGAGATAGAAAACTATGTAGAATCTTGACGATTCTCGGTGAGTTGTCAAATGGACGTTAGGAAGATAGATACAAACCTGTGGACATGTTTAGCCTTGAAGAAAGATTAAGGAGATATCCATTGAAGATATACACTGTCAAAAATAGCAATTATTCACTTGCAATATTTTGCCTTTAAAGTTAGGCACATAGCAAAGTGTCACTAGAAGAGATGAAAACAATTTGTCAAGCTTAAAGCAAAATGTCAGGAAAAGTGATGGCTGCAACAAATGCTATGTTCAGTACATGCCACCTATTTATTAGGAATGGAGCAGTTTGTGTTGTAGCGTATGTTTTCCTTAATTACTTGTGGTGTTTGACATGCCTTAAATGTTCAAGTGTATCTTTTAAACAGATACAAATATTAGGATAGGATTTCTTACATAAGTACACAAAAGGTGCTGAGACTTTACTAATACAAAAGTATTAATTTAAAGGCAAAGGCTTCTTTTTTACACAAAATCAACAAACACCCAAAATAAACACTATTTTTATAATTACGGTAACCACTTGCTCTCCAAAGGATTTACCCCCCTTTCTGACCAGGCCATTTTTTGCGATAAGGCAATGCGTTACTTTAACTGACAAGTGCGCAGTCACGCAACGCTGCACCCAAATAAAATGTATGTCCTTTTTTTACAACAAATGGAGTGTCTTTTGGTGGTATTTTATCGCCTCTGCGTTCATTTTTTGCACTATAAACAAACAAAAAAAGAAGTATTTTTGACTTTTGTTATAAAACATATTCAGTAAAAATTGTAAAAATCAAATTTCGTCATAAATTTAGGTCACAAATGTATTCTGCTACATGTCTTTGCTAAAAAAATCCCAATAGTGTAAATTATTTGGTTTATGTGAAAGTTATAGCGTCTAAAAATAGCCGTATATATACTGGAATTTTTTTTTTTTATGCTAGTAATGGTGTCGATCAGTGACTTATAGCGGGACTTCGGGTCTGTGGCAGGCACTGACACTCTGACACTGGGGGGGAACTTACTAACTGCCACTGGCATCCCCAGTGACATTAATACAGTGATCAGTGCTAATAAAAAGTACTGACACTGTACTAATGACACTGGAAGGGGTTATCATCTGGGGCAATCAAAGGGCTAACTGTGTACTGTGTGCTGTTTTACAAAGTGTACTGTGACAGTTTATCATTCAGAGTAATACAAAGCAGCATGCTGATGCTGACAGGGGAGAGATCTGTATTGTTTACATACAGACCTCTCCCCTATCAATGTTCCTCAGAAATTTTCGGTTGCAGTCTGGGAATCTCTGGTCGGGACCCAGTGATCGACAGCTGTAGCCACCAATGACTACCTTACCTGGAAATGCAAAATCATGTATATATGCATGATTCAGCGCAGCTCTACCACCCTTTAGCAGTAGTTGTGCTACCGGGTGACCGGGGGGCGATTAAAACAGGGTATGCATCTATAGGTTTTTTTTGTTCAACCAGCAGGTTGCATGAAAAAACATACAGATCCTCGCTTCAACATGAGCAAGGTTGATGCAAGGATCTCCTGTGCTGTGCTATTGTAAAATGACAGCGGAAACTCCCCCCCATCAGTATACACTGATCAATGCTGTAGCCATTGGCTGCATACACTGATTGAATCCTGGTTTTCCAGAAGGACTGTTTAGCAGAAGTTGGTTGCTAGGTTTGCTCCTGTTGAGCAGACAGAGTATACACATACCAATATTCAACTGGCTCCTTCTGAACTGGATGAATTTTTATACATGTATACCCAGCTTGTCATATCATGTCATAGTAAAATGAAGATTTTTTTGTCCACGTATCAGTTTTATTCATTTATCTTTAATGTTACGTATGTACAAGAGCCAGGCATGAAAGCAAATCCTGACCTTGTTGTGAGCATGTGGAACATTTCACCAGATGTTACCGTATGTGCTGATTGTAGAGTTGTGTATGAAGTGACATTAGGTGCTTGCCATCTCTCTACCAAGCACCACTCTTCTCAGTAGATGTCTGCAATTTACCCTTACCTACATTCGCACCAGCAAATTAAGGCCAGTGTGAAGGGTAGTGGCACGAGTCACAGATTCCTGCTGCAGTTCTCAGAAGCTTGGTGTAGCCACCAACCCCTTTCACTATAATGATAGGTTGCTGGCAGTCACAGGTATTCACAGCTGTTTGCACATTCAGGGATTACCTATGGTGGTCACTGCTGGACTCAATTTGTGTGTGTGAGGCAATCCCTGGCTGTGCAGTGAGCCGCAAATAGCTGTGGCTACTGTCGACCTGTCATTATAGTGAATGGGGCTGGTGGCCACTCCTAGCTTCTAAGAGTTGCAGCGGGAATCAAAATATTCACATTGGCCCTAATCACTGCTGTGAATGTAACCTTATTGCTGCCTGGGAAATGTATGGGAACTAATACAGTTTTTTAAGGCCTTATTACATTTTTATGCATTTAATCATCAATGGCTCTATTGGCAAGTATGAAAGGGGCCTAAAGCCAAATTTACTCTTCAGCTTAAAGTGTTACTAAACACAAGAACCTGCATCCACTATATCTGGTCTCCCACAGTACACACAACATGGAAGTGCAATTATTTTAGTAAATATAAGTTGCTAAATACCATTTCTCATCAGCAGTTAGAGCAATCTTGTGGCTTCTGTTTCCAGCCCAGCACTAGCTAAAGCTTGTAGGAGGACTTTTATTTCTGCTCTAGGAGGATGGAAATCCTCTGACTCTGTCTGGACAGTGCTGATTGGCCCTGTGCTGATCACATGCATTCTCCCAAGAAAAATAACCTCTCTAGCAATATACATCAAACTGAGCATGTGCATGCATATGGTTCAATCTGGAGATAATTGGTGGTTGCTTGAAAAAGGGGAGGAACAGAGAAGAAAGGATCAAACAGCCTTTTTACACAATTTAGAAGAACAACCCCTTAGATTCCACAGTGAGCACAACGAGCATGCTTTACTGGATATACAGACTGATTTTACTGTTGTGGGTTTAGTAACACTTTAATGTTCAATTTGGCTTTGTAGCATTAAAGTGAAACTCCAGGTGTCCAGCAAAATACACAGTTTAAATACATATAAGATAACTGTTTTACTCTAGGTGACCAGCAAAATACACAGTTTAAATACATATAAGATAACTGTTTTACTTGACAAAGGATTTGCTATTCCACAAAGTGAGTCTTTTGATTTATATACATTTATTACTTCCTGATGCAATTGTATTGCCTGTTGGATCTTCTCTCTGGTAACTGGTGATACCGATTGATTGTCTAAAGAGTGAGAGCAAGGTGGAGAAGTGAACTAAGCATTGCTGAACCAGGAAATGTTTCATCTGCCTGGCTGCACAGTATGCCAGATTGGTGCAATTCAAATGCTGCATTTCCAGAGTTCTGCTTTAAGACAGCTCTGTGAATCCTGTTTGACTCTCCTATACCAGGCTGAGATAGGGTTGGTTTGCACATGCAGCAAGGACTGTCATGCCTCTAAAAAGGCGTTTGCAATCAAATGGCTTTTCAAAAGCACTTGACAGGGGGTGAGGAGGGGATATGTTGCCACCTCCCTGCAAATGTCACACCACTGGGCAGTTGCAGTTGCACTCTATTCACTTGAATGAGTATTGTCCAGCAGGTGGTAGTTCAGTGGACATGTGCACATTGGAAATTCTTGTCTTGATTCATGTCGGCTGCATTTGTTCATTGAAGAATTTCATTTTGTCATATTCTTTATGTAGAACTAATTCATTTTCCGAATGTGTTTTCTGTCTTCGGCATTAATTTCATATATTCATTTGCCTGAGTGGATTTGAAAAATTTAGCAGTTTTTATGGAAGATTACTATATATGATATAGTATCAAATTGGACAGATTCAAATTGGAAGGATTCAATATTTTCAGCCGCTAGTCCAATCCACTAAGAGAAATGACATAAGCTGATTGGACAATATAATTTGGGGTCGTGCATCTGAATTAATGAATGGAACAAAATTCAGATAATTTTGTTACCCGAATCCGAATTATTGAATAAATTCAGAAATTTAATTAATTTCCACATGATTCCAAACTACCATCACATCATGTGACATCATCTGAATGAAACAAATGTGTTTGTAATTAACAGTTTTGATTGGTTTTCACACACACACACATATATATATATATATATATATATATATATATATATATATATATACATACATCACATTTGAAAGAAAAACAAGAGAAAGAAGCACATTGATGGTAGAAATCTGCATAGGTACAGAACATATAATGTCACAAAATAACAGTGGAGAGGCTGTTAAAACTGTACGTTTTGGGCAGGTTGAGAAAAAATAAAGATATCTCATGGGTTCCATACTGCCTCATACACAGCAATCGAACAAGTATGTAGAGCAGTCACATATTCCATCTGTCTTGCATCAGCAATAATTTTAAACAAAGTCGGCATTGAAGGAGGTATAGAGGATAGCCAACACATAGGAATGCTTCTTCTGGCCGCAGTCAGAACATGCGCAGAGAGTTTCCTGGCCAATTTGGGTACACCCGGAAATGGCAGGCTCAATAAAAAGTATAGAGGCTCGAAAGGGAGAGAGGTATGCAATAGCAATTGTAAGAAGGACAAAACCTCTTCCCAAAAAGGAGTAATGGATCCACATGTCCATAAAATATGGTAAAGGGAGCCAAAGTCCTTCCCGCAGTGCCAGCTGGCAGAAGAAGCATTCAGATTACAGGAGTACTTCAGGCGTTTTGTACCACAACATCATAATTTTGTATGTATTTTCCTTATAAACCATGCAAACAGAAGATCTAGGTGCATTTTCTGAAATTTCTTCCACAGTGTCAGATCATCGTCACATTGTAAAAACTGGGACCACTTGCGCATGTATGGATGAGTGTCATTAGATAGGGGGAAGCATCCATAAGGAGTTTATATGTATTAGAAATGATGCCTCTTTTATGTGGGCCCTGTATACATAGACGTTCAAATGGAGTAGGCTTCTCAAGGGTCAATAAGGGAGATATGGTAGAGAAGAAGTGGCGTATCTGAAGATAAACTTATAAATGTTAGGAAAGTAGGAGATCTTTTTTCTGGAGGTCTGAGAATGGTTGTAGCTTCCGAGTTACAGGGTGTATCAAGTGGCGTAGTTGGAAAAGGTTGGCTGCGACCCAAGGGAGCACTCGGGACACGGCCAGACTATCCGGGAGATTGGGATTATAAAGGATATTGGTCTGTGGAGAACAGTCGGAGGCCAGTGTAAATTTAGCTTTACATTTCTGCAAAACAGTCAAGGAAAACCGGTAGGGAGGTATGAGGGTCTGAGAGTGTGAGGAGGATATCATCTGCAAACAGGGATAGTTTGTACTCATGACCATGGGAATGTGTCCCTCGTATATCAGGGTTAGACCGGATGGCAATAGCTAGTGGCTCCAGACAGAGAATAAACAATAAGAGGGAAAGAGGACATCCCTGTCACATACCATTCGACATCTGGAAGAGGGATGAAAGAAAGGAGGCTAATCTGACCTGCGAGGAGGGGGAAGAATGAAGAACCTTCAAAGCTGCCACAAACGGGCCCTGGAAGCCAAACTTCTCCAAAACCATAAACATGTAGGGCCAGCTAAGGCGGTCAAACGCTTTTTGAGCATCTAAACTCAATAATATAGCAGGAATAGAAGATCGGTTAACAAGGTTAACCAGATCAATAGATCTCCTGGTGTTATCCGCAGCATGTCTGGTAGACACAAAACCTACTTGATCTATGTGTATGAGCTTGGAGATGGGTCTGGACAGCCTGTTGGCCAGGATCTTAGTGAAAATCTTGTAATCAGAGTTTAGTAGAGCAATAGGACAATAGATATCTAGGATAGAATGGTCTTTGTCAGGTTTGGGGATGACAGAGATATACGCACTGGAGAAGTCAGCCTGAGGCGTGACGCCTTTGAAAAAATCTTGGTAAAGAGAGAGATGGTGAGGGGCCAGGGTACCAATGAAGGTCTTGTAATAAGAATAGGGCAGTCCATCTGGTCCCGGAGTTTTGCGGGAAGGGAGATGTTTTACTGTGTCAAATAGTTCCTTGGATGAGATGTCAACATTAAGGGCCGAAATGTAGGAAGGCAATAGCCTCAGTAACGATAGGGGGTCGAAAAAATTATCAAAGGACATTTTTGTGAGGGGGGGATGAAGATCTGGGGTCAAACAATTATAGGGTCCCCATTCGGTTGGATTAGATGATCTGGCATTGTAGATTGAGATTGTGCTTCGATTGACGAGCATACGATGAGGTTTATTAGAAAATTCATAGAATTTCTGTTTGACCCAAAGGAGAGATTGTGCAGACTTGCAGGCATCAAGGGGCTTTATTAGGTCACTTTGTGAAGCCCAGAAATAGACAGTTTTGCAAGTAGTTGACGTTCAGCCAAGCATAATTGGCGAACAAAGGAAGCCTTGGCACTCGCCAAGGATTTTTTCAAACGAGAGCCCATGGAGATACAAAGTCCCCAAAATACCACCTTGTGAGCTTCCTACAGAGTTGAGGTAGAAGTTATGGAGTCAACATTGTGGCAAAAATACATATCTAGTCTCCGAAAGAGCTCATCCAGGAGATAGTCCGTGGTTAGAAAGGTCTCATTGAGGCGCCAATGGCATGCTTTCAGCATAACGTTAGGGAAAAAAAGGTTCAAAGTTAAAGAGGCCTGGTCCGACCACGTGATAGAATTGATTTCAGAAGAAACCAGGAGAGGGAGCAATGGGGCGGAGATGAAGAAATGATCCAGGTGGGAAAAACTATGACGTGGAGTGGAGTTGAAAGTAAACTGTTTGTGGAGAGGGTGTCTAATCCACCAGGTGTCAAAGAGACGATGCTCCCTTATCAATTTGCAAAAAGATTTTGAAGAGGAAAAACAAATGCATTTGTTCATTTCGTTATAACTGTTTTCAAATTCATTGACATTCATTACTGTTTCCATTTGGAAATTTGTATACAACTGAATGTCTAGTGTTCAGGATCTGTGCCATGTATCTTTCCCCATCTTCAGCCATTGCAACTTAAGGAGCAGTTGGAGGGAGGTAGAAATATGGCTTCGCCATGTGTTTTTACTGTCAACCATGTGCAAGGGTAAAAAATGTTGTAAGTGCACTTTAACACAAACTTGTGCTTAGCTGGCAACTAACAAAAGCTATGCAGGTAAACATTTCTGCTGAAGAGAAATCTGTTAGCTCCTAAAACGTTCTGAAACTTACACTGTAAATGTGTCCACATCATATGTTTACAAAGGTCTCCAACTTTTGTTGTTCTTCGATTTTTCTTCTATTTATCCGAAAAGAAAGGTCTAAGCTGGCAAGGTGACCATATCATCATATTAATTCCTGCTCATTTTAGTAGAACATTGTTAGCAAGGCTGCTGTCAGAAACCACGGGGCCCCATAAAGGCAACCTGACAGTGCCTTGCCCCCCCCCCCAAAAAAAAGAAACAAAACAAAACTATGTCTCAGTTATGAATGAGCACAGTGAGTGATCGGTACTGATCACTCATTGTGTTCATTCAGGAAAGGAAAGGGCTAGAAAATATGACATTTACCAGACCCTTCCCCATCTCTCCATCCTGAATGATCCTGTTGTGTGCTTGCAGCTGGCGGTGAGAGGAGGGAAGGCAGCAGCTGTGGGGGGAGCACACAGGGGGGCTTGGGCAGCAGGGGGAAACGTATGGTGCACAGGGAGGAAGATGGGTGCGGTGGAGGGGAGGGCAATTGCTGGAACCGATCCCCTCCGAGAGGAGAAGAAGCCATCTTTAAGCTGCTGTAGAGCGAGCCATACAGGAGATCGGTACCAGTAAATGCCCTCCATGCTGTGCTGATCACCCTCCCTGCCTACATCCCATTCACCTAGTTGCCTGGGCCCCTCTGCTGGCCTGGGCCCCGTACAGGAGGACTGGTGGTACCCCCTGATCTATGGCCCTGATTGTTAGATTACTCTACTGTTTTAACTTTTGCTTACAGTGCAGTTATACTGTTGATATACAGCATAATATCGGTATATCCCTGGGCTCAGTACAGCACTAAAAATTGACATTAGTGCATACAGCATTTTACATTATTTATTTATTATTTATATCAGGTACTTATATACCGCTGTCAATTTATGCAGCGCTTTACATATATATATTGAACATTCACATCAGTCCCTAACCCTCAAGGGGTGTACAATCTAAGGTCCCTAACTTACATTCATACATACACATATTAGGGCCAATTTAGACAGGATCCAGTTAACCTACCTGCATGTCTTTGGAGTGTAGGAGGAAACCGGAGCACCCGGAGGAAACCCACGCAAGCACAGGAAGAACATGCAAACTCCATGCAGGAGGCACCATGGTCGGGAATCGAACCCTTGACCCATTTACTGCAAGGCAGACGTGCATACAGTGTGTTCACTTGGATTAAATGTTTCTTCTGAGAGTTGTTCCGCTGTTTGTAGAAATTCTTTTTCTTTACCAAGGAAAAAGTTAATTTACTGAATAAGATAAAGCTGTGTTTCATCATACAGTCATGTTCAACTAGAAAACGCACACTGTTTTACACAATTTAACAGGCTAAGCAAATGTTCACTTTTCTAAATGAGCCGTCTCTACTGATTTGTGAAACAACCCATCATTTAAGAAAGCATTTTTATCAATTGGAGGTTGCCTTTTTTACCAGTTTTAAAAAAAAAATGTTATTCATGATATGGTGAAGCCTGCATATGTGGTGTACAGGGACAATTACACTCTTATTAAAATAAAAACCAACAAAAACAGTCTGAGTCTGGTGGATTAGCTGGAAATCCCTGTAATGTGTGTATTTTGAAGATGATGTATTTGAGTAGCCTGAGACTACACAGAAATATTGCTTCTTCATTCCTTTATCCTTAGCCTCTGAATTCTTATAAGACTTAATACACAAAGCTCTGTCTGCAGTCATGGCTGTGAAATGGGGATGTTTCTGACATCATGTGGATAGAATTCCAGGTTGATTGCTAGATTATTTCCTTAGTTTTCCTGGGGATGATTTATAACAACTTGTACAATAAATGGAAGAGTGTGGGCTCTCCATACCAGATACGTAACACATGTTTCTCTTGATACAGTAAGTGTTGATACAGTGAGTGTTCAAAGCAGATTACACTGTCATTTATGCATATGTCAAGTTCTTTGAAATTTCTGTTCTCATAAAATTTCATCTGATGGGTGAATCTGCTTGGGTTCTTTTCAACAAATGTTTAGGGAATCTCCTATTAAATTCAGCAAAATAGAATTTAGAGTTGAATCCCACTGAATCTATGGTGGTGAACTGTGGTGTTACATTTTGGGTATTTCTGAGCTAATAGGCAAACTACTGTCAAAAAAGACATTGGAAACTGGACACTTCCATGGAGGAAATGAGCTGATTCAAAAAAAAGGACAATGGAAAAACTGTCTTTTCTCACTGATGCAAAACTGCCCTGCTGCTGACTAATTTCCATTAGGCTCTAGTTAGGAATTAAATCAAAGGTTTGCCTAAAAAAAAAACATAAGCATTGCCTACCTTCAGTGTGATGTGTCTCGTGTGCTTCAGTCTTCTAGTTCATATAACTGTGGCAAAGAGCACATGCTCCACCTGTATTTGGGTGGAACATGTAACATGTTCCAGCTCAAACAGCCAGTTTCCCGATTCCCCTCCTTCCTCCCCAGCATCACAGCCGGAGGAGGATCTTCTCTCTGCTCCCAATTTAAAAGAAGCTCAGCCATGCAGGGCTCCACCCACATGTCCTTCATTCATTCACAGTTTCCTGTGAATGAATGAACTACAACTGTAGTCAGCCACTGTGGCTGCAAACTTGTAGTTCTGAATGAACTGCTATAGGCTACTTATGAGCACTCATTCACAAGCCCTAAAGCTTTAAAAAAGACAGCCCATACTATATGGAGGTTCTGTTTTCAGAAGTCTGGCAGTGCACCCCTGATCCACTGATCACATGTGAAATGCTTTCCCTGCTCCTGTGTGGAAAAAAAATATATGCCCATTTTTTTTCTGAAAAAATATGTGCATATATAATGATGGGCACTGGTGGGCACTGATGGGCACTGGTGGGTGGCACTGGTGGACACTGATGGGCACATGTGGGTGAAACTGCTGGGCACTGATGGGCACAGGTGGGTGGTACTGCTGGGCACTTGTTGACGGCACTGCTGGGCACTTGTGGGCGTTACTGCTGGGCACTTGTGGGTGGCACTGCTGAGCACCAGTCATCAGGGCACTGGTCGTCAGTGCCCTGATGATCGGTGCTGATCCCTCCTCTGACAACTGCCAGTTCTTGGTAGTACTTTCCTCATGCTGTGACAGCTTGAGGAAAGTGCAGCCGATAACCGGCAATGGAATTTCCTGGTGATCAGTGTGTCATTGGACATGGCTGATCACGTGGTAACAGGCCGCTGTGATTGGCCTTTTACCATATCACATTATCAGCTGTGTCCATAGGAGAGTGCGTTCTGGGAGGACATCATATAACCTCCACCCAGAACTGGCCGGCCACAGTGAAGCCGTCATTTGGCTATCTGCGGTTGGCAAGAGGTTAAAGCCCATTTCTAGCTGAATTAAGATACTGAGATGATGCCTGTAGTTTCAGGCATCAGCCCAGTATAACCCCTTCAACCAGGCGATGTACAGGTACATTGCTGAACCTGAAGTGGTTAAAGTACAGTTTTCTAACTGACCCTAATCTCTCCCAAAAGAGTTTGTCAGTTTGCCATATCCTCTTCCTACAACATCTTCCAATACACTGACACTATGGCTCTGTGCCCTTACTTTTATAGAGAGGTGTCTAGATTAATCAAAAGCACCCTTATTGTCACTTCAAAGCCTTCCATGTAGTGCATTATGGTTTGAAAAAGACCATGGGGAAATCTACACATAAATGTTCTGGGGATGCAGTTTAGAACCCACTGAATTTTCCTCGAACCAATGGTAGCAGCGAACTCGAATCTCACCCCTGGTGATTAAAATAGAAAAGCCTATCAATTTTGAGAAATATTGGAGTAGAGACTTAAGGAATATTGTGCAGAGCAGGACATGCATAGGAAACTGTAATACTCCTTCCATGCATGAAAGGACCTCCTGTGCACATAGGCCCAGTATAAACTTGATTTGAGAGAATTTTCTGGGAAATATATTTACCATTTGTTTGCTCATATTTTTACTCTGGAGCATAATATATAATTAAAGAATATACATATAAAACTCATTAATATTTTAAAAACTATCGTTTTCTATTCATATCCTACTCTGCATGGTGTGTTTCTTCTCCTCTATTTAAGATAGGGGAAATAGATTTTTAGATAGCAGTACACACATGCCCATTTTGAACAAAAATCAGCCCAAATATTCTTTAAGACTATGTAGGCATGCATAACATGTTAAATAGATACAGACTGATGTTATGGTTACCATTTGCATGTGTGGAGGTGAAAATGTTCAACATAGACAACTGATTCATTCACCGAATGTTTTTTTTCTTCAGTAGTAATCATTTTTTCCATTCTAGACTTATTTCCGTTATTTTGTTTAAGGGCAAGGAAATGAATAAAATTAAGTAGTCACAGAGCAAAGCTAAAATCCAAAATGTGTCAAGCAAAGTAAACCATCTATTACACAATGGCTGGATGAACATATGTTATTGTGCAATTCGTTGTATACAAGTATCAAATATCTGGGACATTGAAAGATAGATAATAGTGTCTGTAACCTGCAATTTTGTTTTACAAACTGTGGGAAACATATTTCATTACACTTGCTAAATAATGGGAAGCTTTTATGTGAAAAAGAAGTAGGACTGCTTTGAGAAATCAAGGGGCTCCGTAAAGCTTACCTTACAGGCCCCCCCCTGAAAATATTTTTGCTAAAATACCACAGCCATAATGCTATGCTTCCCAGCCATGGCAAAAATTATGCCCTCATCGATCAAGACTCATTCAATTGAATAGCACTGCTTTGGAAGTGCTCCTCAACCATGTGCAAAGCAAGTGGTTGCAGTGCGCTAGTGCGTGGTTACAGCAAGTGGTTAGGAGGCAACCACCTGTCGAAAGCTATCTGAAGAGCAATCCAAATTCTGACTACTCTTCTGAGCAGCACACTTGAACCAGTCCTTATATTTTTTAATTTTTTGAAACTTTGTTTTAGAGTTTATTTATTTATTTACATTTTTAACTGCACTGTTAGGAGACCTTTTGTGAAATATCAGGGGATCCATTATGTTTCACATTTGAGACATATAAAAGTGACTGAGGACATAGATTCTTCATTCCCTTTCTCTGCAGCCTCAGCTGGACTGGACAATGAATGAATGGAAGACAATGGACAATGAATGAATGAAGCACTTGGAGACTTCTTGTTCATTCACAAATGGAAGCACAGTACACACAGTTTACTATGCTTCAGTGATGAATAGGCAAAGGGTCTAGTACAGTTTATTCACAAAAAGGAAGGAACAGTGAATGGCATATTTACCGACACCCCACACACTCTCCAACCTGAAACAATCCCTCTGTGGTCCCGCAGCAGTTGCCAGTGGCAGAGGAGAGGGGGGAAGTTGGCAGTGCTGCAGGAAGGGGGGTGCACAGGGGCACCTGACAGCAGGTGGAAGGGAGCGCAAATCTTAGAACCATTCCCTTTTCAGTGCAGCCAGAGGGAGAAAGAGACGTCGAAGCTGGAGGCTCTGCAGGGGAATCCCCAAAAGTCGCAAGTGTCAGCAGTGAGGCAGTACAGCTGGCCCTCCCAATTGACAGATGCCTGGGCCCCATCAGTTCAAAAGGTACAAGAGGTCCAGCTGTACTGCCTTATCAATGGCCCTGAAAATAAGTAAAACAATATAGGTAAGTAATAAGAGATTAATATAGTGCATTCACCTTACTGAAACATAACAAAAATGTACTATTTTATTTTGAGGCCAAAAGAACAAAAGAAAACTAAAAATAGTGCTTGCAGACATACAGTGGATTAATTTGAAAGCAATTTTTATTTTTCTTTCATTTGATGCATTTCTATACCTATTGCCCACATGTCCTTAGATGTATTAATTTGCATAGAAAAATATTGCAATGTTGTGTTCTAAACCAAAGTAGGCAAAAATACATACTGGAGAAATCTGGACAAAACTGCACTGTTCCAAGCTCTGTGTTCAGTCCCCAGGTCATTCACCACACCATGTGCCGGCCTCCAAACGTTTGTCTCACACAACCTAATAGCAAATTGAAAAACAAAGCTGCACTTTACGTCGCTTCATAACTCTATTCAATGACACAGACTTCCAGACACTGCCTCCACCCTATACCATGCCCTTCTCATCCTGGTTAGGCTTACTCGTAGAGTTATACTCCCAATCAGGGTGAAAAGGATTAAACAGCATGGTTTAGGGCAGAGACAGTTTCTGGAAGCCAGCTTCACTGAATAAAGTTACAGAATGACATTTTCTGAGTCCAGCTTTGTTTTTCAATTTGCCAAAAGAATATATATTTATAGCTGATCTTATGGCTGACCCTTCTCTCCATCCTCCCTCCCAACTAATCGCTGTCCAAAAATCTTGTCTAAATGCCCCTTTTACTTATATAACTGCACAGTCAGTATTGCCATTTAAAATGGCCATTTGGTGAACAAACATTCCCTACATTTCTACTGAGTATTCATTATTTTAGAAGTCCCATCATCTATCACCAATGTCTCACACTGCTACCCAAAATTATAAAATTATCCTTGACTTCCAGGATGTCAGCCATTCATATGCCCCACTAGAAGCCACCTCCATCTGGACAGCCACATTATGCGCAACAAACTATTAAACTTATGTTAAAGACAATATATTAGTTTACAACGGTATTTAACCCTTTCACTCACCTTTCACAAGTCCTTATGGCGTATGGATTTACAGCACTGCTTCCAGCTGGCCTGGTCAGTACACAGTATGGACCTGATTCCTCTTTCTGCTATAAGCTCATGGTCACTCCAGGGACCATGAGTTTATAGCAGAACTGTTCAGAAGACTCTACTGAACAAGACAATGGCTCTGATCCTCAAATGACAATCTGCTGATCGGAGCTATTCACCTAAAATGTGAAGCCCCTCTGCTGCCGATACCACTGCTTCCCTGTCTCTAGTCTCTCTATCTTCTGCCACCACTCTTTTTTTAATAAATGTCCCCTCACCCTACTTTATAACTCCATGCCACCCTACCCACAAACCTGATCCCCTACAGCTACCCTGCAGCCACCAGCTTCCCTCTTTTGCCTCTCCTGTCGGCAGGTGCTGCAGGGGCTTTGAAAGCAGCAGGACATGACCCCCCACTACTCCAACCTCCCACCTGCCACTCCAACCCCCCACAAAGGCCCCCGACTCACCAATCCTCTTGCTGTCGGCAGGTGTTCCCTCCTCAACCTTCTGCCCCCTACAGCTGCTGCTCTGGCACCTAGCTGTCAGGATGGAGAGCGAGCAGGGGGGGGGGGGCTTGGTAAACATGTCTTTACCAGCCCCCTCCCTTTCCTTCAATGGATACAGACAGTGATCACTACTGATTGCTCCTGTATCCATTGATAACTGAGCATAGTAAGCTTGTGTTTACTATGTGTCAGTTTATAACTGAAAATGAGTCTCTATACAAACTCATTCATTCATGTAATGTGCATCTTAGGCTGTAGAGAAAGGTACTGTCTTCAGAGACATCTGATATCTCATGAAAGCCCTCCCCACCAAAAAAAAGTGCAAAATATTAAAAATTAAAATTGTAAAAAAAAAAATAATGAATTTAAAAAAAGAATAAATTTAAAAAAAAATAGTAAGGTCTTGTTCACACAGGGCATACACAGTGCCAGGGGCATATTTGTAATGAGGCAAACAAGATGTTTTCCTTAGGCAGCATGGTTTTCCTGCGTCATGCCGAGGATGCTACAAGGAGTGCCGGGGCTGGGTGGCATTCATGTGATTCCGGTTGCATGTCCCTGAGCTGACACTGTCTGCATTAGTGATTGTGAACCCACACGGATGTCAGATTGGGAACAACAACAATGCTCATGCAGCCTTTGCATCCCAATTGACATGAATGGGACTGCCTTCACGGGATTGCACAGAACACCTGGGCATCCTCATGTGAGTAAAAACAGACCTCTATGGGCATACATTTTAGCACACCCCATGTTAACAAGGTCTTAGTAGCACTTTTAAAATGTTAGGTTGTGTTTGTGTGCAGTAATAATGATTTTAGTGTATTTTTAGTAAAAATAGAGATTTGATGAACATTTGCACAACTATTGCGGGACCTTAAAAAATCAGTAGCACTTTTTATTCTATAGGTTATGTGATTTAAATAAGAAGGCATCCTCATGTTGCCCCTCCCCCCCCCCTCCTTGTGAATGCCCACCTGCCACCTGAGCACTCACCGCTATCTGACATTTGCCAGTTAGATGTATACAATTGGGCAGAGCTAGCGGTGATGTCACTGCTAGCTCCACCTAATTGTGCTATGATTGGCCAAAGCTTTGCACCTGAGCAGTGGTCAGGTGCAATGCTTTGGCCAATCCCAATATATTGTGAGAGAGCAGTGCATTGTGGGGCACGGCAGGCGAACAACCCGCCAAACACCCTTACCTTTCATGTGTTCACTGGACAGATGATGTTCGAATCAAACTTATGCTTGACTCGAACATCCAGCCCATCACTAGAATTTAGCAGGAACTTTGTAAATTTTGCCATGTATGTATTCACTAATAATTGTTTGAGTGTATTTAAAGTGAAAACAGCAATTTGATGAACATTTGCGCAACTGTTATGGAGCCTAAAAAAATCAGTAGCACTTTTTTTGTATTCTATAGGTCATGTGCTTTCAGAAAATATATGGTTTGGGGGGGAGGATCTTTTACAAATGCTGAAAGTTGGATGTGAAAAATAACCTCTAGATTTCTAAAGTAAATTGTTTTTATTTACAGTTTTGCATACCTTCCATTTTCCCCATTTCACAAAAAGGCACAATTTAAAAATTACAAATATTTGCCATTGATTAACTCAGTACAGTTTGAAAGGATAAATTCACCTTTAAGAACATGTAACATGTTCCCATTGCTGCTGCAGCGCCCGCCACCCCCCCCCCCCCCTGACAGATAGTACAGGGAGAGGTTTCCCCATAGTATCCATCAGATTTGAAAACAGGGAGGCCCTGCGGGACCGCCCACATGGCCTTAGCGGCTGTCAGCATGTAGTTTTCAATTAACTACCACAGCGCTGTGTTCATTGAAGCTTCCGGTCAGAATATACATCTTAGATTGTAAGCTCTAACGAGCAGGGCCCATTGTTTCCTTTTGTATCCAATTGTATTGTAACTGAAATGCCTACCTTAATTTTGTAAAGCGCTGCACAAACTGTTGGCACTATATAAATCCTGTATAATAATTATATCTGCTTGCTTGTACATCCCGTAAGGCAAGCAGATATTCTGACAGGTCTGCATCGCTGGTGCAATGCTTTCAAGGCTCCTGCAGACAAAAATAATAAATGCACATTTTTTACCTGCAAAAAAATGTGCATTTATTATTTAGTCAAAAAGGTGAACTTATCCTTTAACCACTTGAGGTCCAGAGGATTTACCCCCCTAATGATCAGGCCTCGTTTTGCTACTTGGCGCTGCACTAATTCAACTGATAATTGCACGGTCATGCAATGCTGCACCCAAACGAAATTTACGTCCTTTTTTTCACACAAATAGAGCTTTCTTTCGGTGGTATTTGATCATCTGTGTGCTTTTTATTTTTTACGCTATAAACAAAAAAAGGCAAAAAATTTGGAAGAAAAACAGTATTTTTTACTTTCAGCTATAAAAAATATATAGTAAACTCAAAGTTGGTTATAAATTTAGGCCAAAATGTATTCTGCTACATGTTTTTGGTAAAAAAAATCCCAATGAGTGCATATTGATTGCTTTGTGTGGAAGTTATAGCGTCTACAAACTATGGTATAAATACTGCAACGTACGCCATTTTTCTGCTATACAGCGCTGCGGACAATTGCACGGACAATTGCACGGTCATGCAATACGGTACATAAATGAAATTTACATCCTTTTTTTCCCCACAAATTGAGCTTTCTTTTGGTGGTATTTGATCGCCTGTGCGGTTTTTATTTTTTGCGCTATAAAAAAAAGGCTGACAATTTTGAGGAAAAAAAACAATATTTTGGACTTTTTGCTATAAAACATGTCCAGTAAAAAAAAATGCAAAAATCAAATTTAGTCATAAATTTCTGCCAAAATGCATTCTGCGACGTCTTTGCTAAAAAAACAAAAACAATACGTGTAAATTAATTGGTTTACATGAAAGTTATAGCGTTTACAAATGGCGGGAAAGATACTGGGATTTTTAGGTTTTTTTTTATACTAATAATGGCGGCGATCAGCGACTTATGGCGGTGATCAGTGACTTATGGCAGCGACCAGCGACTTATGGCGGGACTGCGGGACTGCGGCGGACATTCTGACATTGGGGGGTACTGACTTGGGGTCACTGACATCCCCAAAAACACTAATACAGTGATCAGTGCAAAAAGAAAAACACTGACACTGTACTAATGGCACTGGGGAGGAAGGGGTTAACTTTATTTTGCAGGGAAGGGTTATCTGAGTGAGGGGAGTGTTTTACTAGGGGGAGGGGGTGTGTGCTGGATGAGACAAGGCTGATTGAGAGAGAGAAAATCTTCTGTCTCGATCAGCTCGTCCTCGAGCTGACAAGGAAGTGACAGACAGCACAGCTACTGCAGCTGTGCTCTCTGTCACTGTTTACCGCCGATCGCCGGGAAACAGCCACTAAGGACTGGCTGTGACCCAGCTACTGACATCCGTGGCGGTGATCGGCAGGACAGATAGGGTGGTGGCGCGCCTCGCGCGCGCCCCCTATTTGTTTACAAGACACACTTTTTAAAACTTGGTTTTGCCTGCCAGTGCCACCCTGCCACTGTATTTCTATAGTGGCTGGGTGGCAAGTGGTTAACTTTTATATTTAGTAGGAATTTAGTAGGAATTTGATACATTTTTACATGTATGTATCCACTAATAATGATTTTAGTGTATTTTTAGTGAAAATATTGTTTTATAAACATTTGCGCAAATATCACAGGACCTAAAAAATCATCAGCACCTTCTTTTTATTCTACTGGTCCTATACTTTCAGAAAAAAAATGGTTTGGTGGGTCTTTTACAAACTCTGAAAGCTGTAAGTGAAAAATTAAAACCTCCAGATTTTTAGAGAAATTTGGATATTTACATTTTTGCATACATTCAATTTTCACAATTTCGCAAAAAAAAATTACAAATATTTGTTATTTATTAACTTAAAGTGGATTTCCACTCAAAAGCGGAAGCTCCGCTTATTTGCCCCCCCCCCTCCACTGCCATATTTGGCACCTTTTGGGGGGAGGGAGCGGGTACTTGGTTTTGACAGGTACCCGCTCCCGCTTCCGGCTCAGTTATCGGCGGCAAAGGGAGCCGGAAGTTTGGTCCCCCTCCTCCCTCCCGCAGTCTCCTCGGAACTTTCACAGGTCCCAGAAGACTGCCAGACCAATTAAGAGGTGCAGCACAACTCACTCATGTGCAGCCGCAAGCTGTCATGGCCCGGTGCCCACAGTTGAGATACAGGCATTGTGGAGTTAAGAAGGGGAGAAGGGACCGCACGGGTAAGAACATCGCTGGACTCTGGGACAAGTAAGTATGTGTTTATTAAAAGTCAGTTTTTGTAGCTGCTGACTTTTAATAAACACAAAAAAGGCTGGAACTCCGCTTTAATACAGGTTAAACTTTTATATTTAGCAGGAATTTTGTAAAATCTGCTGTGTTTTTATCTGCTAATAATGATTTTAGTGTATTTTCAGCAAAAATATTGTTTGATAAAAATTTCTGCAAATGTCATGGAGCCTTACAAATCAGTAGCACCTTCTTTTTATTCTACCGGTCATGTGCTTTCAGAAAATATATGTTTTGGGGAGTTTTTTACAAATTATGAAAGCTGTAAGGGAAACATATAAAAAATGGAAAAATTGCAAAAATTGGCCGGCCAGATGGGTTTGAAAGAGGAGCACAGGACCTGGAAGTGAAAGGGTTAATTAAAGCACTATTATATGGATATTTTACCTCCACAGCAGCATCTAAAGAGTGAATGGTAGAGAAGACTGCCAGCCTGCTTAGCTATCTGTTTTCTATATGCTCCCAGATCAGAACCAATCCTAACCCTGCCCTTCCTAGCTCTATAGTGTGACTGACCACCACTTGTGAGCAGCTAATTATGGCAGTTTTGAGTTTTGAAGATGCCCAAAATTGCGTTTAACAAGGTATCACAGTTAATGGTAGAATAACTCAAAAAAGGTTTCAGTTGTGTATACTATACAATGGTATTAAAAACATACTTTTTTTAATCAGGGATTTATTTCATTTCAGTATATACTTTCAAAGCCCAGCTGTCTCATTTTGTGCCAGACACCTCTAATCAAAACCAATTAAATTAACAGCATAGTGATGGGTTTTTTTTTTTTTTAAAGCACTACTGAAGTGAAATTATATTCCACAGTTTCCACACACTTATATTTCAAAATGAATTTACCAATAAGCAGAGATTGTTATAAAAACACATATGAAGATGTAGTAAATTGATCTTTTTTTTACCAATCACACGTGTAATGTGTGTAAAAGTAATTACTGTATATTCAGTATTTGGATAACAGTGTCCCTTTAAATTCAATGTCATTACAAAAATCACGGATGAAACATTTGCTAAACTTTCAAGAGGATCTTTCATTATTAAACTCAGTTTCCCCTACACTTAGCAGGTCTACCACATAGAAAACATTCTTCAAAGCATAATGTGTGGGCACTTGAGTAACAGGCAGTCAAAACAATGCTTATATGTCATTTATTTGCATGGCACTACTTAGCAACTGTTAAAAAATACCATCTGTGCAGTATCCATTCCGAAAGAACTAATTTTTGGATTATATTCATGTCTTTATTTGTCTCCAATAATTGTTAAATTAATACTTTTTATTAAATGCATATACATTGTATATACTTGTTTTCATTTTAGAGCATATATATATATTTGGATCTCAAACCAGTGAATATAAGTTAAATGCAGCAGTATTTAAATGCAAATTAAAGAATAATAGAATTTAAGCTGAACTAGTACACTCTTTATTTTTGCTTTTATTGCAAATATTTAAGCAGAATCCCCAAAAAAAGATCATTAAACAATGACATAAAAACAGCTTCTTTATTACTGTGCTTACTTTTAATAGAGAACTATCCCTATAGTACTTCTTTTCCCCCCACTTGATGACCACAGTTGACTGCGTTGATTGACAGCCAGCATCATTCAACCCATTTCCTAGACCTATTCTCAGATTCAGTATGGACAGTGAAGGAAAAGCAGAACTGAATTATATTGTAAGTGTACTGTCTGCCCTCATGTTGTAAAGCACTGTTCAAACTGTTGGCGCTATATAAATGCTGTATAATAATAATATAATAATAACAGTAATGAGCAGTTTTCTGTGTTGTTTTGTTTTCTCCTCCTATCAGCATGTTTCTCATCAGCATGATAATTAACTGGCTCTTTGGGCTGATATTTCCTCTCACCTTCTGAAGTCTGAATAATATAATAATAGTATAAGAATAATACCAAGTCAAATTTAATTTCTTATGCTACTTTCATTTAAAAAATACATCTACTGTAGTAGTGTATTAAGGAATACTGAGCTGCATTATTTTTATCATTTTTCTATGCAGGAAGTTCATTCTTAAAGACTAACTCCAGCTTTCTATCACTTAAAATAGTTTATTTGAAAGAAACTGGTCCAAATGAATTCTTGTTAACAGATGCTTCTATTGTGAGCGCTGTATACGCAGTATGCAGCATCAGCTACATAGAGTATTAAGTGCTGCGTTCCAGGAGTGACTTGGGGACTTCCAGTCAAGTTCCTGCAGCAAAATCAAGTCAGGCCATTCTCAGGAAGCCTGGATTGTTTTGAATGAGTTCAAGGCTTCATCTGATTGGCTGAGGTGGAGAGGCAGGTGGATGATGTAATGATCACTGCCTCAGCCAATCAGAGGAAGCCTTGTATTTATTTAGGAAATACAAAGCTGCTTGTGAATGGCTGAGCAGCACAGCCTTATCAGTGCCCATCAGTGCAGCCTATCAGTGCCCATCAACGTAGCTTCATCAGCACACATTAGTGAAGAAGAAAAATTACTTTATAACAGAAATAAAGAAAAAGGTAAAATGATAACAATTTAATTTGGGTACAAAATTGCATGACTGTGCAATTGTCATTCAAATTGCAACAGCACTGAAAGCTGAAAATTGGCCTAGTCAGGAAGGGGGTAAAAGTGCCCAGTATTGTGGGGAGGGGAGCAAGGGGAGAATGGAGGAAGATAGTGTGTTGCTGAAAGGAAGACCTTGATCATGTTCCATTGTAGAAGATGCAAAGGAGAAAAGAAATGGTAGGCTGGTTATATATCATGGAGGGGTCATGTATTTTTTCTCTTCTCATGGTTCCTACCCTCTGTCCTAATGTGTTTAAGTCATGGTATCCCTTTTACCAATGACTCCAGATCAGGGGCGGACTGATAACTCATAGGGCCCCCGGGCAATAGGGGATCATGGGGCCCCTGTGTCCTTGCCCAAACTCAAAAAAGCCTATGAAAAAGGTACCAGGGGCATCTCATGGGGCCCGCTACTGACCCCAGGCTCTCGGGCAGTGCCCGATTTTCCAAATGGTCAGTCCACCCCTGCTCCAGATTATCCAGTATAGTCCCCTGCGTTTTTCTGTCTCTTTCAACCTCCTTCTGAACCATGTTAAGAAGAATTGCAAATATCAAATTGGGAAGACATCAACAAAAAGTTATCCAAAGAGTAAATGAAAAATGATCCCTATCCACTTTGTGCACTAGCAGTTCATTAACCACTTGCCTACCGGGCACTTTTACCCCCTTCCTGCCCAGGCTGATTTTCAGCTTTCTTCTCTGTTGCACTTTGAATGACAATTGAGCGGTCATGCAACACTGTACCCAAACAAAATTGTTATCATTTTTTTGAGACAGATAGAGCTTTCTTTTGGTGGTATTTAGTCATCACTGGGTTTTTTATTTTTTTGCTAAACAAACTAAAAAAGACTGAAAATTAAAAAAAAAAAGTTTTTTCTTAGTTTCTGTTATAAAATTTTGTAAATAGGTAATTTTTCTACTTCACTGATGTACGCTAATGAGGATGCAGTGATGGGCACTGATAGGCAGCACTGACTGGCACTACTAGGTGGCACTGATTGACAGCACTGATAGGCGACACCAAATGGCAATGATAGGCGGCACTGACTGGCACTGATAGTTGGCACTGAAAGGCAGCTCTGATGGGCACTGATATGTGGCATTGATATGCACTGGTAGGCACTGATATGTGGCATTAATGTGCACTGATGGGCACTGGTATGTGGCATCGATGGGCACTTACAGGTAGCATTGATGGGCACTGACAGGTGGCACTGATGGGGCTACACTGATCATCAGGGCACTGATCATCAGTGCCCTGATGATCAGTGCAGATGTCCCCTCTGAAGATTGCCGATTACTGGCTCTTCTCATGCTCTGTCAATGTGAGGAGAGGACTGCCAATATCCGACATTTCCTTGTTTACATGCGATCAGCTGTGATTGGACACAGTTGATCACATGACAGAGCTGATATAATTGGCTCTTTACTCTGATCGGTGATCCGCTGTGTCCCAGTGACACAACGCACCACCGATCGCCGCAACTTGTGCCCCCGGGGGGCGAGCATGCATAGCTAGAGTGGGAGGAGTGGGAGTCATATGACGTCCTCCAAGAACGAGAGAACCACCGCCCACCCAACATTTCCTGATATGGCGGGCGGGAGGCGGTTCTGTCTCAAAGTATCATAGATCATTGACACCTGCAGTTTGGAAAGGGGAGCACCAAGAAGGTGCATGCAATCCTCACCAAAACTATTTTTAGCAAATATTTCTTCCATAACTATAGAATTGTCACATCCTTTATAAAATATAAAGAAAAGAACAAGTGAGAACATGGACCTTTAACTACTTTCATTGCCTTTTCATTTTTTTGCACACATGTTAAAATGCTAATTTTACGCCTAAGTATTGCTTAATACTCTAAAATATTTAATATTTCCTGAAAGCAGAGACCCTGTAGAAAAAATGGTGCCTTGTTGCTATATTGATCTATATTTTAGCAAAAAATACACTCAGATTAATTTCAGTGTACATAAACACAATATAATATAATGAAGGATAGCACTATACTATGAAGGATACAGTGAAGAATAGCCATACAGTTGCAAGAAAAAGTATGTGAACCCCCTGGGATTACATGGAGTTTTGCATGAATTGGGCATAAAATGTGCTGTGAACGTCTTCTAAGTCACAACAATAGAAGAACACAGTCTGCTGAACATAATACTACACAAACATAAGATGTTGCCATGGTTTAATTGCACATAACATGTAAACATTCACAGTGCAGGGAGGAAAAAGTATGTGAACCTTTAGACCTAATAACTGGTTGACCCTCCTTTGGCAGCAATAACCTCAACCAAACGTTTCCTGTAGTTGCAGATCAGACCTGCACAACGATCTAGAGTCATTTTGGACCACTCCTCTTCACAAAACTGTTTCAGTGTAGCAATATTCTTGGGATGTCTGGTGTGAATCGCTCTCTTAAGGTCATGCCACAGCATTTCAATCGGGTTGAGGTCAGGACTCTGACTGGGCCACTCCAGAAGGCATATTCTGTGCTGTTGCAGCCATTGTTTTGTTGAATTACTTGTATGCTTTGGGTCATTGTCCTGTTGCATCACCCCTCCTCTGTGGAGCTTCAGTTGGCGGACAGATGGTCGTACGTTTTCCTGCAAAATGTCTTGATAAACTCTGGAATTCATTTTCCCATCAATGACAACAATCCGTCCAGGCCCTGAGGCAGCAAAGCAGCCCCAAACCATGATGCTCCCTCCACCATGTTTCACAGTGGGGATGAGGTTTTGATGTTGGTGTGCTGTGCCTTTTTTTCTCCACACATAGTGTTGTGTGTTCTTCCCAAACAACTCAATCTTGGTTTCATCTCTCCACAGTATATTTTGCCAGTAGTGCTGTGGAACATCCAGGTGCTCTTTTGCAAACTTCAAACGTGCTGCAATATTCTTTTTGGACAGCAATGGCTTCCTCCGTGGTGTCCTCCCATGTACTCCATTCTTGTTTCATGTTTTCCTTATTGTAGATGTGTCAACAAAAATGTTAGCATGTGCCAGAGATTTCTGTAGGTCTTTAGCTGGCACTCTGGGATTCTTCTTTACCTCAAGCAGCATTCTGCGCTGTGCTCTTGCAGTCATTTTTACAGGACGACCACGCCTAGGGAGAGTAGCAACAGTGCTAAACTTTCTCCATTTGTAGACAGTCTGTCTTACCGTGGACACATGAACATCAAGGCTTTTGGAGATACTTTTGTAACCCT
This sequence comes from Staurois parvus, assembly GCF_062004578.1. NCBI lineage: Eukaryota > Metazoa > Chordata > Amphibia > Anura > Ranidae > Staurois > Staurois parvus. The sequence continues at coordinate 17,902,855 of NW_028318430.1, read as the reverse complement.
TTCCAGCTTCATGCAAGTCAACAATTCTTGATCGTAGGTCTTCTGAGAGCTCTTTTCTGCAAGGCATGGTTCACATCACATCATGGTGACAGTGCTTCTTGAAACCAGTAAACCCAAAACAGGTGTGTGTTTGTTAAGGGCAGGACAGCTGTCAGCAACACATCCAATATCATCACACTTATTGGAGTCAAGGTTGGCTCACTCCTGGCTCCAATTAGCTCTGGGAGAAGTCATTAGGCTAGGGACTCACATACTTTTTCCTCCCTGCACTGTGAATGTTTACATGTTATGTGCAATTAAACCATGGCAACATCTAATGTTTGTGTAGTATTATGTTCAGCAGACTGCGTTCTTCTATTGTTGTGACTAGATGACGTTCAGAGCACATTTTATGCCCAATTCATGCAAAACTCCACGTAATCCCAAGGGGTTCACATACTTTTTCTTGCAACTGTATATTATTGCTCTCATCCCTGAGTGTGCAATGATATCTGTAGCACATTCATCATCCTTGATCCTGTGTGTATCCAATGCACATATTTGCCCTTGTTTTATATGTATGTCAGGATGCATATACTGTATTTGCCTTTGTGTATGTATGTGGGGGCAGGGGTATTTTAACTTTTTTGAGTCTTTTTTACTGAAAATGTATTGCTTTCACAATGGGATGATAGGTAGGGGGATGTCAGACAGGGGGAAAGCACCTTAACATACACGTAGAAGTGATTGGGAGGCTTTACAGCTTAATAAATCACTCCCCCAATATGGTAGGTGGCCAGGACTAAAGGTTAAAGAAACTATAGTGTCCACAAGTCTGTTAACATGCTGGCTGGCACATGCTGGCACTGCTTAAACCTCTTGCTGAAAGCTGCAAAGATGAAGGTTCCATCATGTATTTCAAAATATCTGAAATAAACCATTGATATGCTAGTGTCTGATATGCCAATATGATAGTTTACCTTTACTGAAAGTAATTCCTGCTTCTGGCAATATTGCCTGTAGCCTCCAGCTGTGCTCTAAAAAAAATCTGTTTCTGAAGATGGATTACCCATTCAGCTCAATAAAGCACAGGTCTCCCATCTTCAAACAGCAACCTCTAGTGGAAAAGCTTATTTACAACCAACATAGCTACAAATAAAGTTTTGAATCATGCTATTTTGCCATCTGTAAAATGTTCTTTTTTCACAGGCTGCAGTGACAAGTTCTGTATAAATATATTATATTTAGTAAAAGTGCAGATAGAACCTAATCATTACTAAATCATTTTGCTTGAATGTAAGACCACTGCTCAGGGATTTAAAAAATCATCCTATTTCTCAGAAGACTCCAATTTACCATTTAAGAAACTGGTCAATATTTTTACCAGTTGGAGAACATATTAGATTTATGAAATGCTATGCCAATCTTTTTTTTTTTAATTTACTGCTTGCATTTAAATATACTTTGAATTTTAGTAATGTTGTCCTTTATAGCCCCACTACACCAATACCCCCCCTCCCCCATCCCCTGTGTGTCCAGCAGTATTCAGTACTTATATTAAGACCCACTCTTTAGTCAGCCTTGCACAGTGCTTCACAGTCTTTCATTTTTAATAGTGCCAGTCAGGCCATACATTTATGTCTATGCCACAGTTACTTACTATATGTCTTTCTATGCATGGGGCTACAGTAATGGTGGACAGAGGCATCCATAGGAATGAACAGGGAGAGCAGTGCATAAAGGCATGACCTGGATGGCACTATTTACAATGAAAAGCTGTGGGGTACCAGGTACAGCACAGTAAAGTTTAAGGCTGAAGACTGGTATTCCTACCAGGCTCTCTTACTAAAGCATGCTGCTTGGTCCTGCATTCTATGTCAGGAGAAAGCTGTATTCCTATTTTCAGGCTGTTTCTTTCTGTTTACTGGCAGCAATATCTCCATACTCAGAACCTATTTGAGGTTCAGGATCCTAGAGCCTGGTCCTAGCCAATGCCAACTTGCAATCCAGATGATATCATCATGGCCAAACACTTTTTGGTACACATGTTGTGTACATGTCAATGTAATACATTAATGAGTTCTGAGAGCCAACACATGAAAAATAAATATTCCACTTGCAAATATTTACCTGAATGAGGTATTTTTCCTAACATTGCCACTAGAAATAGGTGATGTAGTATCCTTTGTTGGCTCAGTTGATAATACATTTGATTTTTTTAAGTATATGTAAGCCCGTTCAGTAAAGTCTAACATAAACTCTAACATGTTAAATTAATTTTAAAAGTAATTTTCAGTCTTTTTGTAATCTACAGCTTTCAATAAAACAATATCCGGTGATTCTGCCATAAAGTGCTGATTCAGAAATTTCCTGTTTTAGAGGGTCAACTGACAATTGTATTCATTTGCTGTCACCCTGTCATATGCATTTCAAGCAGAGATTACAAGTGGCTAAGGCATACCTGGTGAAGGCATAGTTTATAGTTGTCATAGTGGTACTATGTAACCAATACTCATTCATGCAGGGGGAGCAGTATTTGGAGACCCTCTTGTAATTAAAGGGGGCTTTTAGATTTCAATAAGCCCCCACCTGCAGGTCCCCACAACCACCTGCCAAAGGTTGTGGAGATGGGGCACTTCTCCTCATCAACACAGGGGCAAGGCCATTTCCAAAGGGGGGTCCCCCTGGCAAGACCCCCAATGTTTAGGGAATGTGACCTGTTATGGTCCACAAAGGAGACACCACCACCTCCTTTCCTGGCCAGCCAGGGTGCATGCTTTGATTAAGGGTCTGGTATGGATTTTTGTGGACCTCACACATTTTTTGTGTTTTCTTGTGTGGAGTTCCTATTAAAAGCCATACCAGACTCAAAGGTTTTAGGAAGCATTTTGGATGTGCTACAGCAAAAATTACATTTACAAAGAAAAAATTACAGTTTAGTTGCCAGCAAAGAAAACTCTTCATTGCTGGCTCCTTTAAAAAAATAAAAAGGACACAGTCGCACATGGCTCGATCAATTCATTTTTATTAGAGGCTAATTATAAACACACTGGTACATGGTATTATCGAGGCTGGCAAAATTCAACTGAGGCATCATGGACCGTCGTTTCCAGGGCTGTGGTTCGGCTGGTACCTTGTACATGTGGTGGGAGTGTCCCAGGATAAAAAGATTCTGGGCGTGGGTATACCAACTCATTCATATGGTTTACCAACTCATTTATCCCTAAGAACCCTTATGAGGTATTGCTTGACTTGAAGCCTGCTCAATGCACGGCCAAATAATTAAGGCTGATATTTATTTTTACAGCTGCCAAACAGACCTTGGTGAGAAATTGGAAATATGGGGTTCCAGCTATAGCACAGGTTAAAGTCAAGATGGCCTGGTATCTGATTAACAAAAAAATGGCAGCAGTCTTGCAGGACAAGGTCAAGAAATTTAAGAATGTCTGGAACTCATGGATCTTCAGTTATTGGAGGGGAAATCCAAATGACTTTCTGGTCATTCTAACCTGTTTATCATTAGGTTTAGGAGTCTGCTCTGAAGTGTTGGACCCTTCCTGCTCTTGCTCCGACCCTTGCTCTGCCCTCCCTTCCCTACATACCATCCCTTTACCCTTCACCCCCTCCTCCCTCACCCCATGTCTTTTTTTTCTTGCTTTCCCCTCACTTTTATCTCTTTTCTTCTTTATCTTCTCCTTGGTTCTCACATCTCCTACTGCACTTGTAAGCCTGATTTCACAGGACACATCAATATTTGTTCCCTTTGCGTGAAGTACGGTGTACCCTTTGATGGCATATGCCTTTTTTGGGTGTGTTGCACCTCACCAGAGGCTTAAAGCCACACAGGACTTGATCTGTCTGATGAGGAAAACTCACCCCAGTTGTTTGTTTTTGGTGGAACAGGGGTGAATTTTGGACCTTTCTCTCCCATTTCTGTAATCTTATAACTCTTGGTACCCTAGATGTAGATTTTTGATGCAACATTAGGCATGCATTTTACCTTACCTTTATACTTTGTACAATGTATAACCATTTTGTACGTTTTAAAACCTCAATAAACATCACTGAAGCAAAAAAAAGCACATTGACACCTCTAAAGTTTCCACACAATACATAACACACTCTTGGTGGAGCTTTGGGGCTTGTAGGCCATTTCTTCTATTTAAAAATGAAGCAGGAAGGAGATGTCCTTTGTCATCAAGTTAAAACTTCTTTCTTTTGTAAATGTCAGTGCAGCCAGGCTGCATTAATTTTTTTTTTGCATTAGTACATATTACCTAGAGTAGTGCCCACCCCCAAGCTATTTGTTTTTTTACATTCCCTTGCTTATTAACCCACAAAATGGGCTTTTTTAATTTGCCAGATTTGGCTCCATTGATTTAAATGGAGTTCAGGTTCAACACAATGATCTTATAGATGCCTGGATAGAAACCACCCAACATCACACCAGTTAGTCTGGGGTTTATAGCCAGTATTCTAGAACCACATATTTTCATCCTCAGTTCTGGTTTCCAATATGGTGACTTCCTGGGCACTTTCAGTAACCTTGTCTGAACATGACCCAATGTTCACCTTCCAAGATCTTGGAGGGAACCCACACTAATTTCAATGGCAACTCATTGAGTCTCTTCTAGGTAATGAAACTTACTACTTCAATATTGCCCGTCAGATTACTATTATACACGATTTATACAGCACCAACAGTTTGTACGGTGCTTTCCAACATGAGGGCAGAAAGCACAATTACAATACAATTCAATACAGGAGGAATCAATCAAAACACTTTCAAATTAAGTAAAATACATGACTCTTCTTCCCCAAAATTTAGTTGGTACATAAGGCTTTTGTTTGGGAATTTTCACTAGATTTAATAAAGCTTGTGATCAAATTATTGGACAATAAACCAAAAATTACTATATGCTCCACTTAGAACACAAACATAATTCTTGTCTAGACTTACCTCAAATAAGAACAATTACATACAGAGCCTAACCTCTGCTTGACCACCGCAGCTGAATATTTTCACATGAGAAGATAAAATAGAGACACCTTTAGCTAACTAAGTCAATCCTGGGGCTCACCTGCTAGCCATACCCAGACTTACAATACATACTGGTACTCTGATCTGAAACTTATCTTCCAGGATAGTACATTATATGTGAAACAGCCACCTGAGTTTTTAAAAGTTCCTCATGATCCTACACTAGAGCAACAGCATGTGGATTTTACTGTAGCACAGTGGCTAAGTGATTAGCACTCCCACCTGGCAACATCATTGATTTGAATCCCAAACATGGCATTACCTGCATGGAATTTGTATATTTTCCATTGGATTTTGTTTCACAGTCTGAAGACATATTGGTAGGTTAATTGGCTCCTGCCTAAATTAGCCCATGTTTGAATGTCAGTTTAGGACCTTAAATTGTAAGCTTGAGGGCAAGAGCTGATGTGATTGTACAATATATATGTAATGTGCTGCATACATTGTCAGTACTATATACATACTTAAAATAAATAAATCTTGCAACAGAGGAAATAGTTAAGGCCATTAAAATCCCTAAATTTGATAAAGTACCTGGCCTTGATGGGTTTGGCAATGTCCTATATAACATTCTCAGATTTCCTGGCCCACATCTTGTTTCTCTAGTCAAGAGGGTAATTGTCTACCTATGGAGGAAAATAGGGATTACCTTCTGATAAGGCTCTACAGAGGTGGCAAACTATAGACCCAATTCTCTTATTAACCGTGGTCTTAAAATCACGATGAAAACCTTAACACTTTCAATGCATTCATTTTTGGAAGACTACATCCACTTTGACCAGGCTAGGTTCATCCGCAATTGACAGGCATCGAATAAGACCCATAGACAGGCATCGAATAAGACCCATAGACCATTGAATCTCCTATCTGTGATCCAATCCAAGTGGGACTCCCCAGTAAAGAGAACATTTCCTGTCACCAGATCTGCAAAGACATTTGACAGCCTGACATGGGATTATCTGTTTTAAACAGCTGAAATCATGAGATTTTATCTCCTTGTTAACCATATTCTCTTAGCCCTCTATGACACTCTGATGGTTATTTCGTACCCTATAGTACACATTCAGAGAGACACCTGACAGGGTTGTCCCCATCATTTTTGTTGCTTGTGGTGGAAATGGAGTTCCTCACAATAGCTATTTACTCCAATCCCGACATTAAGGGTGTAAATTGTGGCCAGGATAAGCATAAATTTGCACTTTTTGTGGCTGACATTTCACTATTCATATCCACAGTTATCACAACTATCCCTAACCTGCCTAAATTCTAAAATTGCTTCAATCTTTTGCAACTATATCTGGCCTAGTGGTTAATAAACATAAATCACATGCCTTCAATATTAATCTACCACCAGCCACAGCAGCATTGCTTCAAACTAACTTTGAATTCAGATCACTGTTGAAATCTATCCTTTGTCTGGGATTTCCTTTTTTGTGGTTTGGGAAAATACACTCAGATAAAGTAAATATATTTTCCAGAACACAATGCCTGTTTAGGACTATTCCTATATCCTATTCCTATCCCTTGTCTTGCTCCTCATTCGGAATAAAATACTACAGTTTTATAGAGGGTGACAAAAGGCCTTGAATGAATAGAACTACTGTCAGGGCTCTGTCCACAGCAGAGATATGCGGAGACCTGGCATTCCTGCCAGTACCTTACATGGCCACAGAAATGCACACTGATGAACATCTATGCACATTAGTGCATGGATACGAGCCAGAACACGCATGCGCACTAGCTCAGTTTGGCACCAGACGGCCTTTTTAAGGAAACCCATCTCTATCTCAAATTGCTGGTTTATCTCTGGCTCCCCAGTACCTTTGTCATACGTTCCCTTGCTATTGTGATCTGCTGTTACTGACTAGGCTTGTTCCTGGACCTGTCTTCCCTACCTGTCTCCTGATCTGACCTCGGCTTAGCTAACGGATATTTTCACTTGCTCTCCTGTGTATGACTTCGACTTGTCTAATGGATATTCTCCCTTTCTCTCCTGTGTATGACCCGACTTGGCTAATGGATATTCTCACTTGCTCTCCTGTGTATGACCCCGGCTTGGCTAATGGATATTTTTGCTTGCTCTTCTGTGTATGACCCCGGCTATTCATCTGACTACTTCTGCTCTAATCCCCACCTAACATCTGACCCTGGCTCCGAACTGACTACTTTGCTGTCCTCTGCTACTCTGAAGGTCTGCTATCTCTCATGGGTGCCACCTCTCTGCACAAGCCATTCCAGTGAATCAGCTGTGCTCCTGAGTGTACCTCTGACAAGCATCCTCAGTCAGATCATCTCTACAAGCACTCCTGCAGGCAACCCATGTTACTTTGGGCCTGACTCCTTCAGTCCCATCTCCAGGCCATAGATCTAATACTCACTATAATATTGGCAGGGTCTGAGAGAAGTGAGCCCCTTTCTTGCCATTAGTTTTTTTTTCTTCTGGGTCACTACTCTTGTTAAATCTCATGTTTTTCTTGTCTCCCTTCTATTTTTCCCTTAGGTGAACAGCTATTTACAGTGTTAGGTATAGATATGATACCACCGACTTAGCATATGCTATACAAATAAAGTGTTATAAGGCTTACAGATGGTATATGGATTTATAGAAGACTCAACATTGTTGTATTATTTCTGTATCTCTACTAATGGATCATTTTATCTTTTGACACTGATGTGTAAAGGCAGGCCAGGTCACACCTTCTAAAAAGGCCACCTTTGTGGCATTCATTAATATATATATGTATCAAGCATGCAAATGTAAACACATTAACAGTGCCTAGATTGGACTGCATTCCCCAGATATAAGCTGGCATTCATCCAGAAGATTTGCATAACTTATAACATTAATCTGCTATGAGTGGATAAGATAAATACAAGAAATTGCAAATGAGGATTTTAAGGCTAAATTCATAATTTGCAGGACACCAAATATCTGCAGTAGTGAGAATATATGAGCGAACATGAAGGGTTCTAGATAGCAATCAATGGCCTTCATATAAACAAAAAGGTTATCCTACAAATGTAGAAGAGGTAGCCAATAGCCCAAATTGTTTTAATAAAACTGCTCTAGCTAGTAAATAAATACATACACACATTAATATAATGACGTTAAGTCCGAGATGATGTGGGGTACAGCCACTTTACTTCATACAACACAGTGAGAAAACTAATACCAAATATTTTATTTACAAGAATAAATATCTCTCTGAATAATAATTGCACTTTTCCTTCCTCTGATTAACATCTTTGAACAGCTTGAACATCATTCATTATTTGATTTAAAGCTTCTCTTGCATGTGTTTCATATTTCTCTCAAAGACATAATGCATCTTGTGTCTGATGATACACTGCTAACATATTAATTAACCACAAAATGCACTCTCATTAGAAGTCTTAATATTAGAATAAAAGAGACCATGTGTGATCTGTGGTTTTTGATCAAAGAAACATTTAATGGGTTTGATAATTTCTTCCATATTATCATAGAAATCATTAGTGGTTTATATGTTTTTTTCAAAGATCTGTCTGGAACAATTTACATTGTCTGTATGGTAATCTTTAGCTATATTTTGACATACAGTATAGCTTCTTATTGGGGAACATGCAAACAACAGGTGGGGGGTTAATCTACCAAACATCCTTTTTTAATTTTGTGGCATTATATTATTGATTCTAACTGACTTTGAGGATGTGAATGTCTGCTTTAATGAGAGATGGTTATTTTCTGTCTTTATCCTTCATTATCTTGTTAATGATTCAGAATATATGTTTCTGACATAATGGTGGATTTCCTCTATGTAAATTCAAGTTTGTCTAGGTTTTCCAAGGAAAGGAAGAATTTTGTCAGCTGAAATATTTACCCTCTGCAAATCAATTTGAGATAAATTACAGACAGACCTAGAATAATTAAGTTTCTTTTAGAAAAAAATCATGTAATTGATGTAGTGTATTTAGAAAATACAATCTTTGCATATGTATATGCTAAACTTGAAATAAAATGTATCAGTTTACCTAAGGACTATCACTATTTTTCAAAAAGTGGTAAATGGCAATTAGCAAAGTCTATGCCACAGTTTTCTAACATACGTACTGTAATCCTGGACAGCAAACAGGCTTTGAAAGGTCTGCAAAAGTTCAAACAGTAAAGACGAGACCCCAAACAGATGTGCAAGTAAGATGTTTAAACTCTAAAGAGAAGACTCCAAACAGATGCACAAGTAACAAGTAAAAAGTGATCAGAGGCATTGTTTATTGTTGCAGTGTTACTTATATGGTAACTCTACTTTTGTAGAACAAAAATATCATATACAATTGCTACACAAACCATAGTGTAATTGAATGTTATTATAAATTGTAAGTGAAATTTCCTGCAATATAGCTCATGGAGGGTTTTCATACACAGTTGGTGTTAGGAAAACCAATAGAAATGTCATTTCTTGCTTATTTGAGGAAGTCAGGTTTTAGGCATCCTCTACAACAAAAATGTTGTTTTTGGTGAGCTGCTCCCTTGTGCTTTCCTCATCAGAATAAGCCAAGTGTACCAGCTGATTAAAATTAATTTGTCACTCTCATTCAGAATCAATATCCAAAAAACTTGGTGAAACATACAGCTTTTATGTCAGAGCAGAAACTGGCAGGAATTTATAACAAAGTTTGCTAAAATCCCTGCAATGCACATTGATCACCCAGAGGAGTTTGTGGGTTTTTTCAACAAAAGTGGAGTTACTCCTTAACAATGGCAAATGGAGGAATTTATCATTCAAGCTGCAATATTAAAATAAATCTGTCTCATAAAATTTCTAACTGTTCATGCTTTCCATTGCCTTACTATACAACAAAATAGATAAGTGTCCCCCATGGTTTGCTACAAATCTTTGTAGTCAGTGATAGATAATGTGTACAGTTAAAATCAAGGGCTTAAACTACGATGATTTTTTTTATTTAACCAGTTCCCCGCCACCCTACAGCAGAACCATTGCTAGAGGGCGGCTGGGCTGTGCAAAATCGCTTATATATACATTTCTAGGTAGGCGGCACAGGAACGTGTGCCCTACCTGCACCACTATTGGCAGCTACAGATGCCAATCACCAGGAGATTCCACACCAATATTAGTGTCATTGGGATGTCAGTGGCAGTTAGTTCCCCCCAGTGTCAGAATGCCCTTCAGTGCACTTCAGTCCTGCTATAAGTTGCTAATCGCCGCCATTACTAGTACAGAAAAAAAAATTCCAGTATATATACCGCCATTTGTAGACACTATAACTTTCCCATAAACCAATTAATTTACACGTATTGGGATTTTTTTTAGCAAAGACATGTCACAGAATACATTTTGGCCTAAATTTATGATGAAATTAGATTTTTTTAATTTTTTACCGGATGTTTTATAGCAAAAAGTAAAAAATACTGGTTTTTTTTTTCAAAGTTGTCGGTCTTTTTTTGTTTATAGCGAAAAAATGTAAAATGCTGAGGCGATCAAATACCACCAAAAGAAATCTCTATTTGTGGGGAAAAAAAGAACATAAATTTAATTTATGTACAGCTTTACATGATCACGTAATTGTCAGTTAAAGTAATGCAGCTCCGTATTGCAAAAAATGGCCTAGTCAGGAAGGGGGGTAAATCCTCTGGAGGGCAAGTGGTTAAACAAAAAATAAATAATACAGTGAGTAAATAAATGTAAAGCAACAAACAATAATAAAATGCTCCACAAAGTTAGTTCTTCATATTGCTTTTACGTTTACTGTTTTTTTAAATGTAACCACTCCGACCCTAATTCTGATATCAAAATTTTCATAACGAGACCTGTCATCCTTATGGCTATCACAAGGGATGTTGTTCATCCTTTGTGATAGCAATAAAGTTGATTAAAAAAATTAAAGGGACAGTGTAAAAAGTTTAAAAAAAAATAAATAAATGTTAAAAAAATTCAAGAGCCCCCATATCCCTGTGCTCACTTGCAAATGTGAATGCATACATGATTCCCCCACGTATATGTAAATTGTGATCACACCACACATGTGAGGTATTACCACATATGTCAGAGTGAGAGAAATAATCCTAGTGCCAGACCTTCTGTGTAACTCTAAACTTCTAACCTGTGAAGACTTTTAAAGTGTCGCCTATGGAGATTTGTAGATACTGTAGTCTGGTGTCATTCCACGGGCAAAAGCAATTTTAAAGTGTGACATGTTAGGTTATTTACCTGGCCTAACATCATCTGTTATATTTTACTAAAAACGTCTGTATTATAATGTGGTTGTGTGCACTAAGATTCATTAAAGTTTACCTTTTCCTAAAAATTTGCTTTTAAAAATGGTTGCACAAATATCGCGCAACATAAAAATTGCAACAACTACCATTTTATTCTACGCAGTCTCTACTTTTAAAAATATATAATGCCCTAGGGTTCTAGGTAATTTTCTGGCAAAAAAATACTGGTTTTACATGTGTGATGGAAAGGTGAGAATTCACCTGGGGTAAAGCGGATAAAGTAGGCCCTTACTAATATCACAGAGCATTATGGGTTTTCTAAAGAGCGAGAAACTAAGTAGCTGTTTACCTTAAGACTTTCTCTCTAACTGAATGCGATAGAGGAGGGATGACTTTAGCTTAAAATTGAGCTTGAGCTATTAAGCTTGAACTATTAAGACTTGTAGATAGAAGACTTTTTCAGCAAAACAGTTAATAAAAATAAGATAACAATGTGATATGGTATAGAACGAAAGAAATGCTTGTCCTCAAATCCAAATAGATTACATAAAACACCTGAGGGGCTAGAGGTGTGACCACACTATAACACTGAAGATTCTGAATTAACCCATATTACACTTCTATACACTTTACATATTTCTAGCAAAGGTATTAATAAAAACAGGGATTTTTGGCTCTCATATACAGTATTTCCAGTATATGCTCAAGCCCAAAACTGTGTCAAAGTGATCCCTTTCTGGCCCATCCCCACTTTGTTTTGCAAAATGTCAAAATAGTTACTTGTTCTTTCTATACTTTAATGGATATATAGTGCCATTAAGGAGTAAATCAACACAGTTGGAGAGCTGCAAAGCCAGGACTAGTCACTGATTTGCACCCTACAATACAATTCCAAAAATTACACAAAATTGTCAAAATAAGTGTAATGGTTCAAATCATGTCATACTGTTAAGATAAGTACTTTGCATATAAAACAATAAAAGTTACAACAATGTGATTCAAACAAACTCAATAGAACATACATTATACCACAGGCTCAAGATTACAGATTCAACTGCCTGACCTGGACATTGGAATACCTGAATACTGTATATCGGAAAATATCATAAATCCAACATGAAAATTTGGTCACAATGCAGTGGCTACAAATTAAGTAATACAGTGTGCATTTGGAACAAAAGCAGTTCTTTTCACACATACGCAACACTTTGTGAATGGTCTCACAGTCTTTGGGGACCTGTGATGTGTCTCAAGAGGCTGCTGGCAGAGAGGGGGAGCCAATCCTCTGCTCGGATTGCCTAGGAGATCTGAGCAGAAGTGGGAGTGGGTATCTATCAAACGTAGGTACCTGTTCCCCCCAAAATGTTAATGTCCCAAATGTTGTGGGGGGAAGGAAGCAAAAAAGCAAAACTTTCCCTTTTTGGTGAAGTTCTGCTTAATAAATGTTTACTGTGTATATTTTATATTGGAATGATTCATGGGCTTTTGGTTTCATTGCTGCATGGACAGGCAGTGAGTCCCCTCTGGTCCCACTGAACCCAATCTACCTTTACCTACAAAGCCGGCAGGAGCTTCAGAGCAGACGTCCCAACTGCTGACAGCTTCAAGTGCCTGCATGGATCAGTTCATCGAGCGCTCACACCAATGTAGGAAATTTATTTGGCAACAGATGACTTTTAACATTTAGGGAAGCTTTGGGTGGGGGAAGTAGTAGGTTCCCCAGCAATGGATGGTAAGGCAGGGGTCCTTATTTTACTCCCAAACATCTCCCATGCAATACCCAATTGGTAGACAGTGCCGAGCTCGGCGTAAGAAATTATTTTTTTCCCAAACACAAATGGGCGTGGAATCTTTTTTTCACTGTAGCAATGAACAGTAAAATACACTCAGCAATGCACATTACAACAAAACAAAACACCTGTTTTATGGTGCAGTATGTTGGGGTGCCATTTATTGTGAGGTGGTGCATATACTGTATACAATGCATATACTATACACTGTGGTGGTGCACTGCATTATTTTAAAAGATGTGTTCATAATGAATGGGCTGTCTGAATACAACTCAAGTTAACGTGGCAGAACATGATTTAATGCATGTGCACCTCAACAGAAAGTTTAAGTGTGAACAGGCCCTAAAAAAAAATTATTTACCCAATGCAAGCCTTCATTTTAGTTGAACTGACTTTTATATCAGTAAGAGTTATTTTATTTTATTTAATGACTAGTGGAATTTAAGAAGATATATTTGCAAATTGATTTTTCCATACAGATGCCACAAAAGAAAAAAAAAAATCATTGTGCATGCAATAAATTCAGCTGATCTGTGCAAGAAAACATGATTTTTGATCATAAAAATAAATACAAAGTAATGAATTTAGTGAATATATGTACCCCTCTACTCATTCCCCTTTGAGGGGGCACATATCTGGGAGATCCTTTAGTATAAAGGTGGCTTACAGATTCCACTATATGCTTCTCATATTACCACACCTCCTTCTTGAAGTACCAGAGGTGGGATGCATGTCTTCTTCCTTCAATATTGGGACAAGGTGCATGGCAAAGGGTGGAAGCCTGGTCTGGTTCAGAAAGGGTGCTGAATGCACACCACCCAGGCTGCATACATATATACTGGTCTAAGTATAATGTTAATAGAAACACCATGCTAAGTTCAGGGTTTGCAAACTTCACACTGTGTTAGCTGAACCCAGTTTGAACCAACTTTTCAAACATCTCAAAATTACTTAGCATTATATAGGCATGGGCATTTGTTATGTACGCAAGCTTTTGTTGTGTTTCAAACATATATATCTACAAACTCAAAAATCTGAAGTAATGTAAAAGGAAAAGGAAACAGTAGATAGAATACACTGGTGACTCATTAATCTATAAAATAGCAAAAAGCCAACTTTATACCAGGTCAAACCCAATTCGAACCAACTGTTCAAACTAATCCCTAAAATGAATCAGAATTATACTGTATAGGAATGAACATTTGTTACGTAAGCAAGCTTTTGTTGTGCTTTAAACATGTATGTGTCCACAACCTCAAAAATCTGAGGTAATGTTAAAGGAAAAGGAAACATGTAGTAGATAAAATACACTGGTGACTCACTGACATATAAAATAGCAAAGAGCCAACTTTGTGCCAGCTATTCATGTGAAAACAACAAGCGTGCCAATAGTAGGAAACTCTGCCCAGATGTTAAGATGTGATTACTATGCACTTGGTAAAATGGGTTTGAACATTAAGATTACTGCAAGTCATTTTGGAGTTGTTAGGCATATAACAACAGCTTGTTCACATGATTCATTTAAAAACCGTTTTATTCTCCTAACTGTAGAATATTTTAGACTTCCTTTCATTTACTGCATACAATATATCTTATACCAAGCAGAAATTTATTTGCTCTCAATTTAGCAAAGTGGTTGAATTTTGTTTTCACTTTCCTCAATTACATGTTTTGGCAGTTTAAATGGATTATGCCATTTTCATTGTGCTTTATTTACAAAAACTTTATGTTGATTGCTTGTGATATGTGCAATATTGTGAAGTCATTTTATGTTCTGCTTTGTTACCACCACTGGTCTAAGTCCAAAATAGTTTTTCAGTTTACATAACAGACAAGGAGAGCTTATGAGAAAAAAAGAGCATTCTAGATTTTCTCACAGTGTTCTCAAAATTCAGCAAAGTTAAAAGAACAAAAATGTATAGTGGTAAATATACAGTATTGTCTTCATTTACCAAAGGGATATCTATCCAGCTAAACCAGTAAAACACAGTTAAAACGTAGAAAGAAATTGCTTTAAATGCTGGCAGGGCTATGGAGGAATTAGCTGAAGAGGAGGAGTAGGAAAAGGGTGCATAAGCAGGACAATAAAAACAACACTGCTCTGCACCCTTGAAAAGGAGGAAAATAAAGTTAACAAGTTTTTAAGATTTAAAAATTAGATAGTGTCTGTATGGCTAATATCTAAATTCCCTCTTAATCCTAGCTGCTAGCACCCTTGTGATTCACTTCAGAAAATAAAAAATAAAATGTAAATAATGTGC
The DNA here is from genome assembly GCF_062004578.1 of Staurois parvus. Lineage (NCBI taxonomy): Eukaryota > Metazoa > Chordata > Amphibia > Anura > Ranidae > Staurois > Staurois parvus. The sequence goes on along the minus strand of NW_028318430.1, from coordinate 17,887,570 downwards.
AGTGCTAATCTACTAAAATCAGATAATAAACCGCATATAACAAGTACAGTATATGTGAAAAAACATGGCATATTGCACCATACAAAATACGCAGACCAATTCCAATAAAGTAAAGACATTTCTCAAAACCTCCTTATAATCATAAGTGAGTACCCTTAAAACATTTATCCCTGTGTGCTTAAATAGCCTGTGATATTCACAAATAAAAAGACCAAAATTCTTCAGTGCAAAACACAAATCTTCAATCTTCAAATCTTCAATGTGCAATTGTGTTTTCATACACAATGAGATCCAAATCTTATGCAAATCTTGTTCAAGCTCCTCCCTAATTGCACTGTATACTAGTTCAGACACAATGGGGTTGATTTACTAAAGGCAAATAGTCTGTACACAGAAAGTGCACCTGCAAGTGCACTTCAGGTGCACTGCAAGTGCAGTTGCTTTATATCCAAGGGAAACTCTGAAATGAGGCAAAGCTCTGCTGATTTCTTTCATCCAATCATGTGCCAGAAAAACTGCTGTTTTTTTTATTTTCATTGCACGTTCCCCTCAGTTCTAGAACACCTGCACTTGCAATGTACTTCCAAGTGTGCTTGGAGTGCACTCATAGTGCACAGCTTATTTGCCTATAGTAAATCAACCCCCCAGTGTCACATAAAGCTCACCAGAGATCTTGGACCTTTGGGGTTTAGGAGGTCAATATCAGCCTCATCCAGGGGCGGACTGACAATTCATGGGGCCCCCGGGCAATAGGGGATCATGAGGCCCCTGTGTCCTTGCCCAAACTCAAGAAAGCCTATGAAAAAGGTACCAGGGGCATCTCATGGGGCCCCCTACTTACCCCGGGCCCTTGGGCAGTTTCCAAATGGTCAGTCCGCCCCTGGCCTCATCAGTAATCCAGGACTCCAGTTATAATCACTCCTTTCCACCTGGCTCCAAACTCACTCCTCCAATATAAACAATACATGCAGCTCTCTCCTCAGGGAATCATTAAACCAATAGTGTTCTTCACCATACTACATTTTTTAAAATCAGATTAAGAATGCTTATATATAGATTGTGTGAAATGACATATAGAAAACCTCTTTCTACATGTTATGTCCGGAACAGACTTCATGGCTTGCATGGTGATGGTGATTCCCCAGTCTCTGAGTCTTTGTCCATTCCAGACATAGCATGTAAGATGGGGTTTTCTGTATGACATTACCATGCTATAGCTGGCTAACCTGACACTATCCTGAGAGGAGAGAAGTGCTGAGAGACAATCCCTTTTCTGTTACATGTGAAAATGGTTAGAATGGATTCTCAAATTTGCTCTTTTGTAGAATTTAATAGGGTTCGATTTTAAGCTTGCTTCAAGCAGGATTCAATGAACCTCCTACAAACTGAACCTGAGCACATCTGCTAATTCTTAGTTACATACACTTTTCAGAGCATGTAGACTCAATGAATCTGATAAAAAATAGATAAATCAGACCAGAGGTAAATCAATACACTGCTCTTGTATTATGAGTCCAAATGTGTATGGATATCAACTCACAGGGGCGGACTGACAACTCATGGGGCCCCCGGGCAATAGGGGATCATGGGGCCCCTGTGTCCTTGCCCAAACGCAAAAAAGCCTATGAAAAAGGTACCAGGGGCATCTCATGGGGCCCCCTACTGACCCCGGGCCCTCGGGCAGTGCCCAAGTTTCCAAATGGTCAGTCCGCCCCTGTCAACTCACAATTGTGATCCCTGAACTTATTTAGCAGATTGTACACTGATGTTCAATGCATACAATGGCTTCCTAGTTTGCCGTGCAAGTTGAGCATGCCAATAATGCAACTTTTGTGACTTCTTTTCTTGTTCAAATTGTTTATTGGGTTACAGAGATAATTTACATATAGTAAAGTACTACAAGTAGCATCATATGTAACAAAGAGGAAAATATGAGGCTCAGGGCCTTTAACCACTAGCCTACAGGACACTTATACCCCCTTCCTGCCCAGGCCAATTTCCAGGTTTCAGCGCTGTTGCACTTTGAATTACAATTGCGTGGTCAAACAACACTGTACCCATATGAAATTTTTATCATTTTTTTGTGACAGATAGAACTTTATTTTGGTGGTATTTAGTCACCTCTGGGTTTTTTATTTTTTCTTAAACAAACCAAAAACCACTGAAAATTTTGGGAAAAAAATGTTTTTTCTTAGTTTTTGTTATAAAATTTTGTAAATAAGTGATTTTTCTCCTTCACTGATGTGCGCTAATGAGGCTGCACTGATGGGCACTGATAGGCTGCACTGATGGACACTGATAGGTGGCACTGATGGGCACTGATGAGGAGGCACTGGTAGGTGGCACTGATGGGCATTCACAGGCATCACTGATGGGCACTGAAAGACAGCACTGATACATGGAACTGATTGGCAGCACTGATAGGTGGCACTGACGGGGACTAATAGGCGGCACTGACTGGCACTGTTAGGCGGCACTGACTGGCACTGTTAGGCAGCACTGACAGGCACTGATAGGCAGCACTGATACACACTGATAGGCAGCACTGGCTGGCACTGACAGGTGGCACTGACTGGCACTGATAGGTGGCACTGATTGGCAGCACTGATAGGTGGCACTGATTGGCATTGATAGGTGGCACTGACTGGCACTGATGTGTGACACTGAAAGGCAGCTCAGATGGGCACTGATATGTGGCATCAATGTGCACTGGTAGGCACGGATATGTGGCACTGATGGGCACTGGCACGAGGCACTGATGAACACTGACACAAGGCACTGATGGACACTGACAGATGGCACTGCTGGGGCTACACTGATCATCAGGGAACACTGATCATCAGTGCCCTGATGATCAGTGTACATATCCCCTCCGCGGAAAGCCGATTACTGGCTCTCCTCTCCTCTCGAGCTGTCAGCGTGACAGCTCGAAAGGAGAGAAATGCCGATAACCGGAATTTCCCTGTTTACATGTGATCAGCTGTGATTGGACACAGCTGATCACATGACCGAGCCGATATCTTTGGCTCTTTCCGTGATCGGTGATCCTCTGTGTCCGAGGGACACAGCGCACCGCCAATCGCCACGCTGCACGCTCCTTGAGAGAATGAGAGGACGTCATATGACGTCCTCCCAGAATGAGAGAGCCACCTTGCGCCCGTCACATTACTATATGGCGGGTGGGAGGTGGTTAAGCAACTGTATGATTACAACAACTGTATGCACTGAATAAAATAACCAAAGAGAGAAAAAGGGAAGAAATAAAGAAGGAAGCGAAAAGAGTAGAGAATAGTAGAAAAAGGGGGGGAGAGAAAGGGGGACAGATAGGGTGTGTGACTACCAGGATGGGGGGGGAGCGGGACCAGTGCTCCGAAGCATCTATCGAGGAAGGGATGCATTAAGGGAGGAGTAGAGACTCATTAAATCCCTGAGGAAGGAAGTGGTCAACCCAGGGGGACCAGGTCAATAAGAATTTGGAGATTGTGTCGGTGACGGTGGCCTCTATTTTAGCGTGTATCATCGACTGTGTCTAGACCGATTGTACACTGAGTGAGGGGGCCTTCCAGGATTTCGCTATGATTTGCTTAGCGGGGGTTGTAATTTGCAAAATAAGCTTAAACTGGGTTTTAGAAATAGAGGGGGGGCGATGATTGAGTAGGGCAAATTCTGGACTTGGCACAAAAGGCTTTTTAAAAAAGGGTGGATAATATGCGGAAAATATTTTCTCAGAAAGAGTGGGCTATCGGGCAGGACCACCAAATGTGGAGGTATGTGCCGTTCACCACACAGCCACGAAAACAGTCGGGGGAGTACCCAGGTGTAAATTTAGCAACCCTAGCCGGAACCTAATATCATCGGGATAAGACCTTATAGTTTGTCTCAACTGCCACTACATTTTGCGAAGAGGATTTGGTTACCTGCCAAATATGATGCCAATCTTCAGGGCTCAGCTGTGAGGCTAGGTCCCTCTCCCACCTGGTGACATATGAGGGGCGAGAGGAAGGTATGGGGGTCGAGAGTTGAACATAAAGAATAGAAATAAGGCCACGTCTATGAGGATCTTTTCTACATGCACTTTCAAAGGGGGTCATTGATCTAACGGAGCATGCGGTAGTGGAGAGAGGGGAATAGAAATGCTTCAGTTGGAGGTAGCGGAAAATTTCTAACACAGGGAGAGAGTGAGATTCATGGAGGGATGGAAAGGAACGAAACTCGGAGTTAGTCAAAAAATGGTGGGCTCTTAAGAGATTAGCAGAAGACCAGAGATGAAAGGAGCGAGGAGTGGACCAAGCTGGGGGGAAAGCTGGGTTGCGAAGATGAGATAGAAGAGGGTTGTGGGGCGATTGGAGGGAATATTGGGATTTGAGTTTGTCCCAGAGTGCTATAAAATGGGAGGTTATTGGATTCCGGATCCCGCGACAATCAGAAGGGTGAAGCCAAAGTAGGTTAGCTAATGAGAGGGGATCAATATCAATTGACTCCAGATTACCCATTGACGGATTTCATAAGATGCATGATACTTTGGCAATTGGGCTAGGTGGGCCGCTTCGTAATATTTTGCGAAATTCGGGTGTCCTAGACCTCCTTTCAATTTTGGTAGATGGATAGTGGAGCGGGGGACGAATTGAGCCCCAAGTGTAAGAGTGAGCTCGACGTTGAAGTGTGTAGAGAAAGTGTGCCGGTACAGGCATGGGAAGAACTTGGAAGAGAAAAAGAATCTTGGGTAGAATAGACATTTTAACCACCGTTATCCTACCTAGCTAAGCTAGCAGGAGGGAGGACCAGTTGCGCATTAAACTAGTGAGGGAGGCGAGCATCGGTAGGTAGTTAGCTGAGTCTAGATCAGATAGAGACGCCGTCAACTTGATACCTAAATAGGGAATAGCATGGTGGGAGCATGAGAAGGGGAGAACTTGCTGAAGATGGAGAGAATCTTGGGGGGAAAGTGAAATGTACAGGACTGTAGATTTTTGGGGATTAACTTGGAGACCAGAAATGGCGCCAAATTCATAGAGGAGCCAAAGTAGTGGTGGAGCGGAGGTGAGAGGAGAGGTCAAAAAGAGTAGTACATTGTCTGCAAATAAACAGAGTTTGTGATGGGACCCGTCAGCCTCTAGGCCACGAATGTCAGGGTATGCCCGAATCAGAAGGGCTAAGGGTTCGATTACTTGGGCGAAGAGGAGTGGTGAGACATCCCTGATGAGTACTACGAGCTATTGGGAAAGAGGCCGATTTGTGACCCATATATCGAACTTGGGCAGAAGGGTTCCAGTAGAGTGAGAAGTTACAGGTAAGGAAAGGAGGGCCAAAGCCCCATCGGCGTAAGATATAGTGGAGGAAAGGTAGGAAACAGTATCAAAGGCTTTTTTAATATCTAGGGATAAGAAGCAGGAAATAATGTTCCGTGTGCATGCAAGGTTGAAGAGAAAAGCTGTGCATCGTGTATTGTCCCCTGCTTGTCAAAGGGAATAAAACCAGTCTGATCGTTATGGATAAGAGAGCCTATAATGGGGTTTAAACGAGTGGAGAGAACATTGGCAAGGAGTTTGACGTCAATATTGAGAAGGGAGATCGGTCTGAAATTAGACGAGGCAGAGTCATAAGAATGTGGTTTTGGTATCATCGAGATGATACCAGATACTATCTCTGGGGTAAATGAATGGCCCGAGAGGATGGCGTTAAAGGCTTTTGTAAGAACAGGAGAAAGTAAATGATTGAATTTTTTGTAATAAGAGGCTGAAAAGCCGTCTGGGCCTGGACGTTTTCTGAGCTTGAGTTCCTTAATTGCGGACAGAACCTCGAAATCCGAGATCAGTTTCTCCAGTATGTCGAGGTGCTGGGCAGCCAAGGTCGGAAAGGAAAGGTAGGCAAGAAGATTGTCAGCTCGGGATTGGTCGAAGGGCTCAGTCTGGGAGTACAGTGCGGCTAAGTGTTTATGGAAAATACGGAGTATGCGAACAGGGTTGCTAGTATAAACTCCGCTGGAAAGCTTAAGACAAATGAGTTTGGTGGTAGGGTCTAATCTACGAAGACAAAGGGCTAAAAAAGTATCTGGTTTATTAGCCTTAGTATAATATTTATGGCGTCCCCTGTGTAGAGAAAGTTCAGCTTGGTCAGTCAGGAAGAGGTTGAGTTCGACACGGGCTTGTTCCAAAGCTTTGCGGTGAGAAGGGGAAGGGCTGGTCTGAAATAAAAGGTGAGACTGATTATAGGCCGCCTCAAGGCGTAAACGAGTTTGTTGTTTCTCTCTGCAGAGGAAAGAACGGACTTATGCGCTTCCCATAAAAGAAGAGTGGAGATATCTGGGGTAGAGTTTAGAGCTAGATATTCCTTGAGAGCATTCTCAAGGTCAAGACTATGTTCAGGATGGGAAAGCAAGTTGTCGTTGATCATCCATGTACTATTAGAGTTTGGAATGGATAGGGAAGAAAGGGACGTAACGACTGCACAATGATCGGACCAAGGGATGGGGAGAATATCAGAGTATAAAAGTCTGGAGGAGGTGCCAACTGTCACAAATATATGGTCAATGCGCGAGAACAATTTATGAGGGTAGGAGTAGTAGGTGTAGCTACATTTTACAGGGTGGAATTCTCTCCAGGAATCTATCAAGGAATGGCAATTAAGAAGTTGTGAGAAAGAATGTGAGGTGGCTGGAGGGAGGGGTGGCTGAGGAGATTTGTCCAGAAATGGATATACAGTGAGATTGGAGTCCCCACAGATAAGTAGAGTACCGCGCTTGTGATGTTCTATGGTTGTCAACAGGTGGGAGAGGAACGGGAGGGAATCTTGATTGGGGGTGTAGTAGGAGACAAATGTAACTAAGGTATCTAGGAGCAAACCCGATAGGATAAGGTAACGACCTTCCGGATCTTCATGTTGAGTGTGAAGTATGAAGGGGGCTGTGCGATGGAAGGCAATGAGGACTCCCTTACACTTAGTTTTCACGGAGGCGGTGAAGGTTTGCGGGTAGAGAGGACCAAAAAAAATTAGGTGTAGAAGAGGGGGTGAAGTGGGTTTCCGGTAAGCATATGATGTGTGCTTTCTGGGAAGCGAAGAATCGAAAGGCTTTGTTTCACTTTTGAGGGATTTTCAAACCCTGAACGTTCAGGGAAAGAATGTTTAGGGGTCCCATTGCGAAAATAGGGAAACTGCTAAAGGAAGTTGGAACCAAAGCGAAGCGCTGGGGAGGTGGGCCCAGGGAGAGGGGGCATGAGGGAAGGGTAAGGGGGAAGGAGGAAGGGAGGGAGTCACACGTAAGGAATAAAGAAAAGTAGAAACAATAGTAGGAATAAGTGAAGGGAAAGAGAGAAAGAGGAATAACTGAGAACAATGACCTGGCCCCCGGGACTAAAGCAATTTGGACAGGCCGAGGGGTCAGGAACAGCCCAGATGGTGCAAAATAGATGCACCACATAAGCTGAGGGGAATACGCAGTGACAGGCTGAGAGGACAAGCAGCGCATGATAAAAAATACAAACAGGTGCCAAATGTAGAAAATGGTATCTGGGGCTCCCAGGACAGTAAAGGGAGGGTCTGGACAGACAATGGCGCCAGAGAAAAATGCACCAAACAAAGGGAGGTGGTGCAAGGATAGGAATAGAAGGCATGCACGGTTAGAGTCCAGATCCCCTAAACAGTAATGAGAGACTTCCACAAACATAGTCATCGGCTCAGGTGACCTAAAGAGGGAAGTAGAAAGGTTAACAAACAATTTACAACTTAACAAAGGTAACATGGGATTTAGGAAACAAAACAACCCGTGCGGTCATATGTGATATCATTAGGAGCACAGGATCAGGAGGAGGACCCGGTGTGGGTCAGTGGGATAGAGAGGAAGACCACCAGGCCAATTGGTAGTAAAAGGGGGAAAGGGATAAGCAGTAAGGAAATAAGTGAGGATGAGGTCTCTTCATGGGGAGAGTCAAATGTATGATCAGCTGGTGATGGTTGAAGGAGGAACTGGTGTCCACAATGGGGTGTGGGTGAAAAATCAAGAGGGTCGAGTCCCGAAGACTTTCAGGTGCGTGAACTGAACTGAGGAGATAAAGATGATTAGAGCATGGTTCAGTTCATGGTGTCTTGAGGAGTGGGTACTGGAGAGATTAAGCGCCCACGTTTATGCGTGGCAGGTTGATCTGTTGCTGAAACAGAGTGGTGGGTTTTCTGGGGCGAGCAGGAGGCAGACCTTCTGCGCGATCCTTCTGGAGCCTCTGGGCGGGGTGGAGGTGAAGGTGGCGGAGTGTGTCAAGTATTTCCTTAGAGGATCTGCAGATATAGTCACGGGACTGGTAGGAAAAGCGCACCACAAAAGGAAAGCTCCAGCGGTAGGGGATGCCATGCTGGTGGAGGAGTTGCAGTTGGGGCTTCATGGCTCTGCGTTTAGCGATGGTGGCTGGACAGAGGTCATGAAACAATTGGTATGTATGGCCTTGGAAGGTGAGGGTGTCAGGATTCCGAGCCGCTTGGAGAATATGTTCTTTGGTGAGGAAATAATGGAATTTTGCAATAATGTCCCGGGCGGGCCGGTTGGTCTGCGTGGGGCTAGAGCGCAATAAACCCTGTACAGCTCCAAACATTCAATCGGGATTGATAGAGAGAGCTCTTGTAGCAAGGCGGTTGTCGTAGAGAAGAGATAAGTGATGGTTTCAGGGAGTCCGCGGATTCGGATGTTAGAACAGTGGGCCCTGTTTTCAAAATCCTCAAGGCGGGACTGAAGCGTTAGGTTTTTGTCATGCATCACCATGAGTTTGTCTGAATAAGTGTGAACTTCTGCATCCAGATTGTCAACCCTGTGTTCTAGCTCAACTGTACAGACACCCAGGTCACAAATTTCTTTAGAAAGTAATGTGGTCAGAGGTCTGCTTTAAATCTCTGTGCAGCATTTTTTCAAACTGTTTGAGTAGGTTATGTTGCACTGGGTAAGGACTAGGTCTAGAGGAGTCTTTCAGAGGTAATGGGTTTAGTGTCCCTTTAACTGTGCTGTTATCAGACTCACCCTCTGAGCTGCTGTGGTCTTGATCTGGATGCAGTGCTGTAAAAGACATGGACAGGGAGTGTGCTTGCTTCCCTGATGCAGTGGAGCCGGTGGCCATCTTTGTGGAGGCCCGAGCCAGGGCTTCCTTAATAGGTCTCACTTGGCCCTGGTGCTTCGTGGCTCCCCAGACCATTGTGCCGGGTCTCGGGGATGCCACTTATGTTGTTAAGGCTGCGAGGGGTTTGCAGAGCTCAAGGGGGTCGGGAGCCGTGTCAGTACGGCCACTTGTCCCTGTCCGCAGCGGAGCCTCAGGCATGCATGAGTGCGCAGGAGATCCCGTGCATGCACACTCCTTGTGACTTCTTTTCTAGAAGATACATATATCTTGCTCACAGCAACAAAAAAAAAAAACTAAAGAATCTAAAGAATACATCTAAAGGTACACCTCCAGTAAATGTCAGTAACTGGAATATGCAGAACTGATGTAGATTTACAAATCAATCATTCTTTCTATATTAGTGATGAGAGCATAATTGCTTGAGGAATCTCTTTGGATTAAAGCGGAGACGAGTTTAAGGTTCAGTCTGAACACAAGTTCATAACAAACTTTGGTTGTTTGGGTGTTTGGATGAGCGCCCAAATGTTTATCCATTCAGTGGGAGCAGAACACCATTTATAATAGTGGTATTACTTCTGATATCATACAGCTGACAGCTTTGGACTGTCCATAGCTGTTAAGGATGCTGGTGGGTGCATGTACCACCAAGTCCTTAACAAAGGACTACCTAAAAAGTCTGACATTACACAGCTCACCTCTACAGTAGGGAATGGCTTTAAAGAGGCCCTAGAGCATTTCAAATCTGAAATTACTGCCCTATTGTGTGGAGGCTGTTCATTCGGGGCAGGAGGATATTGTCCACATTTTGGACTTGCTGGGCTCGAAGATATGACATGATTGAATCACTCCTTCCTAGATACATTAGTTACCCCCTGTGGTTTCTATTCAGAAGGGCAGCTGCTTGTTTCAAGTTTCAAATTACAAAACACTCAGGCATGAATGGGGCTTAAGATCTGGAAAAACATAAATATTATTTATTTATTATTACACTTGGTGAAGGGTTTGTTAACCACTTGCCCTCCAGAGGATTTACCCCCCTTCCTGACCAGGCCATTTTTTGCGATAGGGCACTGGATTACTTTACCTGACAATTGTATGGTCATACAACACTACACCCAAATGAAATTTTTGTCTTTTTTTTCCCACAAATAGAGATTTCTTTAGGTAGTATTTGATTGCCTCTGCAGTTTTTATTTTTTGCGCTATAAACAAAAAAAGACTAACAATTTTGAAAAAAAACTATATTTTTTACTTTTTGCTATAAAATATATATCCTATAAAAAAATTTAAAAACTCAAATTTCATCATAAATTTAGGACAACATGTATTCTGCTACACGTCTTTGCTAATAGAAATCCCAATACATGTAAATTAATTGGTTTATTGAAAGTTATAGCATCTAGAAATGGAGGTATATATACTGGAATTTTTTTTATACTAGTAATGGTGCTGATCAGCGACTTATAGCGGGACTGGGGACTGTATGACTGCAGTGGGAATACTGCAAATGGGGGGGAACTGACTAATTGCCACTGACATCCCCAGTGACACTAATACAGTGATCAGTGCCAATAAAAAGCACTGACAATGTACTAATGACACTGGGTAGAAACTGTGCTGTGTGTGTTTTACTAGGGAAACAAGCTGCTTTGTATTGCTGTGCTGTGCAGAGCAATACAAAGCAGCCTGATCGTGCTGACAGGGGAGAGATCTGTGTTGTTTACACACAGACCTCTCCCTTTTCACTGTTCCTTGGTGATTGTGGGGCCTCTACCAAGGGAATGCAAAATCACGTACAGTGGGGCAAAAAGTATTTAGTCAGCCACCAATTGTGCAAGTTCTCCTACTTAACCTCTTGCCGACCACGCATAGCCGAATGACGGCTTCACCGCGGCCGGCCAGTTCTGAGTGGACGTCATATGACGTCCTCCCAGAACGAGCTCTCCTGCGCGCCCCAGGGGGCGCGCACCCGGCGATCTCCGTGATCGCTGTGTCCTACGGACACAGCTGATCACGTGATGTGGTGAAAGGCCGATCCCACCTGCCTTTTACCACGTGATCAGCGGTGTCCAATGACACGCTGATCACAGGGAAAGGCAAGTGCCGGTTCTCGGCTGCACTTTCCTCACGCTGTCACATCGTGAGGAAAGTACTGCCGAGAACCGGCAGTTGTCAGAGCGGGGATCGGCACCGATCATCAGGGCACTGATGATCAGTGCCCTGATGATCGGTGCCCAGCAGTGACACCCGCAAGTACCGCCCAGCAGTGCGCCCACTAGCTCCGCCCACCCGTGCCCAGCAGTGCCCCCACCTGTGCCCAGCAGTGCCCCCACCTGTGCCCAGCAGTGCACCCACCTGTGCCACTCTGCAGTGCCACCTACCTGTGCCCAGAAGTGCCACCTACATGTGCCCAGCAGTGCCACCCACCTGTGCCCACCCACCTGTGCCCACCAGTGCCACCCACCTGTGCCCACCCACCAGTGCTGCCCACCAGTGCCACCCACCAGTGCAGCCCAGCAGTGCTGCCAGTCAGTGCCACCAGTCAGTGCCCAGGGGTTGTGCCAGTCAGTGCCGCCAGTCAGTGCCCAGAAGTGATGCCAGTCAGTGCCGTCTATCAGTACCCATCATCAGTGTCACCTATCAGTGCCGCCTATCAGTGCTGCATATCAGTGCCGCCTATCCGTGACCCCTAATTAGTGCTGTCTATCAGTGCCGCCTATCCGTGCCACCTCATTAGTACTGCCTATCAGTGCCCTTTAGTGCTGCCTATCAGTGCCCATCAGTGCCGCCTATCAGTGCCCATCAGTTCCGCCTCATCAACGCAAATCAGTGAAGGAGAAAAAATACCTGTTTGAAAAATTTTATAAAAGAAACAAATAAACTTTTTTTTTTTTTCAAATTTTTTGCACTTTTTTAATTTATAGCGCAAAAAGTAAAGCGCCCAGTGGCGATTAAATACCACCAAAAGAAAGCTCTATTTGTGAGAAAAAAATGATCAAAATTTCATATGGGTACAATGTTGCATGACCGCGCAATTGTCAATCAAAGTGCGGCAGCGCTGAAAGCTGAAAATTGGCTTGGTAAGGAAGGGGGTATAAGTGCCTGGTAGGCAAGTGGTTAAAAAGATGAGAGAGCCATGTAATTGGTATCATAGGTAGACCTCAACTATGAAAGACAAAATGAGAAATAAAATCCAGACAATCACATTGGCTGATTTGGAAAGAATTTATTTGCAAATTATGGTGGAAAATAAGTATTTGGTCACCTACAAACAAGCAAGATTTCTGGCTTTCACAGACCTGTACCTTCTTCTTTAAGATGCTCCTCTGTCCTGCACTCATTACCTGTATCAATGACACCTGTTTGAACTTGTTATCAGTATAAAAGACACCTGTCCACAACCTCAAACAGTCTCACTCCAAACTCCACTATGGTGAAGAACAAAGAGCTGTCGAAGGACACCAGAAACAAAATTGTAGACCTGCACCAGGCTGGGAAGGCTGAATCTGCAATAGGCAAGCAGCTTGGTGTGAACAAATCAACTGTGGGAGCAATAATTAGAAAATGGAAGACATATAAGACCACTGATAATCTCCCTCGATCTGGGGCAAGATCTCACCCCGTGGGGTCAAAATGATCACAAGAACAGTGAGCAAAAATCCCAGGACCACACTGAGGGACCTAGTGAATGACCTGCAGAGAGCTGGGACCAACATAACAAAGGCTGCCATCAGTAACACACTACGCCACCAGGGACTCAGTTCCTTCAGTGCCAGACATGTCCCCCTGCTTAAGCCAGTACATGTCTGGGCCCATCTGAAGTTTGCTAGAGAGCATTTGGATGATCCAGAAGAGGATTGGGAGAATGTCATATGGTCAGATGAAACCAAAATAGAACTGTTTGGCTGTTTCTCCGGGACGACTGCTCCATGTACAGGACAGGCCATGTATCATGAGATTTTGAGCGCAAACCTCCTTCCATCAGCAAGAGCATTGAAGATGAAACGTGGCTGGGTCTTCCAACATGACAATGATCCCAAACATACCGCTCGGGCAACGAAGGAGTGGCTTCGCAAGAAGCATTTCAAGGTGCTGGAGTGGCCTAGCCAGTCTCCAGATCTCAACCCCATAGAAAACCTTTGGAGGGAGTTGAAAGTCCGTGTTGCCCAGCGACAGCCCCAAAACATCACTGCTCTAGAAGAGATCTGCATGAAGGAATGGGCCAACATACCAGCAACAGTGTGTGCCAACCTTGTGAAGACTTACAGGAAATGTTTGACCCCTGTCATTGCCAACAAAGGATATATAACAAAGTATTGAGATGAACTTTTGATATTGACCAAATACTTATTTTCCACCATAATTTGCAAATAAATTCTTTCCAAATCAGCCAATGTGATTGTCTGGATTTTTTTTCTCTTTTTGTCTCTCATAGTTGAGGTCTACCTATGATGCCAATTACAGGCCTCTTTCATCTTTTTAAGTGGGGAGAACTTGCACAATTGGTGGCTGACTAAATACTTTTTTGCCCCACTGTATATGTACATGATTTTGCACAGCTCTGCTGCTCTGTAGCAGTAGTTCTGCTATAGGGCAGTCGGGAAGCGGTTAAATAAAGTTTGTCCCTGTAAACTATAAATATAGACCTAAAATTCTTCAGGTCTGTAAAATATTTTTATTTTCCTATTGTAATGTCATCAAGATACTAGTAGTTCACATTATCTTGACAATGTCAAAACTATGTAGAGTTTTTAACATGGCTCGGGTAAAGATTAAGGCAAATTTTAATAAAGATTCAAAACTTCTCACAATTTGATTAATTGAGTTGAACGTCTGTAATAATCATTTCAGTGATAGTTTCAACAAATTTTGTCACAAAGTTAATTTTTATGGCAAAAAAGCAAATTATGATCTTCTAGACTGAAATCAAATGTTGACTTGTCATTACCAATTTAAGATGGGATCTAGCAGGTAAACATTTTCCATGCAATCCATACTTTTAGCTGTCATTTTAGGTTCATTATTAATTAGGGATGAACAAATGTGCATAGGTTTAGTTCACTAGGCAATCGTCAAACCCATTAAAAATGAAACCTTAAATACAAAAACAAAATCCAAAACCTATTCAAATCTAAGAGAGATGAATTTTGAAAATCAGTTCTGGTTATTTTCAAGGCTAATAAGATTGTCAAACAATGGACATGAAGAGCTGGGTACTGCCATTGGGGACCATTGCCACCGCAAAAGAGACCAACGAAAAAACACTTTGCAGTCTTTGGGTACTGTCAATGCAGAGGAGGGTTGGGGTGCTGTTTGGGAGAAGGAGGGCTATTCAGGTTTTTGTTTTTTTTCACCTGAAAGGTCTGTGGGATAAAACATATCAAGAGCAACTTCAGAAACTTAACATGTACAATCTGTAGGAAAGAAGGAAAAGGGGAAACATGATTGAAACCTTTAAATACATCAAGGGGGTGAATGAGGTTCAGGAGGGCAATATTTTCAACATGAAACCAAAATCAAGAACGTGGGGACATGACCCTAAACTAACTGGAGGAGAGTTCAAAATTAATCTCAGAAAGTACTATTTTACTGAAAGAGTAGTTGATGCTTGGAATAAACTCCCAGAGGCAGTGAGCCAGTCAACAGTAAATAGCTTCAAACATGTATGGGACAAGCATAGATCTATACTCAGACAAAAACAACACAAACAAAAAAAAAAACACCCCCCCAAAAAAAAAAAAAAACCTACAGACTAAATGGACCATTCTGTCTTTTTCTGCCACCACTTTTCTATGTTTCACCAATATTTAATTAAAATACATCCCATCCCAGAATGAGCCCAACACTCTGAAGAGGCCATTTTGTGTTGGGGGCTTGATCCACTGTACTGTAAGTGTAATTGCAGGGGGGAAATCTAGGGGAAACAACTACAAGGTGGTTTTGGTTTGACAATTGTTACTGACACAAGAAAAGCTGCTCCTTCTGTACAGCATGATACATCTTCTGGTGCATATTTGTGCAGTACAGATATGTGCACCAAAGCACCCCTTTTTCCCATTTACCATAGCTGCCAATAAATGTTGTCAACCCCCTTTATTACTTTGTAGAAAATGGTCTGCTGGGCCTAAAGTAAGAAGCAGAGACTCTGTACACAAAGATAGTTGGGTTTTTTGTAAGTTTTTTTTTTTCAAAATAGGTTTCACTGGACATACCAGGATACACCTGGAGAGCACAGACCATAAAAACTTCATTATTCCATCCAAGTACAATATTATTACAATTAAAACACAAATGTTACAATATTGCAATAAGTTCAGTAGAAACCAAATATAAGGTCAATGACATTAATGCTGGACACGTAATTATCAAAGATATATGCAACATATGGTGTTTGGTATAAGCCATTCAGTGTAAATAAAGAGGTGGAGACTCAGCTCCTTGCATAGATCAAAAGGGCTGCAAGGGCTGGGACAATGATAATAATGGGGGATTTTAACTACCTGGAAATTGACTGGAGTAATGGTACTACAGGAACAGTTAAAGAGCGAAAATGTATAAACCTACTACATGACAATTTTATGGTACAGTTCATAGAGGCTCCAACTAGGAATGATGGCACATCAAGGCCGCAAAAATTTTAAATGAATGACAAATTGCAAAAGATAGCAGGACCAACCCCCAAAATTTCAAATATATTAATAGTAAAAAAGTCAAGTCCGAGCATGTAGGCCCTTTACAAAATAATCTGGGTGACTGGGGATAAAGCAAAGGCAAATTTATTAAATACCTTCTTCAGCTCTGTCTATACAAAGGAGCATGGGGGAGCTCTTGTCCATAATGAGCATGGTATTGACACAACCTCAGAGGATCCACATCGGCTCACAACTGATATGATCCAGAAATATTTAGACAGAATAAAGGTGAATAAAGCACCTGGACCAAATGGCATACACCCACGGGTCCTTAAAGAATTGAGCTCTGTCATTTCAAAGCCATTGTTTCTTATTTTTAGGGCCAAGTAATTATAGACCTGTTAGTTTAACTTCTATAGTTGGGAAGATACTGGGGAGTTTAATAAAAGACCACATAGAAGAGTTCCTACTGGAAGAAAATATTTTAAGCAACAGACAGCATGGATTCATGAAAGACAGAAGTTGTCAAACAAATTTGATTTCTTTTTATGTGGTGAGCAAAACCTTGGACAGAGGGGTGGCTGTGGTATATTTAGATTTTGCAAAAGTTCCCCACACATGGCTAATGTGTAAGGTAAAGTCTACGGGCTTGGAAAAATATGTATGTAAATGGATAGAAAACTGGCTAAAGATCGTATTCAGAGAGAAGTGTTAATAATTCATACTCTGAATGGTCTAGGGTTGTTAGTGGTGTACCCCAGGGTTCAGTGTTGAAACTCTTACTTTTTAATTCATTTATAAATGATATACCATCTGGGATTAAATATATTGTTTCAGTCTTTGAATTGATGACACCAAGCTGTGCAGTGGAATAACGTCCTTACAGGATGTCTCCAATTTACAAGATTACCTCAATGCACTGTTTAATTAGTCAACTATGTTGCAACTGAGATTTAATGTTGATAAATGTAAAGTTATGCACTTGGGGGATAATAATATGCATGCATTATACATACTAGGGGGAGTACAATTGGGGGAATCACTGGTGGAGAAAAATCTGGGAATTCTGATAGATCATAAGCTTAATAATAGCATGCAATGCCAAGCTGCAGTTTATAAAGTGAGCAAAATCCTCTCTTATATTAAAAGAGGTATAGACTCCTGAGAGAGAGATATCATGTTACCTCTGTACCAATCATTAGTAAAACCTCATCTAGAATATGCAGTTCAGTTTTTCAATTCACAAAAAGAACATTGGGGAATTGGAGAAAGTACACAGAAAGGACAACCAAACTGATAAGAGGCATGGAGGAGCTCAGCTATAAGGAAAGATCAGAGGAACTGAATTTATTCTCTTTTGAGAAGGGGAGATTAAGAGGGAATATGATCAACATGTATAAATACATCAGTGGTTCATATAGTCAACTCGGTGTAGAGTTATTCACCCTTAGGTCATCACAGAGGACAAGGAGGCACTCTTTACGTCTGGAGGAAGAGAGATTTAATCTCCAAATACGGAAAGGTTTCTTCACAGTAAGAGCTGTGAAAATGTGGAATAGACTCACTCAAGTGTTGGTTCTGGCCAGCTCAGTGGATTGCTTTAAAAAAGGGTGGAATTATTTCCTAGATACACATAATATAACTGGATACTAACATTTATAGGTAAAGTTGATCAAGGGAATATCCAATTGCCTCTCGGGGGATTAGGAAGTAATTTTTCCCCTGCAGGAGCAATTTGGATCATGCTTTGCTGGGTTTTTTGCCTTCCTCTGGATCAACTGTGGGTATTGAATTTAAATTTTTTATTTCTTAGTTGAACTGGATGGACTTTGGTCTTTTTTCAGCCAGACTAACTATTTAACATGCAAACCAGTGTTTCCTGAAAGCCCAGGAAAAAGAGAAGGGAGGGGCTGTCCAGCAAGGTGCACAAGAAAAAAATAAGAGGGGAAACAGTAAAAAAAAGGGAGATGAAGAGAGGGGCCCTCTCTGATCAAGAACTCCTAGGACTGCCATGCTTCAGAAAAGTACTCCAAACCCGAAGCATAATTTATAGAGAGGTTCCCAGGGTGTCAGAGCTTGAAATTCAATCCAGGTAGACCACATAGCTATTTTTTTAGAATAATTTATTAGAAAATCATTTATCATTCCTGTAAACTCACAGTGAGTTCCTCTATTTTCATTAAATGATTCAGTTCAACCACCCATTCTTTAATAGTATGAGCAAATGCAGTATTCCAATTTCTGGGTATGTGTCCATGCTGCAGAGAGGAGGAATCCAAGTTTTTAGCCACCAGTGGGGAGCCTGGAAAAATGGAAAGTAGAGCCAATTCTGGAGACATCTGGTTGGTCTTTCCAGTGACACTGAAACAGAGCTTAAAAACTGGTTTGTTCTAGAGTTAGAACCACCATATGTGGATGATTCTGCTCACATCTTCTCCACAGGACCAACACTGTTCAGGATAGGTTGGAAACATCCTATGTGCCCTGCAGGACACCTGACAGGTGAGGGAATTCCAATCCAGTTTATTGAAACAAAATATCTACTTACCAGGGGTGGACTGACCATTTGGAAACTGCGGCACTGCCCGAGGGCCCGGGGTCAGTAGGGGGCCCCATGAAATGCCCCTGGTACCTTTTTTATAGGCTTTTTTGAGTGTGGGCAAGGACACAGGGGCCCCATGATCCCCTATTGCCCGGGGGCCCCATGAGTTGTCAGTCCACCCCTGGATACAGGTAATATGAATGACAGATCCATCTGCTCCTTGCTTTGTTAAAGAATTTGGCCAACCTCTATAGAGAAGCACCAATCAGGTTATATGCATAGCTATACTTCTCTGGTAGAACCTTATATGAAGGCAACTTAATGTCACACATATTATGCCACAATTCAAAAGGAGGAGATAAGGCTGATTTTAATCAGAAAATAATAATTAGAGTGTATTATTTCACAGAAAACAGAAATATTGTACAGTCTCTAAAAACAGTGAATCTCACTGCAGTAGTAGTCATAAGTCTTTAACTGGGAAATTACACTTACATTACAAGGGACCCAATGAATATCTCACTGCCAATATCTCAGTTCTGAATGCACTCTTTTTCACCCATGGTGATAGTCTGTATGCTGGAAATTGTACTTCTCTTGTTATCAAGTGCAAAAAGTGAACATCAAGACCCAAGGAAGGCAGAAAGAACCACAGCAGAAAACAAACGCCCTACCCAGACGACACAGTGCTCTGAAGGTCTATGTAGATTCCTGACAATTTCAAAGTAACCATTAAATTTTAAATATTTTCTTTAAGCTTAAGGAACATTTTATTTGGACATATTTAGGGATATCCAAATTCAAAATACACAAGTTAATTTATTTTAATTACAAATCTTCTGCATCTTGTTTTTTTCTCTCTAACTAAGCCTTGCTTTATGTGGTACCATTATTTTTATTTGTATTTCCATATAATTCATGGATTAGGGAGCATCTGCTTTTTAATTTGTTCTGAGTTATGAAACAGTTTTGTTTTGCTTTTTCAAAGTGTAAAGCTAAGGGACTTAACTCTTAACAAATTGAGCGTGAAAGTAGTCAACACAAAATCTGAATACACTACAATTAGCTTGTGTTCATATGAATAACAAATGTTAGGTCTTATATCAGAGATAAATATAGACATGTAAAATCTGACTTTAAAGAAAGCCAGCAAAGAATGAGAGTTTATAAGAATCAGAATTTTCATATTTAATCTAATAATAATGATCATAGTGTAGACCTAATTGGAAGCATCCCAGACTGAAAAAAAATATAGTAACTATTTTCCTTGTGTCTGTTACAAACCTCAGGCAATAATTAGTTTATCCTCCAGGCCAATACTCCTGCATACTTCACTCAATAATGCAAATCTTAGTCAGTCCTAATAAAAGCAAACAATAATGTCAGCCTCAGACATCATATTCAGGTACCAGCATCTAATCTCAAAGTCAAGTGTCAAAGTCAGGCATCAAAACTGAAAAATCAGAATTAAATTTAAACACAAAGATTACCTTCCAGAATCAAGTATCAGGGTCTACAGTAAAACTCATAAATCAGAATCAGATGTCAGAATCAGGTGTAAGATTCAAGTGTCAGACCCACTAGTCAAAGTTACATAGATTTCTAAATCATTATTTCTACTGACATATAACCCAATCAGGTGCTTAGACAGTTTGCTTTGCTTTCAGCCAAGAGCAAGATTTTGCATTAGGGATTTTATTATTTCACTTTTCCTTCTTTGTTAGTATTTACTTACAACATGGTGAAGAGGAGAACAAACGTTTATTTATTGTGTATGAATTGGTAACCTTTTCTAGGAGACTACACTGTAGAGTTTCCCAAGAACCTGGGGAGTACTGGAATTTTTTGACTTTGGGACAAAAAAAACAACCATTTCATTAATGGTAGAGGTTTTTGTTGTCTAAAGAAACCGCATCATGCAAAGTGTGTCATGGAGCTTTATTGATTGGTGGGCATAGTGAAAGGTGGATGATTCATAAGAACATAATTTAATGTGACACATTTTCACACCTTCCAGCAACAGCTTCCTTTGTGGCTCTCAGCATTTGGTCACAAGGGAAGATTTATTTCTACTAACAGATGCTTTGATCTCAAGTCTGAATGAGGAGCAGGTAGGTATACAATATTCAGTTTAAGTCACATTTTTTCAGACCTCTGTCAGAGTGGCAACTGCTATTGAGAAATCTACTTTGATCAGAGTGCATTGCACAAGGAATTCTCCCATTGCTGACTTACTATGAAGTGCTCTGCATTATGTAATTCTGTCAACTAACAGAAGACTTTCATCTGCAAAGCACTCTTAGCAAATTTGATTGTTTAACAACAGAACATTCTTACCAGATAGGTGCCACTCTAACAGAGGTCTTAAAATGTGTCAGTGCTAATCTGATACTCTGATACAGGTCTGATTACTGTATGTATACTACATATTTACATCTAAATTACTTGGGAAACTACACATTACATTGTGAATGCTGAGATGTACTATATATATATATATATATATATATATATATATACACGCACACATACACACTATATTGCCAAAAGTATTGGGCCACCCCTCCAAATCATTGGATTCAGGTGTTCCAATCCCCTCCATGGCCACAGGTGTATAAAATCAAGCACCTAGGCATGCAGACTGCTTCTACAAACATTTGTGAAATAATGGGTCACTCTCAGGAGCTCAGTGAATTCAAGCATGATAGGGTGTCATCTGTGCAATAAGTTCATTCGTGAAATTTCCTTACTACTAAATATTCCACTGTAAACTGTTAGTGGTATTATAACAAAGTGGAAGCAATTGGGAACAACAGCAACTCAGCCAAGAAGTGATAGGCCATGTAAAATGACGGCAGGGTCAGTGCATGCTGAAGCTCACAGTGCGCAGAAGTCACCAACTGTCTGCAGAGTCAATAGCTAAAGATCTCCAAACTTCATGTAGCCTTCAGATTAGTACAACAACAGTGCATACAGAGCTTTGTGGAATTGTTTCCATGGCCGAGCTGCTGCATCCAAGCCTTACACCACCAAGTGCAATGTAAAGCATCAGATTCAGTGGTCTAAAGTATGCCGCCACTGGACTCTAGAGCAGTGGAGGTGTGTTCTCTGGAGTAAAGATTCACACTTCTCTGTTTGGCAATCCAATGGATGTGTCTGGGTTTGGCGGCTGCCAGGAGAATAGTACTTCCCTGACTACATTGTGCCAAGTGTAAAATTTGGTGGGGGGGGTTATGGTGTGGGGTTGTTTTTCAGGAGTTGGACTTGGCCCTTTAGTTCCAGTGAAGGGAACTCTTAAGACCTCGGCATACCAAGATATTTTGGACAATTTTATGCTCCCAACTTTGTGGGAACAGTTTGGGGATGGCCCCTTTCTGTTCCAACATGACTGCGCACCAGTGTACAAAGCAAGGTCCATAAAGACATGGATGAGCGAGTTTGGGGTGGAGGAACTTGACTGGCCTGCACAGATTCTGACCTCAACCTGATAGAATACCTTTGTGATGAATTAAAGTGCAGACTGCAAGCCAGGCCTTCTAGTCTGACATCAGTGCCTGACCTTACAAATGTGCTTCTGGAAGAATGGCCAAACATTCCCATAGATACCGTCCTAAACCTTGTGGACAGCCTTCCCAGAAGAGTTGAAGCTGTTATAGATGCAAAGGGTGGGCCAACTCAATACTGAACCCTACTGATTAAGAATGGCATTCCACTAAAGTTTATGTGCATGTAAAGGCAGGCGTCCAAATGCTTTTGGCAATATAAGGTTATATATACAGTATATATATCCATCCACATCCATGAGGAAAACAATGGTCCATCACAGACAATCCCTCTAACCCTCCGGCATTCAGTATCAACTCCCAACAATCACAAATTACTTTTTGTATGCAGCATTCCAATCCTTGCAAAAGAAAAAATGGGTAAGGCACTCACTATGAAAAGCCAATATTCATATTTATTGAAGTACCTGATGCACAGTCTGTATCAGCTGGCCCTTACAACTCTCATGTGTTACACCTCCATGTGGAGCTTATTCATAAAGTTTATGAACAATATACTTGTAGGAGTGAAATGCAATGGGCTTGTAAGAGCCAGGTGGTACTGTCTGCAAACCGGATACTTCAACATACATTGGCATTTAATGGTGAACGGCTTCCCCATTTTCTCCCACAAGGATTAGAATGTTGCATACCTTATACCTTTACTTGATCTGTGAAAGTATCAGCAGATACACAAAAGTCAAAAACAATCCCCATAATGTCACAATCATGCAATTGTTTAAGGCCCTGATTAATCTTCTACATAGAAATGGTCCCTATCCCAGGGTGGTTGCAGTTATATTGAATCTATCCAATAAAATCTTTAAAATCTGCAGTTGGAAATTGAAAGATCTACAACTTACCATTTCTCTGAATGCACCCTTGTGGCATAACCCGGGTATGGTGGAATTAAATAAGTTATCCACTGTGAGTAGATGGGTGAGTCATGGTCCTAAATATGCACATCAATTCTTCTCTAACCATCTTTTTAAACCATTAAGAAAAGCATTCAGGGTTCTGGATATACATTATAGCTAGAGATGAGCGAATCGAAGTATCCGAAGTGGAATTCGAGTCGAATATCGGAAAAATTTCGATTTCCGAAAAATAGCCTAATTCGGACGCGCGAATCGAAATTTTTCAGAAAATGGCGGCTGACATGTGCGGCGACGGAGCGGGGATGTCTGGGAAGGCGCGCAGACAAGGCGCGCTGACCCATAATGCATTCCTCAACTACATGTGATCGCATCAGCCAATCAGCAGCCAGCCAGCCAGCACTGTGTAATGGTCGAGCTATAAATAGCGGCCATTTTGGAATTCTTCATTTGCCTGCAGTTATTGAACAGAGGCAGACCGCTCTGTACTAGGGACAGGGACAGAGTTAGGGCCACAGAAACGATAATTGGGGACAGAGAAAAGTTACTTAGGGACAGAGAACCATTACTCAGGGACACAGACTTGTTAATGAGGGCCACAGAATCGTTATTTAGGGACAAAGAAACGCTAGTTAGGGCCACAGAATTCATACTCAGGGACAGACAGAATTGTTACTCAGTGCCAGAGAATTGTTACTTAGGGCCACAGAAACGTTATTAGGGCCACAGAATTTTTACTCAGGGACAGACAGAATTGTTACTGAGTGCCAGAGAATTGTTACTCAGGGACAGACAGAATTGTTACTGAGTGCCAGAGAATTGTTACTTAGGGCCACAGAAACTTTAATTAGGGCCACAGAATTTTTACTCAGGGACAGACAGAATTGTTACTGAGTGCCAGAGAATTGTTACTCAGGGACAGACAGAATTGTTACTGAGTGCCAGAGAATTGTTACTTAGGGCCACAGAAACTTTACTTAGGGCCACAGAATTTTTACTCAGGGACAGACAGAATTGTTACTGAGTGCCAGAGAATTGTTACTCAGGGACAGACAGAATTGTTACTGAGTGCCAGAGAATTGTTACTCAGGGCCCCAGAAACTTTACTTAGGGCCACAGAATTTTTACTCAGGGACAGACAGAATTGTTACTGAGTGCCAGAGAATTGTTACTCAGGGACAGACAGAATTGTTACTGAGTGCCAGAGAATTGTTACTTAGGGCCACAGAAACTTTACTTAGGGCCACAGAATTGTTACTCGCACAGACACAGAATTGTTACTCAGGGCCACAGAACTGTTACTTAGGGACAAAGAAACGCTAGTTAGGGCCACAGAATTCATACTCAGGGACAGACAGAATTGTTACGGAGTGCCAGAGAATTGTTACTCAGGGCCACAGAAACTTTACTTAGGGCCACAGAATTTTTACTCAGGAACAGACAGAATTGTTACTGAGTGCCAGAGAATTGTTACTCAGGGACAGACAGAATTGTTACGGAGTGCCAGAGAATTGTTACTCAGGGCCACAGAAACTTTACTTAGGGCCACAGAATTTTTACTCAGGGACAGACAGAATTGTTACTGAGTGCCAGAGAATTGTTACTCAGGGCCCCAGAAACTTTACTTAGGGCCACAGAATTTTTACTCAGGGACAGACAGAATTGTTACTGAGTGCCAGAGAATTGTTACTCAGGGACAGACAGAATTGTTACTGAGTGCCAGAGAATTGTTACTTAGGGCCACAGAAACTTTACTTAGGGCCACAGAATTGTTACTGAAGGCCACAGAACTGTTACTTAGGGCCACAGAATTGTTACTCGCACAGACACAGAATTGTTACTCGCACAGACACAGAACTGTTACTGAGGGCCACAGAACTGTTACTTAGGGCCACAGAATTGTTACTTGCACAGACACAGAATTGTTACTCAGGGCCACAGAACTGTTACTTAGGGACAAAGAAACGCTAGTTAGGGCCACAGAATTCATACTCAGGGACAGACAGAATTGTTACGGAGTGCCAGAGAATTGTTACTCAGGGCCACAGAAACTTTACTTAGGGCCACAGAATTTTTACTCAGGGACAGACAGAATTGTTACTGAGTGCCAGAGAATTGTTACTCAGGGACAGACAGAATTGTTACGGAGTGCCAGAGAATTGTTACTCAGGGCCACAGAAACTTTACTTAGGGCCACAGAATTTTTACTCAGGGACAGACAGAATTGTTACTGAGTGCCAGAGAATTGTTACTCAGGGACAGACAGAATTGTTACTGAGTGCCAGAGAATTGTTACTTAGGGCCACAGAAACTTTACTTAGGGCCACAGAATTGTTACTCGCACAGACACAGAATTGTTACTCGCACAGACACAGAACTGTTACTGAGGGCCACAGAAACTTTACTTAGGGCCACAGAATTGTTACTCGCACAGACACAGAATTGTTACTCGCACAGACACAGAACTGTTACTGAGGGCCACAGAACTGTTACTTAGGGCCACAGAATTGTTACTCGCACAGACACAGAATTGTTACTCAGGGCCACAGAACTGTTACTTAGGGACAAAGAAACGCTAGTTAGGGCCACAGAATTCATACTCAGGGACAGACAGAATTGTTACGGAGTGCCAAGAGAATTGTTACTCAGGGCCACAGAAACTTTACTTAGGGCCACAGAATTTTTACTCAGGGACAGACAGAATTGTTACTGAGTGCCAGAGAATTGTTACTCAGGGACAGACAGAATTGTTACTGAGTGCCAGAGAATTGTTACTCAGGGCCACAGAAACTTTACTTAGGGCCACAGAATTTTTACTCAGGGACAGACAGAATTGTTACTGAGTGCCAGAGAATTGTTACTCAGGGACAGACAGAATTGTTACTGAGTGCCAGAGAATTGTTACTCAGGGACAGACAGAATTGTTACGGAGTGCCAGAGAATTGTTACTCAGGGACAGACAGAATTGTTACTGAGTGCCAGAGAATTGTTACTTAGGGCCACAGAAACTTTAATTAGGGCCACAGAATTTTTACTCAGGGACAGACAGAATTGTTACTGAGTGCCAGAGAATTGTTACTCAGGGACAGACAGAATTGTTACGGAGTGCCAGAGAATTGTTACTCAGGGCCACAGAAACTTTACTTAGGGCCACAGAATTTTTACTCAGGGACAGACAGAATTGTTACTGAGTGCCAGAGAATTGTTACTCAGGGACAGACAGAATTGTTACTGAGTGCCAGAGAATTGTTACTTAGGGCCACAGAAACTTTACTTAGGGCCACAGAATTGTTACTCGCACAGACACAGAATTGTTACTCGCACAGACACAGAATTGTTACTGAAGGCCACAGAACTGTTACTTAGGGCCACAGAATTGTTACTCGCACAGACACAGAATTGTTACTCGCACAGACACAGAACTGTTACTGAGGGCCACAGAACTGTTACTTAGGGCCACAGAATTGTTACTCGCACAGACACAGAATTGTTACTCAGGGCCACAGAACTGTTACTTAGGGACAAAGAAACGCTAGTTAGGGCCACAGAATTCATACTCAGGGACAGACAGAATTGTTACGGAGTGCCAGAGAATTGTTACTCAGGGCCACAGAAACTTTACTTAGGGCCACAGAATTTTTACTCAGGAACAGACAGAATTGTTACTGAGTGCCAGAGAATTGTTACTCAGGGACAGACAGAATTGTTACGGAGTGCCAGAGAATTGTTACTCAGGGCCACAGAAACTTTACTTAGGGCCACAGAATTTTTACTCAGGGACAGACAGAATTGTTACTGAGTGCCAGAGAATTGTTACTCAGGGCCCCAGAAACTTTACTTAGGGCCACAGAATTTTTACTCAGGGACAGACAGAATTGTTACTGAGTGCCAGAGAATTGTTACTCAGGGACAGACAGAATTGTTACTGAGTGCCAGAGAATTGTTACTTAGGGCCACAGAAACTTTACTTAGGGCCACAGAATTGTTACTCGCACAGACACAGAATTGTTACTCGCACAGACACAGAATTGTTACTGAAGGCCACAGAACTTTTACTTAGGGCCACAGAATTGTTACTCGCACAGACACAGAATTGTTACTCGCACAGACACAGAACTGTTACTGAGGGCCACAGAACTGTTACTTAGGGCCACAGAATTGTTACTTGCACAGACACAGAATTGTTACTCAGGGCCACAGAACTGTTACTTAGGGACAAAGAAACGCTAGTTAGGGCCAGAGAATTCATACTCAGGGACAGACAGAATTGTTACGGAGTGCCAAGAGAATTGTTACTCAGGGCCACAGAAACTTTAATTAGGGCCACAGAATTTTTACTCAGGGACAGACAGAATTGTTACTGAGTGCCAGAGAATTGTTACTCAGGGACAGACAGAATTGTTACGGAGTGCCAGAGAATTGTTACTCAGGGCCACAGAAACTTTACTTAGGGCCACAGAATTTTTACTCAGGGACAGACAGAATTGTTACTGAGTGCCAGAGAATTGTTACTCAGGGACAGACAGAATTGTTACTGAGTGCCAGAGAATTGTTACTCAGGGCCCCAGAAACTTTACTTAGGGCCACAGAATTTTTACTCAGGGACAGACAGAATTGTTACGGAGTGCCAGAGAATTGTTACTCAGGGCCACAGAAACTTTAATTAGGGCCACAGAATTTTTACTCAGGGACAGACAGAATTGTTACTGAGTGCCAGAGAATTGTTACTCAGGGACAGACAGAATTGTTACTGAGTGCCAGAGAATTGTTACTCAGGGCCACAGAAACTTTACGTAGGGCCACAGAATTTTTACTCAGGGACAGACAGAATTGTTACTGAGTGCCAGAGAATTGTTACTCAGGGACAGACAGAATTGTTACTGAGTGCCAGAGAATTGTTACTCAGGGACAGACAGAATTGTTACGGAGTGCCAGAGAATTGTTACTCAGGGCCACAGAAACTTTACTTAGGGCCACAGAATTTTTACTCAGGGACAGACAGAATTGTTACTGAGTGCCAGAGAATTGTTACTCAGGGCCACAGAAACTTTACTTAGGGCCACAGAATTTTTACTCAGGGACAGACAGAATTGTTACTGAGTGCCAGAGAATTGTTACTCAGGGACAGACAGAATTGTTACTGAGTGCCAGAGAATTGTTACTCAGGGCCACAGAAACTTTACTTAGGGCCACAGAATTTTTACTCAGGGACAGACAGAATTGTTACTGAGTGCCAGAGAATTGTTACTCAGGGCCACAGAAACTTTACTTAGGGCCACAGAATTTTTACTCAGGGACAGACAGAATTGTTACTGAGTGCCAGAGAATTGTTACTCAGGGACAGACAGAATTGTTACTGAGTGCCAGAGAATTGTTACTCAGGGCCACAGGAACTTTACTTAGGGCCACAGAATTTTTACTCAGGGACAGACAGAATTGTTACTGAGTGCCAGAGAATTGTTACTCAGGGACACATAATCGTTGAATTAAAGAGTATGTCAGACAACATGCAGAGGAGTGGCAGAGGAGGCAATTTTTTAGGAGCGAGCAGACGTGGCAGCAGAGGAAGGGGTCGAGGCAGCACTATTCGCAGCCAGAGGCCAGTGCTCCCGGTGTCATCCAGCGGTCGTGTCTCCACCGACAACCCTGCCGTCATTGATTGGTTGGCTCGGTCGTCTTCCTCTTCCCAGGTCACCTCTAACACCTACAGCCAACGGTCAGTGGGTACGTCAGACACAACCGTTAGTTGGCATGGCCCGGGAGCAAGCCCACTGAAATCACATGTCCTCTACCTTCCCCTGTCCTTTGCTGTTCCCTCACCAAGCAAAGTATCGCATGCTGTGGGCTCAGCCCCACTGTACAGTGAGGAAGAGCTAACAGAGGGCGGTCAGGAACGGGGGGAGACATCGGCCTTTTCAGCAGCCAGGCGAAGAAGTACTGGCGAGGAGAGTGGCTCTGTAGCCGGTCTAGAGACAGGTCTGTCTCCTGACCCAGACGCAGCCGAGGGGGCTAGTAGTGAGGCGGAGACCGTACCTGATGATGAGGAGGTTGATCGCACTTGGCTGCCTCGTCGTCATCAGGCAATTTCTTCCGCATCATCAGGAGAAGAGGGTGCCAGCTTGGCAGCGAGCGAAACAGTCGGTGGGTTGCCCAGGAGGCAGCAGGGTCGCATCAGTGTCAGTGGAGCCAAACGGCCACGGAGTAGAGCACCAGCTCCACTGCAGCCTACCACCACGGCCAGTAGTGGTGCCGGTGCGCACGGAGGAAGTAGCAGTCAGCCAGTGAGGAGTAGCGGGGGCAAAGTTTCCTACTCGGTGGTGTGGCAATTTTTCGTCAAGCCGCCCGAGGAAGTAAACGTAGCCGTATGTCGACTATGTGGCCAGAAATGCAAGCGTGGCCAGGGGCCCATGTTGGGACTACAGCGTTGCGTCAGCATATGCAGCGTCACCATTCGTTGGCCTGGGAAAACCGTGATAAAGATACGGCGGTTCTGCCTGCCCCAGCCCCCGCTCCATCACCCGCTCCGTTACTTGCTCCGTCACCCGACGTCGTCAATCACCCTCTATCAGCCAGTCAAGGCTCCAACACCTCTGCTGAGGGGAGTTGTCGCTCGTTGCCATCTTCCGCTCGTTCAGATGCTCCTTCTCCTGCTACTCCTCTTCTCGGATTCCGTCAACAGTCTTTCTTGGAATCCGTTTCCAAGAGACAACAGTTTGCGAGCACGCACCCGATGGTGCAAAAGCTGAACGTCCTCCTGTCCAAGTTGCTGGTGCTGCAGTCCCTCCCTTTCCAACTGGTGGACTCAGCACCTTTCCGAGAAATGATGGCTTGTGCCGCGCCGCGGTGGAGAGTGCCAAGCCGTCATTTCTTTGCCCAAAAGGCAGTGCCAGCCCTGCATTCACATGTAGAAGAGATGGTGGGCCAGTCTTTGAGCATGTCGGTCTCTGCCAAAGTGCACGGCAGCGCCGACGTGTGGAGCTGTAACTACGGTCAGGGACAGTACATGTCATTTACGGCCCACTGGGTGAACGTGGTGCCGGCACAGCCGCACCAGCAACTTGGACAGGTCACGCCGCTTTTGCCTCCACGTTTGCACGTCCTTGGTCCAGCAAACATGTCCGCCTCTACCACCTCTTTTTCCGCCGTGTCCTCAGCCGCCACCCCCGTGCCAAGTCAAATTACCCGACCGGCATATCACATGTGCAGGGCGCAACGGTGTCACGCTGTGCTGCACCTGGTATGCCTTGGCGAACGTAGTCACACAGGGGAGGAACTGCTGAGTGTAATGAACAGAGAAATCGACAGATGGCTGTCTCCGCGCAAACTTAAAATCGGAACCATGTTGACCGACAACGGAAAGAACATGGTGTCTGCTCTGCGTCAAGGAAGGTTGTGCCATGCGCCATGCATGGCTCACGTGTTCAATCTGGTTGTCAAGCGGTTCCTAAAATCCACCATCCCACTGCAAGACATCCTTAAAATGTCACGTAAACTGTGCATGCATTTCAGCCATTCCTACACCGCAAAGAACACCCTCATTGAGCTGCAGCGGCAGAACGGAATTCCACAGCATCGCCTGATCTGCGACGTTGCAACAAGGTGGAATTCAACCCTACACATGTTAGACCGCCTTTACGAGCAGCGAAAGGCCATCACCGATTTCCTTATGTTACAAGCGGATAAAGGTACTCCCCTGTGTAACTTAGATGTCAGCCATTGGCAGCTCATGCGTGACACCTGCCGCTTGCTCAGGCCCTTTGAGGAGGCCACGCTATTCGTGAGTCGGCAGGACTATGGGATGAACGACGTCATTCCTCTGTTGCACGTCCTGGAACAAATGCTGTTAACAATGGCTGGTCAGGGTGCGGTAGACGTGGCGCACAGATCTCAACGCCACATGACCCCTGTGGGGGCAGGACAGGAAGAAGAGGAGGAGGTAGAGGAGGAGGAGGAGGAGACAGAGGACCCAGACGCACCGTGGCAGTATGCTGTGGAGATGGAGGCAGGGAGTCCCTCGCATTCCTTGGCACAAATGGCCCATAGCATGCTCGGTTGCTTGCGTAGCGACAGCCGAATAATAACCATCAGACAGAGCGATGACTTTTGGCTGTCCACCTTGTTGGACCCTCGCTACCGGTCCAAAATGGTGGCCTTTATCACACCTGCTGAGAGGGAGGCCAAAATTACGTACTATAAAAACCACCTATGTAGTCAGTTGGTCTCTGCCTATGTGCGCCAACGTCCATCCTCAGACACTGTGGGCCCTGTGCGCTCGCGTTCCGCTGGCATGGCAGCAGGGGAGGGGTGGGGTGGTAGGAGCAGTGGCAGCTCCACCAGCAGCGGCTGCCTCAGTCTGCAGTCGATGATGAGTAGCTTTCTTCACCAGCGCAGTGAGGAAACTACTAACCAGCCGCAGCAGCAGCAGCAGCATCAGGTGGACCTGGAGCAGGAGCTCAAACAACAGGCTTGGGCCTACTTGGACAGGACCCTGCCAACCGAGGTAGACAATCCCCTTGACTACTGGGCAACGAAACTTGACCTTTGGCCCCAACTAGCTGAATTTGCCCTTGAAAGGCTGTCATGCCCGGCCAGTAGCGTGGCATCGGAGCGCGTGTTTAGTGCGGCAGGAGGTATTGTAACTCCGCGGAGGACACGACTGTCCACCCAAAGTGTGGAGAGACTCACGTTTGTGAAAATGAATCAGGCGTGGATTAGTCTGGATTTCAAACCACCAGTTCCTGACACAACTGACTAAATCCGCCATGAATCATGCCTCAAACATGTGCCACTATCAGGTCTCCTCACACACTGCTGGTGTGTTGAATTTTTTGACATAGGGTGCTGGCAGATTACGCCATCTCCATCGCCACACTCTGCCATGTGCCACATTCAGGTCTCTTCACACTGCTTGTGTTTTCAAATTTTTGACATAGGGTGCTGGCAGATTACGGGCCTCCCATAGCTGCTGCCAGGCCCCTAATCTGCCATGGGCCCCTATATACCACCTCCTCATGCTGCTGCCAAGTCCAGAGTCTCTCATGGGTCCCTGTACGGCCTCCCATTGCTGCTGTCTCCATCGCCACACTCTGCCATGTGCCACATTCAGGTCTCTTCACACTGCTTGTGTTTTCAATTTTTTGACATAGGGTGCTGGCAGATTACGGGCCTCCCATAGCTGCTGCCAGGCCCCTAATCTGCCATGGGCCCCTATATACTGCCTCCTCATGCTGCTGCCAAGTCCAGAGTCTCTCATGGGTCCCTGTACGGCCTCCCATTGCTGCTGTCTCCATCGCCACACTCTGCCATGTGCCACATTCAGGTCTCTTCACACTGCTTGTGTTTTCAATTTTTTGACATAGGGTGCTGGCAGATTACGGGCCTCCCATAGCTGCTGCCAGGCCCCTAATCTGCCATGGGCCCCTATATACCACCTCCTCATGCTGCTGCCAAGTCCAGAGTCTCTCATGGGTCCCTGTACGGCCTCCCATTGCTGCTGTCTCCATCGCCACACTCTGCCATGTGCCACATTCAGGTCTCTTTACACTGCTTGTGTTTTCAATTTTTTGACATAGGGTGCTGGCAGATTACGGGCCTCCCATAGCTGCTGCCAGGCCCCTAATCTGCCATGGGCCCCTATATACCGCTTCCTCATGCTGCTGCCAAGTCCAGAGTCTCTCATGGGTCCCTGTACGGCCTCCCATTGCTGCTGTCTCCATCGCCACACTCTGCCATGTGCCACATTCAGGTCTCTTCACACTGCTTGTGTTTTCAATTTTTTGACATAGGGTGCTGGCAGATTACGGGCCTCCCATAGCTGCTGCCAGGCCCCTAATCTGCCATGGGCCCCTATATACCGCCTCCTCATGCTGCTGCCAAGTCCAGAGTCTCTCATGGGTCCCTGTACGGCCTCCCATTGCTGCTGTCTCCATCGCCACACTCTGCCATGTGCCACTTTCAGGTCTCCTCACACACTGCTGGTGTGTTGAATTTTTTGACATAGGGTGCTGGCAGATTACGGGCCTCCCATAGCTGCTGCCAGGCCCCTAATCTGCCATGGGCCCCTATATACCGCCTCCTCATGCTGCTGCCAAGTCCAGAGTCTCTCATGGGTCCCTGTACGGCCTCCCATTGCTGCTGTCTCCATCGCCACACTCTGCCATGTGCCACATTCAGGTCTCTTCACACTGCTTGTGTTTTCAATTTTTTGACATAGGGTGCTGGCAGATTATGGGCCTCCCATAGCTGCTGCCAGGCCCCTAATCTGCCATGGGCCCCTATATACCACCTCCTCATGCTGCTGCCAAGTCCAGAGTCTCTCATGGGTCCCTGTACGGCCTCCCATTGCTGCTGTCTCCATCGCCACACTCTGCCATGTGCCACATTCAGGTCTCTTCACACTGCTTGTGTTTTCAATTTTTTGACATAGGGTGCTGGCAGATTACGGGCCTCCCATAGCTGCTGCCAGGCCCCTAATCTGCCATGGGCCCCTATATACCGCCTCCTCATGCTGCTGCCAAGTCCAGAGTCTCTCATGGGTCCCTGTACGGCCTCCCATTGCTGCTGTCTCCATCGCCACACTCTGCCATGTGCCACATTCAGGTCTCTTCACACTGCTTGTGTTTTCAATTTTTTGACATAGGGTGCTGGCAGATTACGGGCCTCCCATAGCTGCTGCCAGGCCCCTAATCTGCCATGGGCCCCTATATACCGCCTCCTCATGCTGCTGCCAAGTCCAGAGTCTCTCATGGGTCCCTGTACGGCCTCCCATTGCTGCTGTCTCCATCGCCACACTCTGCCATGTGCCACATTCAGGTCTCTTCACACTGCTTGTGTTTTCAATTTTTTGACATAGGGTGCTGGCAGATTACGGGCTTCCCATAGCTGCTGCCAGGCCCCTAATCTGCCATGGGCCCCTATATACCGCCTCCTCATGCTGCTGCCAAGTCCAGAGTCTCTCATGGGTCCCTGTACGGCCTCCCATTGCTGCTGTCTCCATCGCCACACTCTGCCATGTGCCACTTTCAGGTCTCCTCACACACTGCTGTTGTGTTGAATTTTTTGACATAGGGTGCTGGCAGATTACGGGCCTCCCATAGCTGCTGCCAGGCCCCTAATCTGCCATGGGCCCCTATATACCGCCTCCTCATGCTGCTGCCAAGTCCAGAGTCTCTCATGGGTCCCTGTACGGCCTCCCATTGCTGCTGTTTCCATCGCCACACTCTGCCATGTGCCACATTCAGGTCTCTTCACACTGCTGGTGTGTTGAATTTTTTGACATAGGGTGCTGGCAGATTACGGGCCTCCCATAGCTGCTGCCAGGCCCCTAATCTGCCATGGGCCCCTATATACCGCCTCCTCATGCTGCTGCCAAGTCCAGAGTCTCTCATGGGTCCCTGTACGGCCTCCCATTGCTGCTGTCTCCATCGCCACACTCTGCCATGTGCCACATTCAGGTCTCTTCACACTGCTTGTGTTTTCAATTTTTTGACATAGGGTGCTGGCAGATTACGGGCCTCCCATAGCTGCTGCCAGGCCCCTAATCTGCCATGGGCCCCTATATACCACCTCCTCATGCTGCTGCCAAGTCCAGAGTCTCTCATGGGTCCCTGTACGGCCTCCCATTGCTGCTGTCTCCATCGCCACACTCTGCCATGTGCCACATTCAGGTCTCTTCACACTGCTTGTGTTTTCAATTTTTTGACATAGGGTGCTGGCAGATTACGGGCCTCCCATAGCTGCTGCCAGGCCCCTAATCTGCCATGGGCCCCTATATACCGCCTCCTCATGCTGCTGCCAAGTCCAGAGTCTCTCATGGGTCCCTGTACGGCCTCCCATTGCTGCTGTCTCCATCGCCACACTCTGCCATGTGCCACATTCAGGTCTCTTCACACTGCTTGTGTTTTCAATTTTTTGACATAGGGTGCTGGCAGATTACGGGCCTCCCATAGCTGCTGCCAGGCCCCTAATCTGCCATGGGCCCCTATATACCGCCTCCTCATGCTGCTGCCAAGTCCAGAGTCTCTCATGGGTCCCTGTACGGCCTCCCATTGCTGCTGTCTCCATCGCCACACTCTGCCATGTGCCACATTCAGGTCTCTTCACACTGCTTGTGTTTTCAATTTTTTGACATAGGGTGCTGGCAGATTACGGGCCTCCCATAGCTGCTGCCAGGCCCCTAATCTGCCATGGGCCCCTATATACCGCCTCCTCATGCTGCTGCCAAGTCCAGAGTCTCTCATGGGTCCCTGTACGGCCTCCCATTGCTGCTGTCTCCATCGCCACACTCTGCCATGTGCCACATTCAGGTCTCTTCACACTGCTTGTGTTTTCAATTTTTTGACATAGGGTGCTGGCAGATTACGGGCTTCCCATAGCTGCTGCCAGGCCCCTAATCTGCCATGGGCCCCTATATACCGCCTCCTCATGCTGCTGCCAAGTCCAGAGTCTCTCATGGGTCCCTGTACGGCCTCCCATTGCTGCTGTCTCCATCGCCACACTCTGCCATGTGCCACTTTCAGGTCTCCTCACACACTGCTGTTGTGTTGAATTTTTTGACATAGGGTGCTGGCAGATTACGGGCCTCCCATAGCTGCTGCCAGGCCCCTAATCTGCCATGGGCCCCTATATACCGCCTCCTCATGCTGCTGCCAAGTCCAGAGTCTCTCATGGGTCCCTGTACGGCCTCCCATTGCTGCTGTTTCCATCGCCACACTCTGCCATGTGCCACATTCAGGTCTCTTCACACTGCTGGTGTGTTGAATTTTTTGACATAGGGTGCTGGCAGATTACGGGCCTCCCATAGCTGCTGCCAGGCCCCTAATCTGCCATGGGCCCCTATATACCGCCTCCTCATGCTGCTGCCAAGTCCAGAGTCTCTCATGGGTCCCTGTACGGCCTCCCATTGCTGCTGTCTCCATCGCCACACTCTGCCATGTGCCACATTCAGGTCTCTTCACACTGCTTGTGTTTTCAATTTTTTGACATAGGGTGCTGGCAGATTACGGGCCTCCCATAGCTGCTGCCAGGCCCCTAATCTGCCATGGGCCCCTATATACCACCTCCTCATGCTGCTGCCAAGTCCAGAGTCTCTCATGGGTCCCTGTACGGCCTCCCATTGCTGCTGTCTCCATCGCCACACTCTGCCATGTGCCACATTCAGGTCTCTTCACACTGCTTGTGTTTTCAATTTTTTGACATAGGGTGCTGGCAGATTACGGGCCTCCCATAGCTGCTGCCAGGCCCCTAATCTGCCATGGGCCCCTATATACCGCCTCCTCATGCTGCTGCCAAGTCCAGAGTCTCTCATGGGTCCCTGTACGGCCTCCCATTGCTGCTGTCTCCATCGCCACACTCTGCCATGTGCCACATTCAGGTCTCTTCACACTGCTTGTGTTTTCAATTTTTTGACATAGGGTGCTGGCAGATTACGGGCCTCCCATAGCTGCTGCCAGGCCCCTAATCTGCCATGGGCCCCTATATACCGCCTCCTCATGCTGCTGCCAAGTCCAGAGTCTCTCATGGGTCCCTGTACGGCCTCCCATTGCTGCTGTCTCCATCGCCACACTCTGCCATGTGCCACATTCAGGTCTCTTCACACTGCTTGTGTTTTCAATTTTTTGACATAGGGTGCTGGCAGATTACGGGCTTCCCATAGCTGCTGCCAGGCCCCTAATCTGCCATGGGCCCCTATATACCGCCTCCTCATGCTGCTGCCAAGTCCAGAGTCTCTCATGGGTCCCTGTACGGCCTCCCATTGCTGCTGTCTCCATCGCCACACTCTGCCATGTGCCACTTTCAGGTCTCCTCACACACTGCTGTTGTGTTGAATTTTTTGACATAGGGTGCTGGCAGATTACGGGCCTCCCATAGCTGCTGCCAGGCCCCTAATCTGCCATGGGCCCCTATATACCGCCTCCTCATGCTGCTGCCAAGTCCAGAGTCTCTCATGGGTCCCTGTACGGCCTCCCATTGCTGCTGTTTCCATCGCCACACTCTGCCATGTGCCACATTCAGGTCTCTTCACACTGCTGGTGTGTTGAATTTTTTGACATAGGGTGCTGGCAGATTACGGGCCTCCCATAGCTGCTGCCAGGCCCCTAATCTGCCATGGGCCCCTATATACCGCCTCCTCATGCTGCTGCCAAGTCCAGAGTCTCTCATGGGTCCCTGTACGGCCTCCCATTGCTGCTGTCTCCATCGCCACACTCTGCCATGTGCCACTTTCAGGTCTCCTCACACACTGCTGTTGTGTTGAATTTTTTGACATAGGGTGCTGGCAGATTACGGGCTTCCCATAGCTGCTGCCAGGCCCCTAATCTGCCATGGGCCCCTATATACCGCCTCCTCATGCTGCTGCCAAGTCCAGAGTCTCTCATGGGTCCCTGTACGGCCTCCCATTGCTGCTGTTTCCATCGCCACACTCTGCCATGTGCCACATTCAGGTCTCTTCACACTGCTGGTGTGTTGAATTTTTTGACATAGGGTGCTGGCAGATTACGGGCCTCCCATAGCTGCTGCCAGGCCCCTAATCTGCCATGGGCCCCTATATACCGCCTCCTCATGCTGCTGCCAAGTCCAGAGTCTCTCATGGGTCCCTGTACGGCCTCCCATTGCTGCTGTCTCCATCGCCACACTCTGCCATGTGCCACATTCAGGTCTCTTCACACTGCTTGTGTTTTCAATTTTTTGACATAGGGTGCTGGCAGATTACGGGCCTCCCATAGCTGCTGCCAGGCCCCTAATCTGCCATGGGCCCCTATATACCGCCTCCTCATGCTGCTGCCAAGTCCAGAGTCTCTCATGGGTCCCTGTACGGCCTCCCATTGCTGCTGTCTCCATCGCCACACTCTGCCATGTGCCACTTTCAGGTCTCCTCACACACTGCTGTTGTGTTGAATTTTTTGACATAGGGTGCTGGCAGATTACGGGCCCCCATAGCTGCTGCCAGGCCCCTAATCTGCCATGGGCCCCTATATACCGCCTCCTCATGCTGCTGCCAAGTCCAGAGTCTCTCATGGGTCCCTGTACGGCCTCCCATTGCTGCTGTCTCCATCGCCACACTCTGCCATGTGCCACATTCAGGTCTCTTCACACTGCTTGTGTTTTCAATTTTTTGACATAGGGTGCTGGCAGATTACGGGCCTCCCATAGCTGCTGCCAGGCCCCTAATCTGCCATGGGCCCCTATATACCGCCTCCTCATGCTGCTGCCAAGTCCAGAGTCTCTCATTGGTCCCTGTACGGCCTCCCATTGCTGCTGTCTCCATCGCCACACTCTGCCATGTGCCACTTTCAGGTCTCCTCACACACTGCTGTTGTGTTGAATTTTTTGACATAGGGTGCTGGCAGATTACGGGCCTCCCATAGCTGCTGCCAGGCCCCTAATCTGCCATGGGCCCCTATATACCGCCTCCTCATGCTGCTGCCAAGTCCAGAGTCTCTCATGGGTCCCTGTACGGCCTCCCATTGCTGCTGTCTCCATCGCCACACTCTGCCATGTGCCACATTCAGGTCTCTTCACACTGCTTGTGTTTTCAATTTTTTGACATAGGGTGCTGGCAGATTACGGGCTTCCCATAGCTGCTGCCAGGCCCCTAATCTGCCATGGGCCCCTATATACCGCCTCCTCATGCTGCTGCCAAGTCCAGAGTCTCTCATGGGTCCCTGTACGGCCTCCCATTGCTGCTGTCTCCATCGCCACACTCTGCCATGTGCCACTTTCAGGTCTCCTCACACACTGCTGTTGTGTTGAATTTTTTGACATAGGGTGCTGGCAGATTACGGGCCTCCCATAGCTGCTGCCAGGCTCCTAATCTGCCATGGGCCCCTATATACCACCTCCTCATGCTGCTGCCAAGTCCAGAGTCTCTCATGGGTCCCTGTACGGCCTCCCATTGCTGCTGTTTCCATCGCCACACTCTGCCATGTGCCACATTCAGGTCTCTTCACACTGCTGGTGTGTTGAATTTTTTGACATAGGGTGCTGGCAGATTACGGGCCTCCCATAGCTGCTGCCAGGCCCCTAATCTGCCATGGGCCCCTATATACCGCCTCCTCATGCTGCTGCCAAGTCCAGAGTCTCTCATGGGTCCCTGTACGGCCTCCCATTGCTGCTGTCTCCATCGCCACACTCTGCCATGTGCCACTTTCAGGTCTCCTCACACACTGCTGTTGTGTTGAATTTTTTGACATAGGGTGCTGGCAGATTACGGGCCTCCCATAGCTACTGCCAGGCCCCTAATCTGCCATGGGCCTTTATATACCGCCTCCTCATGCTGCTGCCAAGTCCAGAGTCTCTCATGGGTCCCTGTACGGCCTCCCATTGCTGCTGTTTCCATCGCCACACTCTGCCATGTGCCACATTCAGGTCTCTTCACACTGCTGGTGTGTTGAATTTTTTGACATAGGGTGCTTGCAGATTACGGGCCTCCCATAGCTGCTGCCAGGCCCCTAATCTGCCATGGGCCCCTATATACCGCCTCCTCATGCTGCTGCCAAGTCCAGAGTCTCTCATGGGTCCCTGTACGGCCTCCCATTGCTGCTGCCAGGAGGCAGCAGGGTCGCAGCAGTGTCAGTGGAGGCAAACGGCCACGGAGTAGAGCACCAGCTCCACTGCAGCCTACCACCACGGCCAGTAGTGGTGCCGGTGTGCACGGAGGAAGTAGCAGTCAGCCAGTGAGGAGTAGAGGAGGCAAAGTTTCCTACTCTGCGGTGTGGCAATTTTTCGTCAAGCCGCCCGAGGAAGTAAACGTAGC
Organism: Staurois parvus; assembly: GCF_062004578.1. Taxonomy (NCBI): domain Eukaryota; kingdom Metazoa; phylum Chordata; class Amphibia; order Anura; family Ranidae; genus Staurois; species Staurois parvus. Next base: position 17,848,131 of record NW_028318430.1, on the reverse strand, counting down.
CGTATGTCGACTATGTGGCCAGAAAGTCAAGCGTGGCCAGGGGGCCCATGTTGGGACTACAGCATTGCGTCAGCATATGCAGCGTCGCCATTCGGTGGCCTGGGAAAACCGTGATAAAGATACGGCGGTTCTGCCTGCCCCAGCCCAGGGTTCCATTTTGTCATAGGGTGCTGGCAGATTACAGGCCTCCCATAGGTGCTGCCAGGCCCCAAATCTGCCATGGACCCCCGTACCGCCTGGTCACGCTGCTGCTGGGCCCACAGTGTGACCTGGGTCCCTGTACCGCCTCCCATTGCTCCCACTCTGCCATGTGCCACTTTCAGGTCTCCTCACACTCCTGCTGGTTTCCATTTTGTCATAGGTTGCTGTATGGCCTCCCATTGCTGCTGCCTCCACCGCCACACTGTGGCTCCAAACACTGGTTTTGGCCCCGTGACTGGCCAAATGAGTGAAGTGTGCGGTGATTCTAAGATCGACGGCACTCATCTGCATGTCATACTGAGTGACAGTATTATTTCTCTTCCCCAGCAGACTCCAAGGGCATTTAAATTAAAGGTACAGTGTTCTGCACTAATATTAAGTCTCTCTGAAGCCTAGAAACACCCTTTTTTAAGTTAAATTCACAGCGAATTTATTCGACTCGAATCGAATATTGTCCACGAATTCGCCGAATCAGTCGAATCAAATTTTTCATTTCTTCGCTCATCTCTAATTATAGCTATTCCCATATATGCAACTGCACCATGCAGTTGCCACACAATTTGGATTGAGGGATGTGTTGGTATAAAACTTAAGATTGAGAATCTTAAATAAGAAATATCATGCCAAACTTGTAGCTAGATTATATTTGGCTCTATTATCATCATCCTGATCTAGGATGGAGAAAAAAAAAGGCTCAGTGGTGAACTGATATTTCCTCAATAGATAACAATATTTGGGAGAATGTAATTGAGAACCAGACTCCAGCAGTTATTTCAGCTGGACAGAAACTCATCAAGCTCAAATATCTACATAGAATGTATTATTCCCCTAGTAGACCACGTTGTGATTATGGGATATTTCTTTGACGGGGTCAGAAGTGAAGGGGCGTGTCGGGAAGTGGAGTTGAGTAGGCCGGAGGTTGTGGGGCAGCCACCTTGGATGAGGTCTAGAGTGAATGAACGCTGATGTACACTGTTTGTCTGTAGGCATTTTTTACTTCAATAAACTGCTGGTTTTAAAAGCGTAATGCACGATGTATGCCTTTTTTTCTTTGACCCACATACTGCTATCGTAGGAGTAACGGAAGTAATGTTGGTCTGGAAGAGCTGTTTCTATCTGTTTGATCTAGTCTAAGGTGCATGGTTTTAGAGGTGGCAGAGAGTTTTTTCTATCTAACATTGCCTCACTGATGGTCACAATCTGGCTAAGAGTGAAGTATGTCAGGACATGATACTGATGGATTGATAGTATTACCCTATGCACATATAATTTCTTTCGAGGGTACATTACCTTTGAAGGGAAAGACGGAATGAGGAATTTGCGGTTTGAAGAAAACCTTTCATGGAAACTTGCTATAAGGTGATTTAGACACATATAGAGGGTGAGAGTAGGAAATGCAGATAAATAGAAGTGAACAAGTGGTAGAGTAGACACGGATTTTGGACACATTTTGTGTGTGTGACTTATTTAAGAAATGTGTAATTGTTAGAGATGAGCGAATTATTCAAAAATTCGATTCGGCTGATTCGCCGAATTTGCGGAATAAATTCGATTCGATGCGAATTTATTCGCTGCGAATTTAACTTATTAAAAGGGTTTCTAGGCTTCAGAGAGCCTTTATATTAGTGCAGAACACTGTACCTTTAATTTAAATGCCCTTGGAGTCTGCTGGGGAAGAGAAATAATACTGTCAGTCAGTATGACATGCAGATGATTGCCGTCGATCTTAGAATCACCGCACACTTCACTCATTTGGGCAGTCACGGGGCACGACGAAGAAGATGAAGAAGAAGATGAAGAAGAAGAAGAAGATGAAGAAGAAGATGATGAAGAAGAAGAAGATGAAGAAGAAGAAAATGAAGAAGATGAAGAAGAAGAAGAAGAAGAAGATGAAGAAGAAGAAGAAGAAGATGAAGAAGAAGATGATGAAGAAGATGATGATGAAGAAGATGATGATGATGAAGAAGATGATGAAGAAGAAGATGATGAAGAAGAAGAAGATGATGAAGAAGAAGAAGAAGATGAAGAAGAAGAAGATGAAGAAGAAGATGAAGAAGAAGAAGAAGAAGAAGGATAAGAAGAAGAAGAATAAGATGAGGATGAAGAAGAAGAAGAAGAAGATGAGGATGAAGAAGAAGAAGATGAGGATGAGGATGAAGAAGAAGAAGAAGAAGAAGGATAAGAAGAAGAAGAAGAAGAAGAAGAAGAAGAAGAAGAAGAAGAAGGATAAGAAGAAGAAGAAGAAGAAGAAGAAGAGGAAGAAGAAGGATAAGAAGAAGAAGAAGATGAGGATGAAGAAGAAGAAGAAAATGAGGAAGATGAGGATGAGGATGAAGAAGAAGAAGAAGAAGAAGAAGAAGGAGAAGAAGAAGATGAGGATGAAGAAGAAGAAGATGAGGATGAGGATGAAGAAGAAGAAGAAGAAGTAGGAGAAGAAGGAGAAGAAGAAGGAGAAGAAGAAGGATAAGGAGAAGAAGAAGATGAGGAAGATGAGGATGAAGAAGAAGAAGAAGGATAAGAAGAAGAAGATGAGGATGAAGAAGTAGAAGAAGAAGAAGATGAGGATGAGGATGAAGAAGAAGAAGAAGGATAAGAAGAAGGATAAGAAGAAGAAGAAGAAGAAGAAGAAGGATAAGAAGAAGAAGAAGAAGAAGGATAAGAAGAAGGATAAGAAGAAGAAGAAGGATAAGAAGAAGAAGAAGAAGAAGGATAATAATAATAATAAGAAGAAGGATAAGAAGAAGAAGAAGATGAGGATGAGGATGAAGAAGAAGAAGAAGAAGAAGGATAAGAAGAAGAAGAAGATGAGGATGAAGAAGAAGATGAGGATGAGGATGATGAAGAAGAAGAAGAAGAAGAAGGATAAGAAGAAGAAGAAGAAGGATAAGAAGAAGGATAAGAAGAGGAAGAAGAAGGAGAAGAAGAAGAAGAAGAAGGAGAAGAAGAAGAAGAAGGAGAAGAAGGAGAAGAAGAAGAAGAAGAAGGAGAAGAAGGAGAAGAAGGAGAAGAAGAAGAAGAAGAAGAAGGATAAGAAGAAGAAGAAGAAGGATAAGAAGAAGAAGAAGAAGGATAAGAAGAAGAAGAAGATGAGGAAGATGAGGATGAGGATGAAGAAGAAGAAGAAGAAGTAGGATGAAAATAAGAAGAATTCCAGTACAGCAAAAAGTGTATCTGCAGAGAGCTCCGCTATTTCTGACAGTTCTCTGACAGTTCCTTCACATTTACAGCGGTTGAAACATTGTATCTATTTGTTTCTGAATAAAAACATCTGTATCCTAAATGGAAACAAATAGATACAATGTTTCAACCGCTGTAAATGTGAAGGAACTGTCAGAGAACTGTCAGAAATAGCGGAGCTCTCTGCAGGGACACTTTTTGCCGGCTGTAGAAGGGATGAAAATCGGCCGATCGGGAAAAATTCGATTCGTGCATCCGAAGTTTGCTAATTTTCGGATTCAGTGCGAATCGAATTTTTCCTAATATTCGAAACGAATTCCACTTCGCCAAGTTCGATTCGCTCATCTCTAGTAATTGTATAAGGCTAATGCACTATGTGTGTTTTATGTGCATTTTTTGAGGGTATAAAGATGAAGATGAAGAAAAGAAGGAGAGTTCACACAAGGTTGTAGGGGATACTTACTGTTTGGACGCTGGGAAGGACTTTTGAACTTTATGGGGAGAAAGTAATATCTTGGCGACCAGGGATTGGACATGTATTGATTGGATTGTTTTTTGTAGCTGATAACCGGTTTTAAAATCATCATTATGGGATATTGCCAGGTTTATGGAGGAGAAGTTTATTTATTTATTTCAGGTACTTATATAGCACCATCAATTTACACAGCACTTTACATATATATTGTACATTCACATCAGTCCCTAGCCCTCAAGGGGCATACAATCTAAGGTCTCTAACTCACATTCATATACAAGGGCCAATATAGACAGGATCCAATTAACCTAGCAGCATGTCTTTGGAGTGTGGGAGGAAACCGGAGTACCTGGAGGAAACCCACACAGGCACAGGGAGAACATGCAAATTCCAGGCAGGAGGTGCTGTGGCTGGGATTTGAACCAACGACCCTAGTACTGCCAGGAGGAAGTGCTAACCATTTAACCACTGTGCTGCCCGTTTAAGTTGTCTTTTAATTGTATCCCAAGCAGTTGTCTTTTAGTAGATTTCACTGAGGAGGAGCTGTGTGATTCATAGAAGACATTTCTCCCTTTTCTATCCTTTTATGTTAAAAAAGCTTTGTCTTTGAAATGGAAAGAGGTAGATTCCACCCCCCCCCCCACCATCCACTGGAGTTTATACTTGTCCAGTATTGCCTTCATTCCGAGTATTCTGATTGCTACTATATGCATATGATATCTTATATGTCTGATTTTTCAAAAGTTTATGTTTCTTTTCTTTGCCGGATGTATAAGGCTCATTGCATGATCTGGTTATGATATGAGTCATTGACATTGGCTCATTAAATGTTACATAATGCAATGCACTGTGACCTGAGGATGTATTCTCTACATGCACATGATTCTGTGTATTTGTGCATTTTCTTGTTTTGTATAATTAATAAATTGTTAATAAAATAACCCTTTAAAAATTATTGGGGGTTAAGCAGATGGGAATGCTGTAAAGAGGTAATATTCTAATGAGTCACATTATTAATTATCCCATCACTGTGTGTTTGATCTCATCTCAACTGACCAGTTTGTGGATAGTTGGTGGAGACCTGTGGTTCAGTGCTGTTTTTTTTCAGAGTATTGACAGCTACAGTTTTGATGTAGCATGCATGAGATCCATCACAAAACATAGTTGTCATACTGAATCTTATTACATAATCTACATGTTTGATCTCAGAATGAGACTTCTGGGCTAGAAGGGTGATAATCCCACTGACTACCAATGCTAGGCACTAGGGAAGATTGGAAAATTTAACTGAATTGACTATCAGTATTCACCAATTTGTATCCTATTGCCCACCAATGCCGAAGAGGGGGACATTATAACCCCACTGACAACCAATGCTGGGGAAAAGAGGGCTAACATCTTGTGGCTATGCCCATATTTCACCATGATGCACTGCATTGCCTACATGACTTTTCCATGATAATGTGTCTCTATTTCCCAAGTTACAAAGTTGAAATGTATGTGTAGTTAATATGTTTCTCACACTGTTTGTGGGATGTGGAAGAATTAGTTTACTCCCTGCTCAAACAGAATGGAAATAAGTCAGGATTTGCATGTCAGAGCATCATAGTTTACAGGGGTTCCTGGACATTATAAAGCACATCATACCAGTTTGGAGGAACCTAAAGGCTTCCTTCACACATCCACACATGGTGTATTGCCACACACATTTATGAAATTTCACCTATTAAAGTCTATTACATTAAGGTAGATCCTTTAGAAATGAAAATGGACATTGGAGGTCTATGCACACTAGGCGGCTGAAAAAATGCTAGAACCTCTGGCCAGAAAAAAAAAAAAAGCATACAAAATGTTCATAGCGGCTCATACTGCCCAAAAGTTTGAGCATTTATGGTCATTTGCTTTTAAAAGTTTTTTTTTTCCAAAACATTCCTCACTGCTCATTTTTCACTATAATCAATGTACACTTGAAAATGCTGAACTCTCCTAAATGTTGTGTTTATGCTCTTATATAAGTATTTAGGCACATCAAGCCCTTTTTTTTCTGCCCAAAATCTCCACTTAAAAATGTGATTCTGATGGGTTTTTTTCAGTCTTAAAATCCTCCCCTAAAAATATGCCTGTGAATGCCCTAATGTGCATGGACAAATAGGTTAACATAGGGCTGATTATACAGGCTGAACAAAAAATGACAACAGCCTGTATGAGCAGCATTTGTTTCTGTCTACTGTGCATGGACTAAATCATTCAGTAGCATATTTTAAAGCAGCACTTCTGCATCTACTGCAGTGTTGCTTTAAATTGCAGCACTGCGCCACACAAAGTGCAATGTGTTACTCAGGGGCAGACTGACAACTCATGGGGCCCCCGGGCAATAGGGGATCATGGGGCCCCTGTGTCCTTGCCCAAACTCAAAAAAGCCTATGAAAAAGGTACCAGCGGCATCTCATGGGGCCCCCTATTGACCCCGGGCCCTCGGGCAGTGCCCGAGTTTCCAAATGGTCAGTCCGCCCCTGGTGTTACTTCAATGCAGAGGTGTGAAGGGGGGCAACGGTGCTTGCTGTTTCATGTAAACTCTAGATCCACTCCACAGGTTTCTCCTGGAAAGCTTCTGCAAAAAACGTGTTAATAGTTTACATTTATAGAAGAAAAGTCATGATCACTAGACAGGAGAAAGGAGGAAAAAGATAACTGAGAGTTAATGCATTTTACCTTGCTTTGAATGTATCTAGAAAATATTTTCCATCCCTTGCAAATGCTATTGATTTCTGTGCAAGCAGACTGTCCATTTTTAATCTGAAATTCTTTCATCAGTCTATTCATTTTCTCTAAGAAGATTTGGGGGGGAAAATCCTGCCGCTTCACGCTAAAAGACTTCAGTTATGCAAACTGATATCTTTCTACAGTGTAAATTGTGAATGAAAAATCACCTGCAATTTTGGTAATGGCAGCTCATTTCACTGGTTTTCTTTTAATATCTGTAGGTTTACAGGCTAGCCTTTTTGCCTTTGTGTATTGTAAAAAGACAAAAAGCTTTTTTTGTTGCTATTTTTATAGAAAGCTTACCTTTGTGTTTTATGAATCAGACTAGAAGGTTAAATCCGTTACAAAAAGACTTAAAGCTGAAGAAACTAAAGCCAGTTTTCTGGTCTGAATGAATTTTAATCCAGTACAAAATGACATGTTAATTTAAATATGGTATCGTTTAGCAATGAATAGCAGATGCTGAAAATGATATTATAGATACTACTGGGATATTCTGCAAATATTCACTTCTATTTTAGTTCACTAAAATAGCATTAGGATTTTTTTTACCATTTGAAGGACCAATGACTAAAATACAAGTTTTTTGTTATAACAGTCCTCCTTATGATATTTATATATACAGTTGTGTTCAAAACAATAGCAGTGTGTTGAAAAAAGTGAATAAAGCTCAAAATCCTTCTAATAGCTTTTATTTCCATACACACAAATGCATTGGGAACACTACACATTCTATTCCAAATCAAAACATGAAGAAAAATATATCAAATTTGTGTTGTTCCTCTAAAAAAAATTGAAGAAAAGTGAATATTAGACTGTTCAAAAAAATAGCAGTGTTTGTATTCTTCTGTACAAACTTAAACATTCACTATATAAACTGAAAAATGTTTGAAGATTTTGCTTTCCTTTGAATCACTTAATGAATATTTAGTTGTATAAGCACTGTTTCTGAGAACTGCTGTACATCTGTGTTGCATGGAGTCAACCAACTTCTGGCACTTGTGAACAGGTATTCCAGCCCAGGATGATTGGACTACAATCCACAGTTCTTCTCTATTTCTTGGTTTTGCCTCAGAAACTGCAGTTTTGATGTCACCCCACAAGTTTTCTATTGGATTAAGATCCAGGGATTGGGCTGGCCACTTCATAACGTCAATCTTGTTGGTCTGGAACCAAGATGTTGCACGTTTACTGGTGTGTTTGGGGTCGTTGTCTTGTTGGAACACCCATTTCAAGGGCATTTCCTCTTCAGCATAAGGCAGCATGACCTCTTCAAGTATTCTGATGTATTCAAACTGATCCATGATCCCTGGTATGCGATAAATAGGCCCAGCACCGTAGTATGAGAAACATCCCCATGTCATGATGCTTGCGCAACCATGCTTCACTGTCTTCACAGTGTACTGTGGCTTGAATTCAGTGTTTGGGGGTCGTCTGACAAACTGTCTCTGGCCACTAGACCCAAAAAGAACAATCTTACATTCATCAGTCCACAAAATTTCTCTTTAGGTCAGTCAATGTGCTCTTTGGCAAATTGTAACCTCTTCAGCACATGTGTTTTTTTTTTCAACAGTGGGCCTTTGCGGGGACTTCTTGCAGATAGCTTGGCTTCACATAGGCGTTTTCTAAGTGTAACAGTACTCACAGGTAACTTTGGACCTTCTTTGATCTTCCTGGAGCTGATTGTTGGCTGAGTCCTCGCCATTTTGGCTATTCTTCTATCCATTCAAATGGTCGTTTTTCACTTTCTTCCACATCTTTCAGGTTTTGGTTGCATTTTAAAGCATTTGCGATCATTTTAGCTGAGCAGCCTATCATTTTCTGCACTTCTTTATATGTTTTCCCCTCTCCAATCAACTTTTTAATCAAGGTACGCTGTTCTTCTGAACAATGTCTGGAATGACCCATTTTCCTCCGAATTTCAGAGAGAAATGTACTGTAACCAGCATGTACAACATTTGCTGCCTTCCTTCCTTAAATAAGGGCAATAATTGCCACCTGTTTTTCAAAGAATGAATGACCTCACTAATAGAACTCCACACTGCTATTATTTTGAACATGCCCCTTTCAATTAGTGATTCAATTACACAGAATCAGCAGCATGCATGTCATGATTGTTGGGTCTGTTGGATTTTTATTACTCTACTACACCTGCTAGTAAATTATTTGCTATGTAGAAATATAATTTCTACCAAAAACAGTGATTGATCAGGTTAGTGATGTCTGACTGCTATTATTTTGAACACAACTGTATATGTACATACGTGTCCCCATAGTCATACAGATTTTCTAATATTTAATATGATTTTCTTTTTTTTTTTTGCTCTTTCAAGTAGCAAAGAATTTGCTTGCAACTAAGCACCAGTGTTCTATGTGCATGAAAAGAGGCTGAATTAGGAAGGATTTTTTTAAACTGTAACTTTAGTTTAGTTTTAAGTAGTCATCATTTATAAAATCAATGAAACTAACTAGGTATATGGAATAGCCTTCAATGGAAGAATTTTTTTAGTAAATAGACACCTGCACATTTAAAGGGAATGTAATGGTTGATAAATTAATGAACCACTTGCGCTCCAGATGATTTACCCTCCTTCCTGACCAGGCCACGTTTTGCAAAAAAATGCCAAAAGGCCAAAATGTATTCTGGTACATGTCTTTGCTTAAAAAAAAATCCCAATAGGTGTATATTAATTGGTTTACATGAAAGTTATAGATGGTGATATATATAATGGAATTTTTTTTTATACTAATAATGGTGGTGATCCCTTATAGCGGGACTGTTCGGGGCATTCTGACACTGGGGGAAACTGACTAACTGCCACTGACTTATTTAGTGACACTAATACAGTGATCAGTGCTAATAAAAAGCACTGACACTGTACTAATGACACTGGGCAAGAAGGGCTTAACATCTGGAGCAGGGGCGGACTGACCATTTGGAAACTCGGGCACTGCCCGAGGGCCAGGGGTCAGTAGGGGGCCCCATGAGATGCCCCTGGTACCTTTTTCATAGGCTTTTTTGAGTTTGGGCAAGGACACAGGGGCCCCATGATCCCCTATTGCCCGGGGCCCCCATGAGTTGTCAGTCTCCCCCTGATCTGGGGAGATTAAAGGGTTAAAAGTGTGCTGTCTGCTGTGTGCTGTTTTACTTGGGAAACATGCTGCTTTGTATCTCCATGCTGACAGGAGTGAGATCTGTTGTTTACACACAGATCTCTCCCCTCTCAGCCTTGCCGATGATCACCGTGTACCGACGGTGATCTCCGGCTGGAACCCAGTGATTGACATCCCTAGCAGCCAATAGCGGCGCGCCATGCCGCGCGGCGCGTAATGCCGCAGCCATGCCGCCCTGTAGCAGTACTTTTGCTATAGGGCGGAGGGCAAGCTGTTAATTCATGAAAAATTAAATTTATTACTTTTTTTATTTTTCATATAAATATACATTTTGCATATAAATATTAGACAACTTTCTATGCAGCCAGGGGGTAAGGTTCTAGTCTTTTTTTTCCATATGTGAATCATTTTATTGCTTTCACCTATCCTATGCCGAAGTCCATTGTTTAAAGCATACAGTATTCCATGGCAAAATAAAAAATTATATTGAGTACTCTGGTATACATGCACATTTCCTCATGTGTTATCCCTTTAACTAGTTGCTGCCATTGAATGTGCTACATACTGTACACTCAAAAAATGTCAAATACACTGGGAGCATATACTACACCCTGTCCTTCTGCCCATTTGCTGCCCCCCTAGTCCCTTGCACTTGTTGGCAATTGCTGACCATCATTTTGACAGTTACTGTGGAAATACAGCTGTTTTAGGGGCAGTTGCTGTCAAAACAAAGACTGTTCTACATGGTGTTTGTTAACAAATTCAAGATAGTTCAGACTCAAAATGGAGATGCAAATAATTTGTATTTTATTTACCTTATCTCATTTATCTGCAGATCAAAGGGATGTATTTTGATCTGCATATGATGTCAATTCAAGCAACCTAAGGCCTTCTTCATATGGGTGTATTAAAGTGTATGCCTGAGTGAGGGCTGTGTTTGCGTGCAGTCCCATTCATGTCAATTGGAACACAGTGGCTGCATAGACACAGTTGCTGCTCCTAAATTGACAGTTGTGCAGGTGCACATCCCCGACAGCACACTGTCTGCATTCAGGGCCCTGCTGTGTCTGTGCAGCCACTGCATTTCAATTTAAATGAATGGGATGGTCTGCATGGACATGCACAGAACACCTTTGCATGCAACCATGACCCTCCCATGGGTGCACACCTAAATACACCCATATGAATGAGGCCTACAAGTTACAAAATAGCTTTCTAGTAAATACATTTTGATCCTGTTGAACCCCTATTAACCCTTAGTTTACCCTATTCAAGTATTATTAACTTCTTCTTCTCCTTCACAATTATCTGCTTAGTGTTATTTTGTTTATTTCTATTTTTCTAACTATTAATATTTAACCCCTTCTCGATGCTGCCTCCCAGCCCTTTAACAGGGTCTGAATGCTGGGAGGTGGGCATTCTGACCAAGTGACTGCTGTGACTGGCAGTCACAGTGGTCACATGATCAATAAGCTCGTGATTGCAAGTAGGTATCAGTAACTTTATGGTACCTACCGGTAATTGTGCTGGGAGCAAGCAGGGCTCACGCTCTCAGCACAGAAACGTTTACATTTGGGATGCATATATGGGGCATCCTGCCGAGAGGTCGCATACATCGGGCCATCGGGAAGAGGTTAAAGGATAAATTCACCTTTCATATTATGTTACATGTCACACCCGTATTCGAGTGTAACATAAAACATGTTACAGAATCATCAGCCCCTACACCTCCACCAAGCCCCACTGTGCCAACGTGCAGCCGTGTGGGGCTCTGCCTTCCCAGCCACATCATTGGTTTGAGTTCTGTGAATGATTGAACTACAACTACTGTTGAACATTGCTGCTAACAGTTGTAGTTATCAATGAACTATTAGGGTGTTGGTGAGCGCTCTCATAGTTCATTGATTTGTTTCTGCAATTCAGTAATTGCCTGCCCATGTTAGGTATGGGCAGAAAGCTACACGGACAGTCTGCAGGAACCTGACACTGCACCTGCAATCTGCTGGTTGCAGGTGCAATGCTATACAGTCTCCTAATAAAAAAAAGCAAAGATAATTCCCATTTTTTTCACCTGCAAAAAATGTGCATTCATTGTTTTTTTAAAGGTGAACTTAACATTTTTTTTTTACTTTTTTGCATATGGATTGCATTTTGCAAGACAATATTACCAAAAGAAAAAAAGATACATGTATTACTTTGTTGTTTTACACAATGACCAAGTTACCATTGAACAAACAGGTTCATTGAATAAATATAAAAATTGTTCTGTTCATAAGCGGTGTACAGGTGCTAGATATGAACTAATTAACATGCTGCAAGTACAAAAAAATAACTCTTGATCTGCCAGAAATATAGCATATAGTGCTCTTGCCTTCTTTTTTGACATGACACCACAGCTGTTAGGATATTAAGTGCTGGTATCCTGTAAGGCAGGTGTGACCAGATGTGTGTGGATCTGTACAGAGAACATCAGACTCAAAACTAAGTGAAAATAAATGTGAAATATTAGAAAATGTTGACAAGCAATATAAACAGTGACGTGCAATATAAACACAACAATCAATAACAAACATCCAAATATGCAAAAAATGCAAAAGCTAAATGTGACTCTATATGAAAGTGAACCTCACAAGTGGATGTGACACCAACTAAAGCAAACCTATCTAAATTAATTAAGCTATGTACAGACAGTAGGATAAAAAGGGCAGATCAGAATCAGGCTGAGGAGAAAGGAATTGCAGGTCAGAAATAAGCCAGAATGGGGAGCTGGCAAAAGCAGACAGTATGAGGGCTACAGGCTACAGGAACAGAGCACATGAGCACACAAACAAATTGCTGAGCCACTGCGAAAAGTTAGAGGAGGGGTTAAATTCCTTCCCAGTGGCCAGCATAAGGTGGGGACTATTTACTGGTAACTGATGGCTACTGAGAGATACCCACTAGCAAACACTGGGTCAACACTTTTCAGATCCAGGTACAACAGTGCTACCAGCAGGTGATCCAGTTCTTGACTACAGCTCTGAATTCCTAAGCGCATGATGCCAGCCCCTCCTATTTTATTTCTGATGGAATACATAGAACACAGATCTCCTCCAACCCATCTTCACAACCTCTCAATGTGCACAGTCAGAAAGCTCAAGAAGATATCAGCTCACAAATTTACTGGCACAGGAATGTTTTGCACTTATTAACCACTCCCCTCCCCAACCTACCTATAGCAGAAGTACTGCTACAGGACAGCAGTGATTTGCATTTCTGGGTCGGGGGTGTACGACATGTGATTTGCATTTCTGGGTAGGGGGTGCACACCACTCTACCCGTGCCACTATTGGCTGCTGAACATGTCAATCACCGAGTCCTGGCTCTCGATTCTCGACTGGGACTCGGTGATCGTCGGCAGAGCTGATGGAGGAAAGACCTGTGTGTAAACAACACAGGTCTCTCTCCTGTCAGCATAGACATGCTGCTTTGTATCTCTCTGCACAGCAGAGAAATACAGAGCAGCATGTCTCCCTAGTAAAACACCACACAGCACATAATGTAAATGCAAACAGTTAACCCTTTGATCGCTCCAGATTTTAACCCCTTCATGTCCAGTGTCATTAGTACAGTGTCAGTGCTTTTTATTAGCACTGATCACTGTATTCATGTCACAGGGGATGTCGGTGACACCAAGTCAGTTCCCGCCAAGTGTCAGAATGTCCGCCGCAGTCCCGCTATAAGTCGCTGATCACCACCATTACTAGTATAAAAAAAATGTAAATAAAAATTCCAGTATATATACCGCCATTTGTAGGCGCTATAACTTTCACATAAACCAATTAATATACACTTATTGGGATATTTTTTTAGCAAAGACATGTAGCAGACTACATTTTGGCCTAAATTTATGAAGACATTTTATTACCGGACATGTTTATAGCACAAAAAATTAAAAACACAGAGGTGATCAAATACCACCAAATGAAATCACTATTTCTGGGAAAAAATGGCATAAATTTCATTTATGTACAGCATTGCATGACCGCGCAATTGTCAGTTAAATTACCGCAGTGCCGTATCACAAAAAATGGCCTAGTCAGGAAAGCGGTAAATCCTCTGGAGGGCAAGTGGTTAAACAGATATAACAAAAACTTTCAAATTTACATTTTACAGACTAAACAAGTAAATAAAATAATTTCATATATAGGGTGTCCATAAACATTAAAGAATCTAATGATTTGATTTAGCACAGCAATATCTCATGCCTTTTTAAGTAGCTTTTTATAAGGATTCAATCATATAAGGGAACCTCAACACAAGCTTCTTCTGTGTCTTAAAGTATTACTAAATCCAGGACCCTGCATTCACTCTACAGTGAAGGAAATAAGTATTTGATCCCCTGCTGATTTTGAATGTTTGCCCACTCACAAAGAAATGATCAGTCTAAAAATCGAATGGTAGGTGTATTGTAACACTGAGAGACAGAATAACAACAACAAATTCAAAAGAAATGCATGTCTAACAAATTATGAACTGATTTGCATGTTCATGAAATAAGTATTTGATCCCCTATCATTCAGCAGGCGTTCTGGCTATCATGTGTCTTTCATACAGATAACAAGCTGAGATTAGAAGCAATCTCTTAAAGGGAGTGCTGCTAATCTCATTTTGTTACCTGTATAAAAGACACCTGTCCACAGGAGCAATCAAATAATCAGATTCCAAACTCTCCACCATGGCAAAGACCAAAGAGCTGTCCAAGGATGTCAGGGACAAGATTGTAGACCTACACAAGGCTGGACTGGGCTACCAAACTATCGCCAAGAAGTTTGGAGAGAAGGTGACAACAGTTGGCGCAATCATTCGCAAATGGAAGAAACACAAAACAACTGTCAGTCTCCCTGGGTCTGGTGCACCATGCAAGATCTCACCTCACGGAGTGTCAATGATCATGAGAACAGTGAGGAATCATCCCAGAACTACATGTGAGGATCTTGTCAATGATCTCCAGGCAGCTGGGACCACAGTCACCAAGAAAACAATTGGTAACACACTACGCCGACAAGAATTGAAATCCTGCAGTGCCCGCAGGGCACATGTCCAGGCCAGTAGAAGTTTGCCACTGAACATCTGAATGATGCAGAGGAGGACTGGTTGAAAGTGTTGTGGTCAGATGAGACCAAAATCGAGCTCTTAGGCATCAACTCAACTCGCCGTGTTTGGAGGAGGAATGCTGCCTATGACCCCAAGAACACCATCCCAACTGTCAAACATGGTGGTGGAAACATTCTACTTTGGGGGTGTTTTTCTGCTAAGGGGACAGGACAACTGCACCGCATCAAAGGGACGATGGACGGGGCAATGTACCATCAAATCTTGGGTGAGAACCTTCTTTCCTCAGCCAGGGCATTAAAAATGGGTCATGGATGGGTGTTCCAGCATGACAATGACCCAAAACACACTAAGGTCCTGGAGTGGCCTAGCCAGTCTCCAGACCTTAATCTGAATAAAAATCTGTGGAGGGAGCTGAAAGTTCGAGTTGCCAAACATCAGCCACAAAACCTTAATGACTTGGAGAGGATCTGCCAAGAGGAGTGGGCCAAAATCCCTCCTGAGATGTGTGCAAACCTGGTGGCCAACTACAGGAAACGTCTGACCTCTATGATTGCCAACAAGGGATTTGCCACCAAGTACTAAGTCATGTTTTGTGAAGGGGATCAAATACTTCTTTCCCTCATGAACATGCAAATTAGTGCATAATTTGTTAGACATGTATTTCTTCTGAATTTTTTGTCGCTATTCTGTCTCTCAGTGTATGGTACACCTACCATTCAATTTTCAGACTGATCATTACTTTGTGAGTGGGCAAACATTCAAAATCAGCAGGGGATCAAATACTTTTTTCCTTCACTGTATCTGGTCTTCCACAGTACACAGAACATGGAAATACAATTATTTTAGTAAATATAAACAGCTAAATACCTTTTCTCATCAGCAGTATCTTGTGACTTCCATCAGTGTCCAGCCTATATCTTAAAGCTTGTAGGAGGAGATTTCATTCTGCTTTAGGAGGATGCAAGACTCCTGACCTCTGTCTGGACAGTGGTGATTGGCCCTGTGCTGATCACATGCACTCTTCCAAGAAAAAAAAAAAAACTCTAGCAATACACACCAAACTAAGCATGTGCAGAGGAGGGGCGTGGTCTGCCGCGGCTGGATGATGGCCGCTTAGAGTGAGAGCTCCCGCCGGCCGGATCCCTCTACACCGCCTTACGGAGGAGCGGGGTGAGTGAGTGCTGTCTCACTATGGGGAAGTCGGACCGGACATCAGCCGGTGCCCGATCACGATCCCCACGGAGCCAGGGAACGCAGGGGCGGCATATACAGGAGCTCTTCCGCTCCCAGCAGCAGAGGGAAAGGCCGCAGTCATCTCCTTCTCCCTCTGCATCCCCCTCGCCCCCTCCCTCTGCTGCCACTGATATAACAGCTCCCTCCTGCTCTGCCTTGTCGGCTGCTCCGGACACAGTGCCACACCATGACATCCATCCTGCATCCCAATCCCTGTCCTTAAGGGATCTTCATGCAGTGGCAGCAGACATCAAGGCCACCCTGTCTGCCACGCTCACTAATGCCCTAGGAGATTTAAGGGAGGATATAAGGGCCATGGGCTCACGTATGGAGCAGGTGGAATCCACCTCCAGGCAAAACAAATCTGCCATTTTAGACATACACCAAAAATCAGTGAGGCACACTTCTACTATCAGAGAACTTTGCAGACATGTTGAGGATCTAGACAACCGTGGCCGCAGACATAACATTAGAATACGTGGTCTCCCAGAATCAGTGGAAACTAACGATATCCCCAAAGCGGTAATGGCCATATTTAATGACCTCCTTGGTCGCCCGCCAGCAACCCCAATTGACATCGAACGTGTACACAGAGCGACCCGCCCTAGGAGGGGAGACGCAGACCCACCCAGGGATGTCATTTGTTGCCTTGTAAGTTTCCCGCTCAAAGAGGATATCCTCAGATGTGCTAGAGACAGAAGGCATCTTTCATACAGTTGTGTCCAAAATTATTCAACCCCCAATGCTGTAAAGGGGTTTAGGGACTATAGTGTACATTTGGAATTGTATTCAGAATCAAATCCTACAAGGACGTTGTAACTACCCAAATGCAACTAAAATGACATCAATTGTTTATGTAATACAGTAGTAAATGGTTCTTATGTGGTTTCTTCATTGCCACAATTATTCAACCCCTTAAAGACTACCACTCTGAAGAACAGAGGTTCATACAGGTGCTTTCCATCAGGTATTGAAAACACCTGTGGATGTCACCGAGCAGCAATCAAGCATAATAAGCACCAATTAGGCAGCTTTAAAATGACTGTGATACTCAGCTCCTTCTAGACATTTACTGGTGTGGTTACAAACATGGTGAAGGCAAGAGAATGGTCCAGGAAGACAAGAGAAGAGGTGATTTCTCTTCACAGGAAGGGCAATGGCTATAAGAAGATTGCAAAGATGTTAAACATACCAAGAGACACCTTAGGAAGCATCATTCGCAAATTCAAGGCAAAGGGCACTGTTGAAACGCTACCTGGTCGTGGCAGAAAGAAGATGCTGACTTCGACTGCTGTGCGCTACCTGAAGCGTAGAGTGGAGAGAAGTCCCCGTGTGACTGCTGAGGAACTGAGAAAAGATTTGTCAGATGTGGGTACAGAAGTTTCAGCCCAGACAATAAGACGCACACTGCGTAATGAAGGCCTCCGTGCCAGAACTCCCAGGCGTACCCCCTTGCTGTCTCCAAAGAATAAGAAGAGTCGACTGCAGTATGCCAAAAGCCATGTGGACAAACCACAAAAGTTGTGGGATAGTGTTCTGTGGACTGATGAAACAAAATTAGAACTGTTTGGGCCCATGGATCAACGCTATGTTTGGAGGAGGAAGAACAAGGCCTATGATGAAAAGAACACCTTGCCTACTGTGAAGCATGGTGGAGGGTCAATCATGCTTTGGGGCTGTTTTGCTTCTGCAGGTACAGGGAAGCTTCAGCGTGTGCAAGGTACCATGAATTCTCTTCAGTACCAGGAGATATTGGATGGAAACGTGATGCAGTCCGTCACACACCTGAGGCTTGGGAGACGTTGGACCTTTCAACAGGACAATGATCCCAAGCATACCTCCAAGTCCACTAGAGCATGGTTGCAGAGGAAAGGCTGGAACATTTTGGAGTGGCCATCGCAGTCACCAGACTTAAATCCGATTGAGAACCTCTGGTGGGACTTAAAGAAAGCAGTTGCAGTGCGCAAGCCTAAGAATGTGACTGAACTGGAGGCCTTTGCCCATGAAGAATGGGCGAAGATACCCGTAGATCGCTGCAAGACACTTGTGTCAAGCTATGCTTCACGTTTAAAAGCTGTTATAACTGTAAAAGGATGCTGTACTAAGTACTAAGATTGAATGTCACTTGGGGGTTGAATAAAACTGATAATGCTGTGAGCACAGAAAAGACATTTGTGGTTATTTCATTATAACTGTTATGTTATATTTGTCTGACCTACAAGTGCCTCTTTAATGTAAATGTAAGCAAGATGACTGAATGATCAAAAGCAATGTCAAACTGGCCAAAACACTCAATTTCAGTGGGGGTTGAATAATTTTGGACACAACTGTATGAAGGCGCAGACTTACAACTGTTTCAAGACTTATCCAGCATTACCCTACAACAACGCCGTGCATTACGTCCCCTTCTGGACATGCTCCGATCACGTAACATCACTTATAGATGGAGGTTCCCGTTCTGCCTCTCTGTACAAGCTAACGGACAATCATGCAACCTGAGATCCCCTGAAGAATTGCCATTGTTTTGTTCCTCCCTGGACATACCTTTGATTGACTTACCTGACTGGTACAGCTCCATAAGATTGCCACTAGTTCAGGGCCCGGGATCGGTGGACAGTGCTATGGATTGGCATGCTCAATCTAACCGTAGAGGTCGGATGCCTCCGACGACTCCTCCGAGACTCCCCACAGGGGGCGCAACAGCCATCCTCAGCCCGACGGCCTCTCCTGCACATAGGAAGCCGCGGCGCGAAATCTAATAGTCCGGAATCCCCACACAGCAATACCTTTCCGGCGCATGTTTTCGCCAGGTTTCTATATTTTGCCAATTCCACGAACGCTTTCTTACAGTTTTGCCACGAAAGTTCCAGTTACCTCTTTGTGCACTGATCAATGCCTGTTGAACTTACACTTTGCGACACATACCTCTTCTCCACCAGGATGGCATCCTCTGCTCTACAGAACTTACATACAGTTATGGCCCTGTATACACTTAAAGGGCCTCCTCACTTCTCCCTACTTGATATGGGAACGGACATTGACCGTATGCAAACCGGTTTCACTCCCCACATTGGGGAACAGTTTTTTTTTGGATCCATCCAGGTCATCGCTCAAACACACTCAGCTTCCTTTGGCAGTCTCTCCGCCCCCCGCTGTTTCTTGACCTGCGCCTCTTCACAGCCTCCTGGGCCCTCTGACCATCCGTCTGCATTCTGGAAGACTTCCATCCTTCAGCTCCGTCCTTATGGTATTAAATGAGCTTCACTCTTACGTCCCTGAAGATGTCCTGCGGCCTGCAAGAGACTGCTCAGTATTACGCTGTTCGCTCCCCCTACACCTTGGACTGCCCGGCACATCTTGGTCCTTCGGATGACGCCTCTGCCTGATCTGTAATGTATTCTCTTTGTGGGATTGTGTCAGTGACCTAATTTCTCTCTTGGGGGGCGGTTTGAGGGGATATGGTTCCTGTATGCTGGGATGGGCAGTAGCGTTATAGGGGTTGGTAGCGGTAATTACTGTACATGGAGTTTGGCTGTGTGGATGAGCATCGCCTCCCTCTGCCACTAGATAGTTCACCCGGATTTGAGTCCTCCTTTTTTCTCTCCGGGTTGTCCTTACCTACTACTTTGACTGACGAGGTTAACCTGAGGACTATTACGCCCTCGATTACCCTCGTACACATCCCCCTTTCGCCTCCTCGTCCCCTTTACTATGCTGAACTGGGAGAGGTGATGCCCGCCCCCCCTGCCACTCGGAGGATTCAGAGGTCATTTTGTTCTATGGGTGTGTGGGTTTTTTTTTTTTTTATATGTTCTTGTAGGTGTATGTGTACATGTATGTATATGTGTATATATATATATGCATATCAGCTAGCTCATTTCAGATTATAAGCTTGCATGCCTGGTTTTGATCCTAAGAAGCTTAGTCGCTCACCGGTGGTTGCTTAGGGGTTTCTGTGTGTTAAGCCTGTTATGACACGATTTCACATGTTTTGCTGTTGATGTCTAATTTTCCTTACGCCTTATGATACGGTTTGCCTGTAATATTTGTGAGGGCCCCTCACTACTCTACTCATAATGCTGAGTCCCTAACCGGTCTTGATCTCACACTAGTATAGGCTATCCTGGTTTGTAAGCGTCCGCGCACTTTTTCTACACATAGTGTACTGTTGCTCCTCGTTTTGTGGCCCCCCACTCATATTGCGCCTATGCCCCTTCTCCCAGTTCTCACCCTTTGAGCGTTACGTTACATTTCTTTCCCCGCAGAGGACAGGTGGTCATTTTCTGGTTATTTAATCTATAGGACTCCCGACACTATTTGCACCCTTCGTACCCCGCATCCTTCCATTTTCCCTCTACATCATTGCTCTCAGAGGGATGCCGGCCGGCAATGGTTCACTTCCTAGTTCTACGTCGACTTTGACCCCCACACAGTGAGCTCAGTGAGCTTATACTGATTCCTCTATTCGGCTACTATTATTATATCTTTTCTGGTCTCTCTCTCTTTTTTTTCTCGCGCTTCTCTCTTTTTCTTCCTGAACTTCCTTTCCCTTTTTTTTTTTTTTTTTCTCACGTGGAACAGCGGGTCTGTTCCCCAAGCCGTCTATTACCTATTTTCCTCTTTTTCCTTTTCTTGTTCTCATACGTCTGTTTTCTTTTTCTTTCTCCTTCTACTTCCCCCCCCCCCTTTTTTTTTTTTTTTTTTTTTTTTTCCCCTTCTCCCCTCCTCCTTCCCCCCCCTCCTGATCCGTAGTACACCGTTACATCTGACTTAGACGACACTAGATAGCAATCATGCTCTCTTCCACCTCAATGGCGGGTCATTTGTCTTTGAAAATCCTCTCACTAAATGTAAAGGGATTGAACACACCGGAAAAACGTTCCATGCTTCTCTCCTATTTACACAAACAGAAAGCAGATGTGGTCTTTCTGCAAGAGACGCACTTTCGACAAGACTCCATTCCCAAGTTATATAATTTCCACTTTCCTACGGTCCTCCATGCCACTAACCCTCTAGCTAAATCAAAGGGGGTGGCCATATTGTTCGCCAGGCACCTTCCGTTCCAAATAACAGATTCCCTGGCGGACCCCGAAGGTAGATATTTGCTTATAAAGGGAGTCTTTGCCAACAGACCAATCACACTTGCTAACGTATATGCGCCCAATATTAAACAGGTCCCTTTTATGCGTTCACTTACCTCCACTTTAGCGGCTTTTCAATCAGGGATGCTGATACTGGGAGGTGATTTGAATGTACCTTTGAGCCCCCTGATAGATTCCTCTTCGGGATGTTCTTTTTTGCCTTACAAGGCTCTGAAGCAAATACGCATACAACTTCAGCTCTTGCAACTACACGACTCCTGGCGTATCCTCAACCCTACCGTCAAAGACTACACTTTTTTCTCTCCGCCACACAACAAATACTCTAGGATAGACTACTTTTTTCTGTCGCAATCAGATCTTCCATTCCTCCATGCTGCTACCATAGAACCGATGACTCTCTCAGATCACCATCCCATCACTATGTCTCTACGGTTCCCCACTGCTCACTCACGCTCAACATATTGGCGTCTGGATGCTTCCCTTCTAGCGGACGCTGCTATTGAACAAGAGATCCGCTCTAAGTTGATTGAATATTTCTCTTTGAATAGCTCATCGGACACCTCTCCCCTCACGCAGTGGGAAGCTCATAAGTGTGTTATACGGGGTATCCTCATGGCTACTGCGTCGAGACGTAGGAGAGCCAAGCAGGAGCGCCTGAGACTCCTCACAGACAGGATTCACTCCTTGGAGAGAGCACATAAGCGGACTCTGGCTGCGTCGACCCTTGCAGACCTTACGAATACTCGCTCACAACTTCTTACGGAATTGGGTAAGGTTGTTAGGAAAAAATACATTCTTTCTCAAAAACTGTACTACGAATTCGCAAATAAGAGCGGGAAATTTCTAGCTAGAGCGCTTCGTGAGAAACGAGCCAGCATGACGGTACATAAAATCAGGGGCTCTGATGGCACCGAGGCTACATCTGACCCCGATATTGCCTCCCACTTTGAACGCTTCTATAGAGATTTATACAATCTTTCTCCGGAACGTCCCCCTATACATACAGACAGGTCCAGAACCTCCTTGATCTCCGAATTCCTTCGCCTTTACGGTCCTGCGGCCCTCTCCGAAGATCTGGTTCAGGCTATGGAAGGGGACCTGACCCTAACTGAGCTTCAGTCCGCGACAAAACAGATGAAACCGGGTAAGAGTCCGGGCCCTGATGGTTTTACAGTAGCTTACTATAAATCTTTCCTGGATATCCTGAGTGTCCCATTTCTTTTGGCTTTCAATACTCTCTCTCATCCTTCCCGATCGCAAAACCGCCTTTTAGAGGCTCACATCACAGTTATCCCTAAGAGTGGGAAAGATACCACACAGGTCTCTAATTACAGACCCATTTCCTTGCTGAATGTGGACATCAAGTTATTTGCGAAGATCATCGCTAATCGTCTTCTTCCCCTGCTCCCCTCCCTGATTGACCTAGACCAAGTGGGTTTTGTCCCTGGGAGAGAAGCAAGGGACAATACCATTAAGGCCCTTAACCTTAACCATTGGCTCCATAAGTCTAACTCTCCTGGTTTTTTTCTCTCCCTGGATGCAGAAAAGGCCTTCGATAGGATTGCGTGGGACTTCTTGAAGGCATCTCTAGTAGCACTGGGTTTAGGTGAGAAGATGCTTAACTTCATAATGGCCCTATACTCCGATCCGACAGCTCGAGTGAGGGTGAACGGTCATTTATCGAATTCCTTTCATCTAAGGAATGGCACACGACAAGGATGCCCCCTCTCTCCGCTCCTGTTTGTCCTCTCCCTTGAACCTTTGCTACGGAAAATTCGCTCGAATTCTGATATCAAGGGGATTAGGGTAGCGGACAAAGACTACAAGCTCGCAGCCTACGCAGACGATATTCTCCTATTTCTTGCTGATCCTCACATCACCTTGCCCAACCTACTGAAGGATTTTGCCCTCTTCAGATTCTTATCGAATTTTAAAATTAACTTCTCCAAGTCGGCTGCCCTTAACATTACCCTGCCTGCTGAGCTTGTCTCCTCCTGTGAGCTCCAATTCCCATTCCATTGGGAAAAGGAATCCTTAACCTATCTCGGTATTCAGCTTACCCGTAATCTGGACGACCTCTATGTGAAAAATTTCCTTCCCGCTCTGCGCTCTCTGCAGGAAGACCTTAATAAATGGCATCGTCCTTCCTTCTCTTGGTTTGAAAGGGCAGCAATAATCAAAATGAATATACTTCCTCGCCTTCTATATCTCTTCCAAACATTGCCAATTCATTTACCCCTTGTCTTTTTTATATCGTGCAAAAGACTTTGCTCATCATTCCTATGGCATCATAAGCGTCCGCGCATTGCTTTCTCCCAAATGACCCTTCCTAAGCTTAGAGGTGGAATTGGCTTCCCTGACCTTCACCGCTACTACTGGGCATGTCACCTTTCCCGGGTAGTTGATTGGCACATTCACACTGCCTCCAAGGACTGGATATATATAGAAGATGCGTGCTCACCCTTACCCCTGGCATCGATTCCTTGGCTTCTGCCGCAGCACACGCCTCATACCCTTCTCACTCACCCTTTGGTGGGGCCTACCTTAAAAACTTTTCGCTTGGCTTGTAAATTTGCATCCATCTCCGAAACACCCAACCCGTTAACCTCTATTCGTCTCAATCCTGCTTTCCCTCCAGGAATGCACAAGGACTTCTTACTGAAATTTTGGCCGCATAAACAGATCTTGGTGAAACATTTTCTCCACAAAGGCAAGGTGAAAACACTCAGAGAACTGACTGAAAGTCTAGGTGTCCGCGATTTCCCTTTTTGGGTATATTTTCAGATTAGACACTATCTGCTTTCACAGAAACCCCCGTTCGACTGGGGCCGTTCTCTTACCCCTTTTGAAACTATCTGCGCTAAAGCTGAACCACGAAAGCACCTGATCTCGGAGATCTATCCCCTCCTACTGGAGAATCGGACTTATGACTCCCTCCCATCATGTCGAGCGTGGAATAGAGATCTTGAAACTAACCTATTGGACTTAGACTGGGACCGGGTATTTAAGCATTCTCATAAATGCTCCCTCAACGTCTCTACAAAATAGCCTCGAGATGGTACCGAACCCCTTGGAAAATTCATCGGTTCAACCCCGCTTTCCCCAACAGTTGTTGGAGATGTGGGACCTCAGATGGATCATTCCTTCACATCTGGTGGTCTTGCTCTGTTCTGCAACCGTTTTGGCAAGAAGTACACAGGCTAGTGGTGTCTGTAACTACTTTGCCTGTGGATTTCTCTCCGGCTCAATTCCTCCTTCATCACTCTTCCCTTTCCGGGGGGCAGTATTTCAAATCCTTAGCTATGCACATGATCAATGCAGCCAGACTCTGCATCCCTGTTCTGTGGGGTTCCACACGCCCTCCTTCTATACGCGATTGGCTCACCCGAGTGGGTAAAACGGCAGTTATGGAAGAACTGATTGCGACTGCACTTGATACCCCTACGAAATTTTCCCACACTTGGGCCTGTTGGACTCATTTCCTGACCACCCCTGCATATCAGTCTCTTATGGACCAACCTGTTTGACTTGACTTAGGTTCCCTACTGTTGTAACTCAGTTGTATTTGACCCGATGGTGGTCAACATACTCCTCCTCCTTCGTGTACATCCCACATTTATTTGCAACTAATGTTAATTTAGACTTCTACCGCACCTGATATGACCCGTATTGATGATCCAATAATTTTTGCAGTCACCCCCTCCCTCACTCCCTTCTACCCATATGTTTCCCTCCCCCCCCCCCCTTTTTTTTTTTTTTTTTTTTTTTTCTTCTCTTCCCCTTTTCTTTCTCTTTCTTTCCTTCGCGCTTCTCTCCTTCCTCTTTTTTTTTCTCCTCTCTTATGCTTGTACAAGCTCCAGATAATTATTCCGCAGAGCATTAGGCATGATGTCAACATCTTATCTCCTTTCCCATTAGCGATTTCCATGACAATCTACTCCCATATACGCTCTCCGCCACCTCCACTATCTCAAACCTGTAGTTTGGACTTCTGCTTAGATATTGTACGCACCTTCCTTTCCTCCATAGCACCATACTTTGAGACATTACTGTAGAATGCCTGGTGCCTCCTTGCTCTATTCGTTTGACCAGCACACTGGAATATTGCAGGCACAACCTTGTCGTGGTTTTACTCATCCAATTTGTTCATTTCTGCATTGGATTGCATGCTCTTCTGTATGATATATGTTTTGCCACATGACCTATGTTCAACCCGTTTGAAATTTTATTCTGTCTTGTATCAATCTGTGTGTTTTGTTTTCAATAAACACCTCTTTTTTGGAAAAAAAAAAAAAAGCATGTGCAGAGTGACTCCACACAATATGTCTTATTAGGAGATAATAAAGGAGAACTGGAAGAAGGGGAGGATCAGAGAAATCGGGATCAAACAGCGTTTTTACACAATGGAGAGGATTAACCCCTTAGGTTCCACAGTGAGTTTAACCAGCATGATTTACTGCTTATAGAGACTAATTTTACTATTGTGGGTTTAGTAACACTTTAAGCTTTTCCAATCCTACTGTATGTAATTTTGATTTTATCTAAGTATACATTTTTAGAAATGTCTGCATTGGTTATAAAATTAATTTTACAAGATGCATTCAAATGGGTAAATTGCCCAATCTGCTCCCAAAAGTCTTTCCAGAGAATCAATTATGAAATGGAGCTCTAAATATTGTGTTATCATAAATACAGTATATCATTCCAAAGGTATTTTTGAAGGGTGGGTCTATAGTCATGATGCCAGGTTCAGTGTATGTGTGTGTGTGTGTGTGAGAACTCATCAGGTCAGAAAGCCCTGCAGGAACTCAGAGGACACTGTTGGGGACATAAGTAGAATAGGTCATTGATGCCACCCCTGCAGTAAAACATTCTTTAGCAGAGGCGCATCCCAGTGCACCACAGCAACAAAAGTCCATAGTACAAAGATTGTGTTTCCTCTAAACAATTTGTTGCTCATTATATAGTTTTGAATAGAGTATGTATTAAAACTTTCTGACACATATGGACCTAATAAAAATAATCCTTATAAGTATGTGTTAATGTTTTAAAACCTTTAATGTAGATTAATCAACCATGTTCAAACAAAATTATGCAATCTACTGCCAATAAGTATGCCTACCATTTAGGAAATGTTTTGAAAAAAAAAAAGATTATCATAGCTAAGACAGATTTTTACACAACACACACACACATACTTAAGAAGTGGTGAGACCATGTTTCACATTGTTACTATGATGTTTCTATGTAGAAAAACTCCAACTTTAAACTGAACTCCGGGGAAATGTAACAAAAAAAATTGCGTTGGGGCTTTCTTCACTCTGCAAGAGATAACTTTTTGTTTTAAGTCCAGGGTACCATGAAAAAGCAGTTTTACTTACCTTATCCCTCACTGCCCTGGCAGTTGGTGCATTCCTCTCCCTTCCGATACTCTAGGTTGTGGACAGACCCTCGGCATCCTTACAACTAAGAACCTCTGGTCCTGCACTGTACACGATGATGCCAACGTGTGATCAATGAATGAACGGCTGCAGAGAAGCAACTTGAGGGACCCAGTCAAACAGGGAGGAGAAAACCTATGGAGGCATGGTGCAAGGTAAATGCTTTTTAATAGTATCCATGGCAAAAACACACATTTAACCCTTGTGGGAGGGTCTCAAATGCAGGTGTAGTTTTTAAATTTCAAATGCAGGTGCAGTTTTTAAATTTCTACTTTTGCTTTAAGCCTTATTCCAATAATTTATTAATTTTATTACTGATAGCAAACATAAAACATCTGTCTGTTTTTACTGCTCTCTCCCCAATAAAGTGATATTAAAGGGATTATTTTTAAAACTAACAAACATGCTATACTTACCTGTTCTGTGCAGTGGTTTTGCACAGAGCAGCCCCAATCCTCTTCTTCTCATGTCCCCCACGAGTACTCTTGGCCCCTCTCTCTTGCCAAGTGCCCTCACAGAATGCTATGGGGGCACCTGAGCAGGCTCACTCCCAAGTAGATGCTCTGCGTGTCCATTCACATGCAGAGCCATGACTCAGCCCCACCCCCTCTCTCCTCATTTCCTCACTGGCTGTGATTGACAGCAGCCGGAGACAATGGCTCCTATTGTTGTCTCATCCAATGAGGAGAGAGAATCCCCAGAGAGCCGAGGCTCTTGTGCACATCACTGGGTCATAATGGGACTCATGTAAGTATTAGGGGGACTGTGGGGGCTATCGCACACAAAAGGTTTTTTTACTTTTATGCGCAAGCCAGAATGCATGAAGGTAAAAAGCCTTGAGCTTTTACAATCACTTTAAGGAATATCTCCTTACTTTTTATTTTTAGTAGATTAGGGGAAGACCCTATCAGCTTTTTATTTCTGTCTGGGAAGTGAGTTAAAGTTTCCTTCAGACAGCAATAAAAACCAACAGACAAAACTAAAATAACATGTTTTGCTGGAGTTATACTTTAACTGGTTTCCGGTGCAGATATGCATTATAATCGAGGCTTGGTAAAAGCTCAGTGCTCCCATCAGGAGAGAAATGTATGCTCCATCCAGGAGACAAGCATACTCCCATTAGGAGAGGTGCTGTACTCGGGATACAGCACTGCATGTTGGAGAAGAGAACCCGTACTCATAAGACTGATAGGGTCTGGACAGCTAAGAGGGTCTGGAGGACTGGGAGAGCGGAGGTGACTAGACAATTCCAAGTGACTGGGGGAAGCTGTAAGTCTTGAAAGAATGAGAGAACCCAGGGTGCCTGGAGATACCCTATTGGGAGGCCAAGTAGTGGGCCCATGTAGATGCGTGTAGCAACTACAAGGCTGAGTGAGCCAAAAAAGCTCAGAGAGCTAGGAAAGGTAATATTGTCTGAGGGGCCAGGGTAAAGAGCAGCATCGCTGCAGAAGGGGAACCCAGGTGGCTCTGCATTTTTGTTACCTGTTCTGCTGTGTGAAACTGAAACCCCTGGATGGGATATCCAGATGTAAAGGAATTTTTTTTGTACTTTTGTTCATTTAATCAAAGTGGACTGGCAAGCCCTGAACCACAGTTTGGAATGGAATGGACTTACTAAAAACCACTCACTTCTACCACTGAGCTGAATTCCCCAAAATCACAATACATATAGGGATACATAATCACCACCACAGCAGTACAATGCTACCATAGTGACACTGCATTTTTGTGGTGATGGTATATAAATATATTTCACTATGGTGACATTTTACTGCTGTAGCCATAATCATGTACCATGGCTGGCTGTTCTTATATCACTGTATGTCACTGCAGCCAACCATAGTCTCTGATCACTACTAGAGTAGTACAAAGTCAACAGAACAGTGCAGTCAGTCACAGAGTCCCTAGTACCGCCTCCTCAGTCTCAGTGTCACCATAAGGCCTTGTATTTGACAGGCATTATGTCATCTCATCTCCACTTGCTTTAACCCCTTGGATTCCGCATAAGTGCCCCCAATCACTTGAATATGTCCTTATTAGCAGGTTTTACTCCTACCAAAAGGGACAGGGAATATAATTCCTGCCATGGCTGCAAAGCATCACAGCTGTGACATGTGCATCCCCTGCAGCTAAAGGGGGTAGCAGTTAAGAGGCAGTAATACCTTGCTTCAATCACAAGGTTTTACGACCACCCAACCTCATGTTTGAATGAGCCCTAATGGTGTAACCAATCACAATGTCTCCGTGCGCCATGGCACCAGCGAAAGTGTCACCAGACCAATGTAGCTAGAAACAGAGTTTTTGATTGCCATCACAGCAGACTAGTGCAGCCAGCAACAGTTTTCCTTATCAACTCCACACCAGTCCCAGTGTCACCAGACCAGCCTATGCCGGAAACAGAGTTCATCAACACTGCCATACCAGTTGCAGCATCCCTACACCAGTGTATGCCACCAACAGAGTTCCTGATCACTGTCACACCAGTGGCAGTTTAATCAGACTAGTATAAGCCAGCAACAGTGTCCCTGATCACTGCCACACAAGTCCCAGTGTCATCAGACCAGTGTGAACCAACAACAGTATTCCTGATTGCCACCACACTAGTCCCCAGTGTTGTCAGACCAGTGTTAGACTGCAACAGTGGTCCTGATCCCCAACACACCAGTACATGTGTTGCCTATGCTTTCCATCTGTACAGACCCTGACCTTTTTATTGAGCATGCTTTTGCCTGCTGCCTGGACTGATAATTTGCCTATTTGCTATCCATGTCTCTGTCTGCCAGCTGAATTGACCAATTTGCATGTCTCACGAACTATGTTTCAGTGAGACACCAACCTCCCTTTTCCCTGTGGACAACTGCATTCTTGGAACCACAGAAACTCTTTTCTTTTTCCTTTCTTCAACCTCCTGTACTTCCTGGCCAGTGAGCATGAAATTCCTGGGGCAGCCACGTACCAGAAGGTTGGACCATTCATACAGAGGTGACTATTACAGTACATGTCAGCACCCGTGGTAGTGAGCCCTTGTAGATAGTCAACTTGGGGTTCCCCAGGGTGTGGAGTCTAAGCCCCAGCCTGGTTCTTCACCAGAGCCCCTGATGGTGGGGATGGACTTGCAGCAAGCTAGGACCAGGTCGCAGCCCCCGGGTACACCCAGCTGAGGATGAGGAGACCGCTCGCGGGAGCAGAGTACAATGGGAGGAGACAACGGAAATATGATAAACTAGCCAAGGTCTGGACAGGCGGAAAACAAGCACAGTCAGAGAATGAAGACGAGTAGTCAATGCAGTATACAGAAGGTAGCAACACACAGGAGCTCATAAAACTAGGAAGCTGCTCAGGCTAAGTGGTCTAGACTGAGCATGTCTTATATAGGCAGGCAAACAAGAAGGCAGACCTGGAAGTGATGGAAGGGAAGGAAATAAAACCCAGAGAACAGCAGACGACGCCCATAGGTGAGCACAGACAAACACACATGTGAAAGGGATCAGGAACAGCACTGCAGCAAGGAGGTAAGAATACACAAACAAGAAACTGCAAGCTAACAGTACACTGTTTTATATACAGTTTTAGTTGATTTTTGTATTACACATGATACAATGTCCAATACCTCACACTTGTGGAATCTCCATATTCAGAAGGAGTAGCAGAAAGTGTTTTAGGGTGTAATTGTAAGTATGCCTATGCTGTGTTTCAGAAAGAACTTGTTAAAATTACATCTTTATGAACTTTATTTCATTTCTTCAGTTTTCAAAAAGATTGTGAAAAAAAAATGCATTTCAATAAAACTCAACATGCCTGTTACTTGCTTGTTTGTAGGCGACCAAATACTTATTTTCCACCATAATTTGCAAATAAATTCTTTCCAAATCAGCCAATGTGATTGTCTGGATGTTTTTTCTCAATTTGTCTCTCATAGTTGAGGTCTACCTATGATGCCAATTACAGGCCTCTCTCATCTTTTTAAGTGGGAGAACTTGCACAATTGGTGGCTGACTAAATACTTTTTTGCCCCACTGTATATAGTAGAAAGTAAGAAACTCAGTGGTTATTAAATATCACCAAAAGAAAGCTCTATTTGTCTACAAATAAGATATAACATTCATTTGGGTACAGTGTTGCATGACTAGGTAATTGTCATTCAAATTGTGACAACGCCAAACACAAAAAAATATCCTGAACTGGAAGGGTGTTAAACAGTCCAGTTTTCAAGTGATTAAAAAATATATCTACGTTTGTTAAGATAAAAACAATCCCCTCTGAGTGATCAATGTACATTGCACTGGCTTTTTAACAAACTTTGGTGCAGATTCATACCTGTTTCTGTTCTGAAGAAAAAGCTGTATGTTCTACCAAGTTTTTGGATACTGATTTTGAATGGGAGTGACTAATTTAATCACTTAAATTAGTGATTTGCATTTGGAGTGCTCTAATGAGAAACACTGCTGTGTCTGCATCCCTTTAGATGTAATTGACCCTTACAGAGTATCTCGTCAAATTACATATTTTGCAGGTGCTACCTAAAACTTGACTTATCTTAGTACAGTATTCTTCACACAAGCAGAAAATGACATTTCTGAGGGTGTTCTGTACACCAACTGTGTACAGAACACCTCCAGGAGCCATATTTCATTGATTTTATATTAAATTACAGTGGCTACAGTTTAAAAAGGAAATGCTATCTTTGATAATATTAACCGCTTTCCCGCCGCCCTATATCAGATATACTGCTACAGGGTGGCAAGGGTGCGCAAAATCACGTGTATATATACATGATTTTACATTTCCGGGTAGGTATACTGTATACCTAAACTGGATGAAAAGCACTGACTCTCCAGAACCTCAAAAGATGTCAATGCCAGGAAGAGGCCAGGGAATCCAGTATGTTGATAGCCTTTGGATATGTTTTGGTGATGCAGCCCTCCTCAGACTGGGAAATCATCAAAACTAGAAAAGAAGCACACAGGTCGCGCAAACACCTGCTGATGCATTTTGGGGACATATCCCCTTCCTCAAAGCTGGAGCCGACAGGTGTTGATGCTCTAATATATATACAGTACGTATAACAAGTGCATAACAAGTGCCATCTCTAGAAAAGGCCAGAGTGGGAGGGGACCATTAAAATAAATGAAAGAAGCATATGAACTAATGATACAATAAAATGCAATAATAATACTGATGCAATGATGCAATAAAAAAAATGTAGTGATAATGATATAAAAAAGAATAAAAGATTCAATAAATGCTGGTTAATACTCGTTTAGACCTGGCCCCTTTGAGTGTCAGTGAAAGTACTCAATAATAGCATATTGTGAATGGATATAAATTAATAAATATTAGTGTGTCTGATCCTGTGCATAATCCATACATGTACAATACTTTAATGAAGGCAAAGAGCCATACCATACAGGTAGATGGTATAATATACATGAATATGGTGGGGATTCAGTCTGTGAATGGCTGCTGGAGTGCATGCCAAGCCAGTTGTGCATTCCATAGGCCAGAAATGACTCACCAGAATGGCGTAATGACACCATATCCGTTGTAGTCAGAAGAAGATCGCTGAAGTTCACCCATTTGCAGGGAAGTGCTGAGAGAGCGGCACCTAGCGACTAACCACCAGTGGAACCAAGCATGACAACAGGCAAATAAAATAAAAAACTGGAGGGAATATGAAAAAATTATGAATAAAAAATGATGAATGAAAATTGTAATGTTGGAAAATTATAAAAATAAGTAATAAAATATTGAAAAATAATTAATGGATATATTTTGAAGAATATGAATGGAAAAATTAATATATTGTAAAGCGCTGCACAAACTGTTGGCGCTATTTAAATCCTGTATAATAATAATACAGTATATATTGGAATGACATAATGTGGTATGTGAACAAATAAATAAATAAATAAATAATGATATGGATGCTGAAGAAAATTGAATAATGAATGTTAAATAATAAATGGAAATGGAAAAAAGGAAAAAAAGGGGGGGCAAGCGAGGAGATAACAATCATTGAATGAAGATAGATAAAATGTCTACATGCATAAATGTGAAATTCACACATAATGCATATATGCATATATGCAGATAGCGCAGCCTGATAATACATCTGATAAGACAATATACATGATGTATAAAGTTACAATGGGCAACCCACAATGTAATACTGATGCGTAAATGAATGTATATTTAAAAAATGTATATAATATTTTTTAATTCTTTATTATTATTGTATTTTTATTTAAAAATGTTTTTTCATATATAAAAATTTAATTACTGATTAATATGAGGAGGTGTCCTGAGAACAACAAAAAATGGGGGAAGGGCAGAGTACAAAAAAAAGGTGGAAAAGGGAATATTGGTTATCGGACGAATAAATGATTAAAAAATAATAAATGAGGGCCACACATGTGTGAAGATGAGGGACAGATATGGGATCAGTGTATCAGGGCATTGATGTCTAACCCTGCATTATGCCCTCTAGGTGAAAGAGTGCCCAAGTGATAAATCCAAAAGGTCTCTCTCTGGCATAGTTTACGAAAATGTCTGCCAGTGTCAATGTCACTGGGAATGCTCTCTAGCCCAAAAACTCTGAGACCTGCTGAATTACTGTCATGTTTCTCTTGGAAATGGTTGAAAAAGGAGTGACCCTCACACCCATGTTTGATGTTTTTTTTGTGCTCTCCAAATCTAATACGCAATGTACGAAACGTGTGGCCCACGTACAAAAGGCCACAGAGACAGATGAGACAATATACAACATATTGGGAACCACAATTGATGAACTGTTTGATATTATATGAGATACCATCATTCCCCATTGCTTCTTTTTTTTTATGCCACATGAAATGACAACATCCACAATTCCCTATAACACATCTGTAGCTACCTTATTGGACGAGCCAGGCTCATCTGTACACACTTCATCCTATTAGGGGCTATAAAGCATATTTGGGTTTTCTAAATGTAGCGAAGGAAATTAATCCTATCTGTGCCTGCTGTAACCTGCTGACTGGCATCTCCTGTGAAACCTGACACAGACAAGGCAATGAGGAATTTCAGCCCCTCCTTTCTCCTCTCAGACTGTAATAGAGAGAGAGCCAATCAGGAGAGCCCTTAAAGGAGCCAATGACAGAGACTTTCTCAAGCAGGAGGTGCAGCTGCAAAGCATTGTGGAATATGCAGTCTTGAACAGAAATGGCCTGATAGGCTTATATGAGGAATGGAACCACAGAGACCAGCATGCTTAGTGAGAGCAGAGTGAAGGAGGCAGTCTGCATGTAGCAGGGAACAGTATGGATCTAGCAAAGAAGTGCTTAGAGTCAGTTCACTGCATGTTTAGTTATCTGCATCAGTCAGGGGAACATCCAAACTGAGAGAACTGGCCAACAGTACAGTGCCTACACCGACAATGTGAAGCGCTCATCGTGAGGTGACCAGAGGAGCCTGTCATTTCCAGGATGATTGTTTGGGCCTTAGTCACAGGATCTGGTGAGAGGGATTTTGCCCACTGGCAGATGACAGGAACACTGCACACATACAGGAACATTACACTTCACCCATACTCACCAGGCACTGGGTTGTGTAGATGGCCCAGCTAAACAGAGACAGTATTTGCTTTGCTATACAAATACTGCCACCGGATTACAATTATACTTTACCATAGGAATTTAAGTGCACCAACGAAAGTGGCTAGCTGAATATCCCAAGATTCATCCTGTTACCAAGAGACTGAAGTTACTGGTCCCATACGAGACGCGCATGCGTATTCAGGCCTCTATATTGCATGGTGTGTGAGGGAATAGCTTTACCTTGGAAAGTAGCTTTTAAACATCAGTTGGGCAAAGGGTTTGCCTATTGGGCTTGTGGTGTCGGGGGTTAGAAGGGAGAAGTCTGACACAACAGAGAGTCATTCTTCTGCTCTCCTCCTGCTTGAACATCATAGAGCCAAATTTATGTTTGAGGTTGTCACTTAAGTGTTTGCCTCTGCTCTTGCGACTATTCGTGGGTGGAATCCCCTGAAAGCAGCCTAAGTGTAAAAGTGAGCTATATTGCTTTTGGTCACAGTATTTGCTGTTCTTTTGATTCACCTAACGTATACCTGTTGCTAATGTTTATTACTTTCCATAGAGGCCTTACAGTAAAGCTGATCTCTGTGTTTTATTATAAAATGTGTGCTTTTCATTGGTCCTTGCACTTACACTATTTCCAGGTGTATCAGTTGGGGCTGAGACAGTTCTTGGGGTTGAGAGGCAGAGTGGCGGAGTGAACAAACTTAAGCAGCCCCTTTGGGGGTATCGCTACATAAAAATAACCTCTCGGTTCTCAGGGATGACATAGGTAATATGAGGATCCTGATGCAAAATTCCCCAATACTTTTGGAGGATCTTTTTGATATGGAAAGCTTTCGGATTGTACCGGGTGCAGAATGAAACATGTTTCGATTGCTGCACCCTCCTGTCATGTAGTTCAGCGGTGGCTTCCAATTGAGTACTCACGAGGTACTTACCCCTATACTTTTCATATGCTTGGTCAATGACGACTGTTGCATATCCTTTTTCTAGAAACTTTTTGAGGATGGTGCTCTGTGCATCGTAATCCTCAAGACATGTACAAGTTCTCTTTAGCCGGCAAAATTGACCCAAAGGTACATTTTGGATCCATCTCAGATGGTGATGGCTGTTAGCATGCAGATAAGTATTACCTGCTGAAGGTTTAAAGTGTGTTTTGGAAATTATGTTGTAATCAGTATCGAACATAAGTTCTAAATCAAGCAATATGAGTTTGTTATCATCCACCACATGTGTGAATTCAATATTGAAAGGATTGTTCCGACAATGAGAAAGAAACTTCTCCAGCTCCCAAAAGGTTTATTGCTCCAAATATGGAAGTTTTCCCAATAACCCAAAAATAAATTAGCATAGCTAGGGGCTAACCTGGCCCCCATGGCAGTGCTTTTGATTTATTTGAAAAAAAGTGTCTTTAACACAAAATAGTTGTGGGTAAGGGAGTATTCAATGCAATGGATAATAAAATTCACCTGTGCAGGATGTGAAGTGTTATCCAAAGTAAGGAAGTGTTGAACCGCTTGCAATCAAAATGTGTGTGCTATAGAAATGTATAAGGAGGCCACATCTAGGGAAACCCACCTATACCCTGGTTGCCAAAGGTAATTGGATAAGATGTCAAGCATTTGACTCGAATCGCCGGCATAAGAGGGGAGTGATGTAACATATTGCTGTAAAAAGTGATTAATATAATTCCCCACATTGCTGGTAAAACTGTCAATCCCAGATATGATGGGTCTTCCAGGGGGATGAATGGGATTGTTATGTATTTTTGGAATATGATAAAAATGGGGGGTTAAATGGAATGGTCTGAAAAAAAATTTATATTCTTGTTTATTCAACACCCCCTCCATCAAAGCTTTGTCTAATATGGCCTTAAGAGTGGATTTATAAGGCCCAATAGGATCCCCTGGGAGTTTCTCATAAGTGTCACAGTCTCCTAATAATCTCAGGGCTTCTGTGAGATAATCCTGTCTGCTCTGAATGACCAGACCTCCCCTTTATCTGCTTCTTTGATCACAATCTGATGATTGTTCTTTAGACCCTCTAGTGTCTCTTTTTCTAATCGCCACATTTCTGATCTATGATCCTGTCTGCTATTGATACACATCTTGCTGAGTTCCGAATACACAACTTCATAGAAAGAAGAAATGAAATGACCATTGGGCCAATGGGGATAAAATATAGATTTAAGTTTGAAGTGGGTGTGAGTGATGTCAGCCATGCTGACATATGCATGGGTGTGTTCGGGAGTATCGCAGTGGGGTTTTCAGGATCACAGAAGCCCTCCTCCCAATGATCTTCCAATGTTTGTAAAGTGTTAGTGTCAGTGATATCAAGTGTCTCAGAGTCTCCACCTATGATGTCCTGATCTGTATAAGTGGGACTCTCTCTCAGAAAAATCTCTTGAGAATGAGATGGCGTGTACATTTATTAAGATCTACAAGTATTTTAAATAGGTTGGGGGGATCTGGAGGAGCAAAATTCAGGCCTCTTCTCAGGGGGGATAATTCAACCTCACTGAATGCTAATTGGGTAAGGTTAAAAATCTTGATGGTATCACAGTGTCCATCAGAACTTTGCCTCTTTTTATGTTTCTTTCCTCCTCGCTTACCTCTTCTGGTTTTTCTATTCTTTCCCTCCTGTTGGATCCTCCCAAGATTGTAGCCAGCTCTAAAAAAGAAGTGGAGGGGGAGGGAGGGAGATGAAGATGCTATGTTCACATGGGGTAGGGATACCAATACTGAGTGAACTACAGCAGGAGCTGAATTTTTCTCCCCTGTAGGAGGTACAGTGTCAGAACTGGTGTGGTTGTTGGGAACCGAGGAATGAGAAAGTGGCAAGGAATGGGATCCAGCCACCGGACTAGTGTCATTGTCACCACTAGGGCCAATGTTTGTGGGATACTTTAATTTTTTATAAAAGTGTTTTTCCTGTATTGTCTATCATGTTTGACCCTATTGGGGTCATTGTGAGTGGTCCGATTTCTATTATTATAGATGTTATTATGAGAAGGTGCAAAGGTACCTCATTTGGGTTTTGTGGTCTGGACCCTATTCAGCTGTGTTTGGACTGTAGATGTATTGGTCTCAAATTGACTTTGTTCATGTCCTCCTCTGACTTCTGAATGTCGTATTTTGATTGTGATTGGCAACCACTGGGGAAGTGTGAGATCTGTCATCTTTAACTGGTCTAGATTATTTCCACCCATGTTCACGACCTTGTAAAAAATGGGCACTGGTGGGTGGCACTACTAGGCACTGATCGACACAAGTGAGTGGCACTGCTGGGCACTTGTGGGTGTCACTGCTGGGCACAGGTGGGCAGCACTGGTGGGTGGCACTGCTGGGCACCAATAATCAGTGCCCTGATTATCAGTGCCGGTAATCTTCTGTGCCATTGGACCAGCTGATCACATGGTAAAAGGCCACTGTGATTGGCCTTTTACCACGGGGACCATAAAATAAATTTGAGAAGTATATGAACTAATGATACTAAAAAATGCAATAATAATACTGATACAATGATGCAATAATAAAAAATGTAGTGACAATGATATAAAAAAGAATAAAAGATTCAATAAATGCTGATTAATACTCGTTGAGACCTGACCCCTTTGAGTGACAGTGAAAGTATTCAATCATAGCATATTGTGAATGGATATAAATGAATAAATATTAGTGTGTCTGATCCTATGTATAATCCATACATGTACAGTACCTTAGTGAAGGCAAAGAGCCATACCAGCCAGGGAGATGGCAAAATGGAGTGCATGACTGGCTTCGCATGCGCTCCAGTGGCCATTTGTTCATTCAGAGACTGGCTCCCTACAATATTCAGGAATATTTTGGCAAGAGGTGGCACTTGTTATGCACTTGTTATATATATATATATATATATATATATATATATATGTTAGGGCATCAATACTTATCGGCTTCAGCTCCGAGGAAGGGGATATGTCCCCAAATGCATCAGCAGGCCAACCGTACCATCACTCTTCCACCATTGTGGGCCATCCTTGTGGCATTTAGGCTTTTTCATGTACTTCATTTTGTGAATATGTTTTTTGTCTTTTCACTTTTGAAATAAATCTTGGATAATGCGCTAGGTGTTTGCGCCACCTGTGTGCTTCTTATACTGTATACCTACCTGAGTACATTTCACATTGACAAGTGGTACTCTTTGAAGATGATGTCAGTGTGGACGATGCAGTCTTAATTTGTATTACCGAGTTGTAAAACAGAACCACTCTTGCTCAAAATGTGTAATATACAGATTAAATGAACACTTTGGTTATCTTGTTGCAAAACCAAAAGGATTTCCCAGCAGATAGGTGCTATTCCTACAATAGGTATTCACATCCCATACTGAAACTCCCAAAAAACAACAAATTAGACAATTGCAATGCTAAATATTTATATTTCTATTCAGCTACTCCTGGGATCTAGGTACTTCTGCCAGACAGCATAGCTAAGTTGTTTTTCTGGGTTGTCCCAGCCTGTTGATTGGACATAAAAAAAGTTATCAGCACACCAGTTAGTTCATTCCTCTCTTCTCCTTGAAAACACGTTTAGGATATAGACCAACAACAATACAATGTAGCATAGCCCTGGTTCTCCAAGAATGGTTCTCCCCAATAGTTCAGCTGTGCAGAAAAATACAGGTGGAATGACATCAAGGTTATTTCAAAGATTCTTATTAAAACATCACTGGATTTCAATTTTCTTATTCATATCTGGCTCTAGTTAAATTATATGTTAAGTAATTTTTTTTGTTTTAGCTAGAGTAGAGAAGGGTTAAAACCCCTATCACATTATTTTTTATTGTCTGTGTCATGCTGTGTAAATTTCCATTTACTTCCTTGCATGAAGACTCAACAGGAAATAAGAATATTTGCAAAGTGAGTTGTCATAGGAACACATGTCGCCATTGGATGATTCTCCCTCATTTATTGTTCTAATGATTGTTTAAAATGTTTGCATTTCTTCTCACTTTCTGTCTCAGGAACAATGGTCACCAGGACAACTCAAGAGGCGAATTTCCCCTGTGGATACATGAACTGCAATAAAAATTTACTTTCTCTACTGTTTTCAAAACTAAAACTAAGAAAAAAATGCCTTTACATAAATTTTAAGCTGTAAACATATATAACAGTTTAACCTCTACTGCAAGAGGAATGTGCTTTGGGATGCCTTTTCTCATTACATACATTAGTACCATTTAGAGTGTGGATATTTAATATTGTATAATGATAAACATACAGGACATAACTATTTTGTGAGTGAAGCAGCAACTATGGTGAATGATTTAAAAAATGTAAACACAATTATTTTCTTTTGTCAGGGTAGATGTAGTAACAAGTATAGGCAGTGTTGATGGCCAAGAGTCTTAAAGCATAGCCTAACCTAAAACAAATATTTTAGTCATTTCCTTTGGCGACTTCAATCATTTTTTTTTAGGCTTTGTTCGTTTATTTTTACCTAGTAATCCTCATTAACTATCTTTGGACTGTAAGTCTGTCAATAAAAACGTTTCTATTTTTTAGGTGAATGTTTCTAGGGAACCGTTTTTGGGAACACCTAAAACTTTTTCTTTTATTCCCTTACAGAATATCTAAATTGAAGTTGGGGTGTTCTTTAATTATTATTCTGACATTATTTGAAGGGGCACTTTATGAGAGTCACAACAACTCCCACTGTTTTTTCTATTAAAACAATGTCCACTTTGTTATCCATATTGTATTGGGACAACAGAAACAGGACTGGGCTACTGGAACCTCCATTTCTCCTCTTGTCCATAACAGAAACAGACAGGAAAATGCAGTTATCAGAAAAATGTATTTGGAGCATTTGGCCTTTTTAAAAGATATGATCACCTTACAGTGTAACTGTAACATGTTATGATCAGACCGACCTATACTGACAGGACAGGGGGAGACCTGCATGGCACCAGCAATCTGCTGATCACTGGTGAAATGCTTTAGAGGTACCACAAATAAAATTAATAAATAAATAAATGCACATTTATTTAAAACAAAAAAGTCAAACAAAGCGAAATTAATATTTGAACTTTTAAGATATACCCTCTTAACAAAATAATGTCTTTATTAATAACAGTGATCGAATATCCATGCAATAAAAACTATTTGTTAAAATACTACAAAATGTATGAAAACATATATATATAAGAAAGATTTTTATATATACATGTACATACCTGCACACACAAACAGTGCATACATACACATGCACACACACATACATGCGATTGCAAATATGTTTTTTCTTTTTTTTTTAATTTTTCAGTCATATTTTTGCTGATATCTACTTACAGTTTATTATCCCAAGACAAAATAATAGTGTTTTTTATTCGAATCTATATGAGGAATAATATGACTCAATTAAGTGCTCTTCAAAATAGTGCTAATACATTGCACTTATTTTATTTATTTATTTATTTATTTATTATAGGTTGTTGCCAATACTTACCTTCCCTGTAGGTTGTTGAGTATGCCATTTTTTATTATAATATAAATAAATGTTTTTTATATGTGTATTGCACCTCACCTCTTAAAAGTTATAAATTAGTAGAATAGGTAGAAGTGGGTTTTTTAGGTTTATATATTACACGCCAACAAAACAAATGAGTTAAAATATTACAATTTATTTTACACAAATACATAGAAAATTCTAAAAAAAAATGTTAGGTTCATAGTTCATATCTAATATATGCCATTTGAATTGATCCTCAAACACAGGCCCTTCTACATGTTTCGTCTACTTGGCTTCTTCAGGAAGTAAATTTGTGAATGCGATACTGATCAAAACACAAAAACACAATTAAAACATATCCAACAATGACAGTGATACTGTATACATGCATGCAGATAAGGGGGGATAAAAAATACTCCTACTACCTGATCTATCCCACCCCCCACATACCTCAAACCTGGCACACCAAGAACTCGACCAGATGGAATTCTAGGTGAAAGCCCATGGGGCAAACAGGAGTGAATCCATGGTGGCACAAGGAAAAGTGCAGAGGGGATATAATGAACAGAGAATGACCATAGCAAAATAAAATTATTGGCTATAACGTATTCTACCACAATGTGTCTTATATGTGTATATATATAAAGAGAGAGAGAGAGAGAGCGACAGAGACAGAGGCAGAGAAAAACCATCGCTGTATGTTGCAATAAAGTAATACTCACTAAAAAATCAATGGAACAGTTCACTAAGGGGCTGGGGGAGTAATAACGAGGATATAAGCATATTGAAAAAATTAACTATTTAATGATTAAACATATTGATCAAATATAATTTAAATTTATAGTGGAGTGCACTGCTACGCAAAGTATGGTCCCACAAACTCAATAACAAACACAGATAAAGTACCTTATCCCCAGAACTGGGTCGTGAATATGCCATACATGGGCCAACTTTAATTCTGAAGGTTTAAGCAAAATATCAAAAACATAAGCAGTGGATTCTTTAAGGAATTGTAAATGCAATATGTATAAAAAGATGTCTCAGCATATAGTTAGCAAATACCTGAGTACTTACAAGTGAAAAAAGTTCCTGTATATGTCTCTGACTCCTCCAAGAATTGTGACAAAATGACCACCAACCACTCGGCTTTTATAGCCCCTCCATCTGCAGAGTAAGATGTCAGAGATGGGTGCAAACATATTATTGGAGTCTGCACATACTCACTGGGTTTCTTCCACCCACAACTCACTACCTATCCACGGGAAGCACACTAAAAGATAGGTGAATGCTTGGGAGACAAAAAGCCTACCCAAAATCCATAGGAGATGTTTTAACCTATGCATAACACCATCCTGTGGCTGAAAAGGAGATGGTTTATATAGAGGACATTAATTGTAATCATTCTCAAATTGGCATCAGGGACATAAATTCCCCAAAATGTTGAGAAAAATGTCCTCACCCTTTTCTGGGGGAAAAGTGATAGGGGTAATGAGGGAATACCGTGCCCTTGCAGGAACTCCAAAATAGCGAGCACTGGGTAACTCCGGGAGAAAGGAGAAGCTCCCGGGGAAAACCTCAAACACCCTCCATGTCCGTATGGTTGTCCAATAGGGCTACCTTTGGGGATCCACTCCAGATAAACCCAGGTGAAGTCTTCCCACAGCTAAAGGTCATAGCTATGAACAGTACCCAGTTCAAAGAGTGCACCGGCAAGGCAGAGCCAGCACCATTGAATCTGCATGCGTGCACACATGGTCCCGCTCATATCATATAACTATCAATGTTTCAAAAGGTACAATTTAAAATCATAACCATAACAAATAATACTTATATTGTGATTTTTACATATACATTGTTAATCAATGATAATGCTACAACAAAATATCTGTTAAAAAATATAAATTATATCTTGGCTATGCATTCAGCCCACTCATGCTGACCCAAGTGGTATTATTACAGGACAGATTTATAGAAATGGTTTGTAACTGATGGAATCATTGAGTCCTGGATATTGTAGAGCATGTAAACAATATATCCATTTTGTTTCAATTTGCAACAATGTATCTATGTCACCTCCTTGTTAATGAGAGGGGACATGTTTCAATGCAAAGAAGCCAATTGTATTTAGATCAAACCCATGATAAAGTCCTACATGTTGACTAATGGGAGTTTCAAATTTCTTCTTCTTCTTCCAATTTCTTCTTCAATATTAAGGAAACATGGTCTCTAATACATTTGTAGAGTGGTTGATTAGTCTTTCCAACATAAAATGCATTACCATAAACCACGCCAATAGTTTGGCATGTTACCCTAAACTTGGAACTATAGATTTGATTGTTTGGAAGGATAATATTTCTACCTCTCAAGATGAAATGACAGTAATTACATTTACCGCAGGGAAAGAAACCGACTGTTAAAGCTTGATTGGAATAGTGACTCCAGACTAATTGATCTCTTAGAGATGTTGAACATTTAAATGTAATCTCTGGATAAGGTTTGATAAACTTATTAATACATTCATCTGAATTTAATAGGTACCAACGTTTTTTGTAAATATTTCTAATGATTTCATGATGTCTATTATAACGAGTAATAACCCGTATAGTTGTTACTTGTGTTGATCTCTTAGGTTTATATATTAAAGAAGATTTGTCTTGTCATAACACTGTATTGTAGGCCTTTCAAGGTAAGATTTAGTGTATCCTCTAGCCAATAATCGTTCTTGTAGAGTTTTGGCTTCACAACAAAAATATACAGTATATCATTGGTACAATTTCGGTTTATCCTTAGATATTGGCTATAAGGGTACTCTTAATCAATGAATCTGGGTGTGAGCTAGTGGCATATAATACGGTGCTATGGCAGATATTGGTTATGAACTATGAAACTTAAATAGTTTCTTTTTAGAATTTCTTATGTATTTGTGTAAAATAAATTGAAATATTTTAACTAATGCATCTTCTACCTATTCTACTATTTTATATGCTATTAAACTGCCATTTATATAGAGTTTCTTTGGCAGCAAGATTTTTTATTTTATTCCTCACCCTATATTACAGTCATGGACACCCTCCACTTATTAATGTGCAGCATTAAGTTTTCTT
Source organism: Staurois parvus (assembly GCF_062004578.1). Classification (NCBI taxonomy): domain Eukaryota; kingdom Metazoa; phylum Chordata; class Amphibia; order Anura; family Ranidae; genus Staurois; species Staurois parvus. The sequence continues at coordinate 17,804,359 of NW_028318430.1, read as the reverse complement.
AGAAAGAATCCTAAGCAAACCCACCTCAGAATTCCATTCACCAACAGACTCAGGGAATCTAGGAAGCACCATCAATAAAACAGGAAGAAATGGAGCAGGTAAGGAAACCAACAACAGTGTCACAGTCTGGAGTCAGGCTCAGAGACCAGTAGCTATAGCAGTAGAGAGGTACCCACCAACCAGCTGGATAGGTAAAGAAGCAGTTTACCCTGGTGAGAAATACAGGCTCACGCAAGGTGCAGAGTCTAAGTACTAACCATTGTTCACCTGAGATTCTGATGGTGGAGATGGGTTTTGCTGAGAGTTAGTACCAGGTCATGGTTATCAGGATCATCCTACCAGGAGGTGAGCAAGCCAGGGTCCAAAGCAGATATAGCAGGTAGGGATAGGCAGACAATTAGTCAGTAAACAAGCTAAAGGTTAGTAACAGATGGTTGCAGGTTGGGATCAGCCAGAAAAGTAGTCAAGGAACAGGCCAAAGGTCCATATTGAGTGATAGATAGGAACAGCATCAGGAGTGACAAGAGAGAGATATTGGCTGGTGACAGTACAATAATCTGTCAAAGAGGAAGTGCAGAGGCATGTCTTAAGTAGGAAATTCATGGGGGAGCAAAGGGTTTAAGGTTCCAGAGAAACAAAGTTCAAGCTCCACGGAGCTGTCCAGCATCTCAGGTGGCTCAGCAAAAAGAGACATCACCAGACACAGCAGAGGTTGCAGGTTCAGGTCTTGGTCTTGACAAACAATAATGGGGTGATCCTCCTGCGCTCCTAACTAAAGTACCTCCTAACCTTTGGGAGCTGCTAACACCTAATCATATAGCAAGTGACAAGTGTAAATCATAAATGCACTGGTGCAGCGCTGACTTGATAACAAAAATAAAACTGTAAGCTATAAACAGTAAACAATAAATGTGAAAATAAACGTGAACTTTATCCTCTGTGTAATCTTAAAAGTGAAATATATTATTAACCAATGAATTCAACCAAGTCCAAATGGGACTAGAAACAAGTGTACAAAGTGTACTGATCCACTAGGGATCCCAGGTGATATCAATAAGTGCTGTAATCAAACAGGTCCAAAAAAAAAGGACTAAAATAAAGTGTGTAACATGAACTGATCCACTCAGGGATCCAATGTGATATTCAAAAGGTGAAAAAGACCATAAAAGTAAAGAATTCTGTAAATAAATATAGTCCAAATGGGACTGGATAAGAGAAACAGAAAAAAGTAGGACTAAATAAAAAGGTGAAACAATGAATATAGAAGTGTCACAAATCCCTAAGTGCCACTCAAACACAGCACTCCATAAAAAACATCATTATCCTATAATTTTGGATAATTAAATCCCCCCAAAAATATATAAATATATAAAAAAAATATATAAAATAAAACAAAGCACAAAACAAGACATAAAAATAAAAACAATTTTTTTTAAAACCAACCTCCAAAAATGTGCCTAAAATCAAAGTATGAACAAAATGCACAAAAAAATAAAAACCGTGTCAGAAATAAATATATAACAAATGACTAAATAAATAGGAAACACATATGTAAAAAGTTCAAAGGTGCATAAATGCCAAGTGATCCAATGACTTTTCCAAACATGCAAGTGATAAAGTGGATGTGCGTGCCAACCAATGTGAAAGATATCCCAAAACGGCTGAAATGCCCCCTCACCTCTTTACAGTGACCCAAACGGACCAAAACGCCTGTAGGATCATAAAAAAGATCCTCCGTGCCAAGAAACTCCTCTGCGGATGATATCCACTCAAAACGATGGTATCCCCTTCAATAATATACGTTTTCGATAGCAGGGTCCTCTCCAGGTAAGTATAGGTGTAATACAGCCAACAAATCATCAGAGTGAAGCACAGTCTGTGAGTCAGAAGACAAAGCTTGGTCTTCTGACTCACAGACTGTTTGTGCTTCACTCTGATGATTTGGGGAAAAGGGACCACAGACAAAGGGAAAAGAGACCTGAAACATCAGTGCTCATGCCCCTAGAGTGTAATACAGGCTCTGACAGATGGAATGCAGGTAGTGTGCACATGCTACCTCTGGAATGGCCCTGAGGAATCATATTGAAGGCTTCACCATATTCGCTAGCCAGAAAGGAACGAGGAAAAGAAACCTGAGATTGCTGCATACATGCTACTAGAATGGCTACATTCAACAAGCACCAGTTTTCCCTTACAGGAGGAACCTTCCACCATGAGGGCTTAAAATGGCAGGAAACCAACAAATCCAGAGAGAAGAAGAACACCTAAGGTATTATCTGCCTTTTTATGTGAACTATTAGGGGATGTACTAAACAGGGTTGAGGGGCAGAGATTACCCATTGTTTGCTGGCATGACGCATAGCCAAGATATTTACTGTATATATATTTTTTTAGGCTAGGTGTTTTCTGTAACATTAGCCTTTGCATAGACAATATAAACAAAGATGTGGTCCATAGTAGCCAGACAGGTTCCAGCTGTCAATCTGTACTGCAGGTTTGAAAACCAAGAACTCTAACCTTAATTGTTACAGGCATCACTGCTATGCTGTCTTTTCTCCAGTTTTTGCAAATTATGCTTATTGTAACTGCATCCTTGTAATGAAAAGTATTTGGGCACATTTTCAAGTATATTGCTTTTATTTAGCCCACTGAATTATGCTACCAAAATGTTAAAAGGCACAGCAACTATTGATTGTTATGTTTGCTAGATATATCCATATTGTAAACAAGTTGTGTTAGCTACTGCAAATAGGAGAATAATTTAAGTTATATCTTCATGTTGCTGACTTTGTTCTGCTTTATTCCCACCTTTGACCTGCTATTTCTGTGTTTTATGGAACTAGTGGGATGCTAGCCTGATTGCAAACTTGATTGTAAATTGCGTTTATTGATGCAGCAGTCATTAAAGTGCTCATTTCAAGGATAACATTTCCATTGAAATGCCCTGTTGTAGCAAATTTTCACTTGCACTTAACATCAATATCCTTAGGAAGTCACTGTCTGCCTGTTGTTCACCACTTATTTGGAGCATAAAATGTGTCCTGAATAAGTAAGTGAAAGTCTGTTATTCTCACGAAGAAGCAATAAGAGCAAATGTAAAAAATGTATATACATTGTCAATTATGGGCTGAGTAAAATATGCATCTAGTAATGCATGCAGCAGTCAGGTAGAGATTAACATCATTTTTTATTCTTGTTTACTAAAAGGCTTTAGAAATATACAGTCAATAACCACACAAAGGAAGCAACAATAATTCTTAGAAATATAGTCATACATGCACACACAGAACTTTTATTTGAAGCGCAGCATTGAATTCTTTAAATTAATTGCATTTACATTTAACTTCTGTCATATGCCCATAAAATTACCAAAATAAAGTGTTTGCTCCTCTTTTAGGGTAGTGGACAGAACTGTGCAAACCATTCATATATCCCTGTATCCAAATCCACTATCATGCAGCACAGATACAGTTTTAAATTATAGATAAGTTTCTTGCAAACCGAGTAGTGTCTTTACTTGTTGGTCATTGTCAATGCAAGATATACTATTGTACAGCGCTGAGCAAACCCTTTGGCGCTATATAAACTCGTAGTAATAATAATAATAATATACAACTATGGATTTTCTGGGTTAAGGCCTAAGCAACAACAAGACAGGATAACCAGCCATATTAGAGTAAGAAGGCAAAAGGAGGCCACAAAAAGTACCTTCAATGTACTGTAAAGTACAGCTTTGTTTTTTGGAAACTCCAAGCATTATATATAATCAAATTTGCCTAATAAATTTAAAATAACAAGGACACTTCTCATTTTAAGAGAGCAGGTAAAAAAGCATGTAAAAAAGCAAAACATACTGTAGATTAAAGTAGTAATAAAGTTTCAGCAACATATCTTTATAGATTAACTTTACACAATAAAATAAAGGATTACTTGCCACAAAACTCTGAACTACTCACTTCCTTTCTAAAAGTTTGAATGAAGCAGTGCCCAAACTGTTGCCAAGTACAAATATTGATGCTACATGTTCCATCATTCTTTTTGCTATACTGCATGTGTGCCCCTGCATTCATAAAAAAAATCAAGCTGCCTTTCGACTTCTTTAACTTGACTGAAACTCAATAAAACTATTGAACAAGAAAAAATCATGCTGCTTGTGCCAACACAAGATGCACACTCTGTCCTCCTCCAAGAGAAGTGCTTGTCAGTAGCTCCAGAGACAGGTTATCAGATGCCATTTGTCAATTGCTTCTGGAAGAAGAGCAGAGAGTCAATTACATTGTACCCCTGCAAAGGAAAGGAGTCATCCTGAAACAGGAAAGTGGGACCAGCACAAAGGGGACAGAATGGGAAAGAAATGACAAATTGTATAAATTAAAAATCATCATCTTTAGTAAGTATTCACCTAGGAACTAAATTTGTTTTTAAAAAATTAAACTTTAAGATTACTTCAATAATTTGTATGATCTTGCTCATTAAGTGCATTCTCTCACCATAACCTTTCAAATTTCTAACACTAAACCATTGTTTTAATTTCTTGCAGTGGTGCTGCAAGTTAGTATAATTAAATATATAATGTAGGGTTGGGTCTGTGTTAAAAAAAAAAAACTGTTAATCTGAACAGTTAGCCACTAGAGCATAAACAAAAGAAAAAGACAACCGATATAGAAGAAATGTAAGTTTGCTAATTTTACAGGTCTGTCTGAGCAGCAGATAATTAAGATATTAAGAAATTGGACAATCATCCCTGTTTTCCTACAGTTTGAACCAATTTACAAAGATATGATTCAAAATTAGCAACTTGCCTAGTCAAATCAGTGAGTTCTCTATTTACGCTATAGCTTAGTCATTTATCATTGCATCAGGAGTTCCCCTTTGTTTTTGGATTTGATCTTTATTTCTGCCATTTAAATTGCATTGACATATTACACAGTGTTTTACTTTCAACATACATAGAATGACTAGCTCTGGTTACCACTCCCTAAAGTAGCTCACAATCCAATGCTCCTATCATACACAACCTAGGAACAATTTCAGCAAGCTAATTTACCTAACAGTATGTTTTTGGTTTGGAGGAGCAAAGCATACAAAAAGTACATGGTACAAATTCAAATTAAAAAATAGAATACTTACGAGGGTGTGTGTATGGGGGGGTATTTGTATGGGTTCAAACTCAGGACCTTGAGTTGCAAGGCAAAGGGGCTAAATACATAGTCACCATGCTGTCTTTGGGTGCTGGAAGTAGTCACATGTAAATAACTTTTGGCTATCACAATAGATTGTTTGAACTCTTAATGTGCTAAGTTTATTCTTTTAATTACAAAAATAAATCAATCTAACTTATTAATCACTGACATAAAACCAGTTTTAGGGCTCATAGGTTTGTTTATTTGTGACTCTTGTCATTTACATCATAGCTTCTGGTTCTACCTGGATGTTTGCATGAATATTAATGTGTGAATAAAAAACTATGTTTAGGCCTAGTACATGCTGGTTAAAATACATACAATGCACTTATCAGTACAACAGTGCATGTTAGCATGAACAAGGATGCACCTTAGTACACCTCAAACAGAGCAGAGAACTTCGAAACATATACATTCAGAAATTCTCAGCTGTCATGTTTATACACACATACAGTTAAAAAAATATAATTGACTTGAATGATTGATTGGAAATGCCCAACTACTGTCAAACATTGGGCTTTGTACATATTGTGGTATGATGTACATCCATGTCCAACACATGTTAAAGCACATATTTGTAGAAGCATCAAAATTAATATTTACGTTACTAAAAGGGATGTAACATTTTAAAATGTCAATATTAAGATGGCTATAGAAACCAGAGAATAGTGGAATAAGCAAGCTCAATCCACCTACATCTTGTTGTTTACAGGTGCAGATTCTCCCTCCCACACCAACAGCAACTAGATAAGGCTTTGTAACCCTTCTGAATGGTTAATTTCTTTGAAAATGGACATACAGGACTGGATGATGTTTCCTGTAGATATTATACCACCATCTAATCTGACTGAAAATGGCCACATGACCCCATGTACCTCATAGGTAACTTTTGAATTGAGAATTTAAACATTTTAGACATTTCCATTACAACTTGTTATTAGTAAACCATTTCTTTCTTAACTTGCATCAACTGTGAAAGGGAAATAAGAGGCTTGCTATCACTTGAGTTATAGTAGATCAGTGACATAATCAGCCATAAATCAAAGGCAACAAGGGGAAACAGAGAAGCTGAATATGTTTAATGTAGAAACACAAACTAGCCAAAGTGCAGGAATAAATGCAAACATAGTAACATTTATTAGACAAACAATCCACACTTAGATTGAGGTAAAGAAGGTGCAGCTTGGATGTGGAGGGGAAAACTAAATGTTAAGCAGGATGGATGACAAGAGCTACTGAAGGCAGCTTCACACACATGGAGGTGAACCCGCCAGGCGAACCAAGCAGCGGAGGCATCTATGGCCATCCTCAACGTACAGGGTTGGCATTGAAGAGCAAAAGGGGGCATGTACAATGTGTTTTAGAGGCTCCACCTCCTTTTTCAAGTACAAGAGGAGGGGACCAGCTTTTAAAATTGGCATCTGGCAGCCAGAAATTACATGTAAACAAGTGCCAGGGAAAAAAAGAGGGGGTGGTAATAAATGACAGCTCAGAGCGGACTAGTGATTACAACAGATGTAGAACAAGTCATATGCAGCAGTGGATTACATAATAGATAAAGTGGCATAAAATACATAAGAAGGGGGGATATTATGTGTTGCTGTCTATTGTACAGTGCATTGGGGTGCCATTCACAATAGAGCATAAGTGTTATTGTGTGTTTTGACCTACCTGCAATGAAAGAGACAACTGTATAGGAGTCAGTCATCCATAAATTGCATAAGAGATGGCTAAGCTTCAGAGTTATCCTCATTGAAGTGCAGACAAGAATACTCTTCTATGGAGCAAGGAGGGAATGCCCCTTCCTAGGGAAGGAAAAAACCTCTTCAAGGGCAGCAAAATCTGACAAGATCACTGTTCCTGTGCTGGGGCTGTCAGGCTGAGGCTGACCATCTCCAGAGAGATCACCCAAACATACAAAATAAAAACTGTTAAATCAGAATGCCCCGCTCCCAGGAGTCAAGCAGTGGAACGCTAAAGGATTAGAAATCCCTGACTTGACTGGAGAAAGTTCTAGGAGTGAGCCGTCTATATGTACTGGCAGGTAACTAACCAGAATAAGTGGGGAGAGAAATAGATTGAGGATCCAGTGGTTATTCCACTAATAGAGATGATACAGTTACAGCAGTGGTCCAGTGGAAGCTTCAATATTTCTCTGGGACTGGACCACTGTATCACCTCTATTAGTGGAATAACCACTGGATCCTTTCTCTATTTCTCTCCCCAGTTATTCTGGTTAGTTACCTGCCAGTACGTATATGTATAAGGTTCTCGCCTAGATCTTTCTCCAGTCAAGTCAGGGATTTCTAATCATTTAGTTTCCCACTGCAAAAGACAAGGAAACTCTGAGTGAATGGTCCTGCTTTATTTTAAGGGATGGTATACTGTACCACAGAATAATGTTCCATTACAATTCATCAGTGACCTGGTAGGTAGTACTGTCAAGGACTGTTGTGGAAATTTAGTTACAGCAAAATGCTGTGATAATTAGTAGCTCCTAATTGTTCTTATCAGTATTACTACAGCAAGAGAACAGGAAAAGACACATTGGGCATTGTCCTAAAGCTGTTCTAAAATGTATTACAGTGTGTTTAGACTTTTATATATATGCTTATGTACAAAACAAAAGCTAAGTTACATGTGTACTTTTAAGCTAAAAAAGTTGCTATTAAGCAATATAATATAGGAGTATATTTTTATTATATTCACATTCAAAACCAGTTTAAATATCTATTAGCAATAGTAGGTAAATTGTTGCAAAGTCCACAATATTTCTGTGTAATTGTGTTTTGCTTGCTGCACAAAGAATGTCTTTGGAAATGGATCCACCATCTTCAACCAGATAAAAGTATCCACAGCACTGCATGTATTTGGAACTCCACATCAAGTGTGATCCAACTGTGTAATCCCTCACCACCTTCAGAAAGTCTCACTCACTAGATGGGATAGACCTCAAATTAAAAAGGTCAGATGCAAATTTTCATCATTATCTCCAGATTTCTCATAGGAAAAAGATACTTGGATAGGAGTACCCAAGTATTTCAAAAAGGATATCTTTTCATCATTCAATTCCATCTCCATCAATTTTCTCAATGTGGGAAGGATATAAACAATCCAATACAATAGGAAAAACATCCACAAGTTCAAACAAGATTCTATATTGGATAAAACAAGTTCTCATTGTACTTGAAGACACAGATACTGTATGTCTCCACTAGCCACTATTATTTTGATCAATTTAAGAAAACATACAGAAAACATACAGAACAATAAACAAATGAAAATTAGCTACATCTGAAGAGAGTATTTGATAGTACATATTAACATTTCATCAAGGAAAGGGATAATACAACTTTTATGAATGGAGGTGGTGGGAAGGGCAAGCATAGTCAGAACAGTAATCCCTACAACACCAGAAGATGGGTATAAAGGGTCAGAGGAATGAAGATTTCACCAAACAGAGCACACCGCCTGCACAAGGGACACTTCTCATTTGATGTTAGTACTGACACTTGTGCTGATTAAAAAAATAATATATATATTTTTATTGTATTTTTAATTCATTATTAGGTAAAAATAGTAAAAATAGTAGCTTTGCAAACAAATCAAATGTTTGTTTTATCCAGAAATGTTTCCTAGACATCACAATATACATCAGGGATGATAAGCTTCACACCTCAATATACAGGAAACCCACTGACAGATGCATCTACCTCCACAGTTCTAGCTTTCATCCCCAACACACAAAACGGGCCATCATACACAGTCAGGCAATCAATCACCGAATACGTTCAGACCCGGAAGACAGAGATAAACATCTCAGGACACTAGCAGACTCCTTCCATAAGAAAGGTTACAAGGACAAATCTATCAACACCAGCATAAACACAGCCTTGAGAACCTGAAGAGAAAATCTACTCCAATACAAAGAGAAAAAAACAAACAACCATGTACCTCTAGTAACCACATACAACCCAGCACTAGATGAAATAAGAAAAATAATCAAAGATTTACAACCCATCATAACAGAGGATGGAACTCTGAAAGAAATATTATAGCAACCCCCAATACTGGCTTTCAGACAACCCCCCAACCTCAGAAATAAACTAATCAGTAGGAAACTTCCTTCTGATTATGATGTCACAAGTAATGGAAGCAAACTCTACAATAAAAAACACTGCACACCGTGCAACCAAATTAATCCATCAAAATGTGTCACTCACACAAAATGGATCTTTAATATCACCAGATCATGCACCTCCAGTTATGTTGTGTACCTTATCCAGTGCAAAAAATGTAGCAAAGGATCTTATGTTGGCGAAACAGGACAGAAGTTGCGTACAAAGGAGGAATTTGCACAGATATACCATCAAGGAACACAAAGAAGATGACTTCTGAACACCTGTAGGACACCATTTCCCACAACTGGACCACACTATGGAAGATCTCAATATCTTAGTTCTTAAAGGGAATTTCAAAACTATTCAGGAAATAAAAACTTTTGAACTAGGAATGATATTTCTATTTGATACAAAAGAAAAACGGCCTTAATTTAGACATGGAATTCTTCACTCATTATCTAAGAGTTTCACGGCCCCTCTGTGACAATCCAATTCCTGCCCCCCCAGTCTTTGCTTTTGCTCTCTCTTATCTCTAGTCTAATCCTAGTTTTATAACCATTGCTGTGTACATTGTATGTTAGTGCAAATAAAAAAGTATCACGGACAGTACTCAATTGTTTCTGTCGCAAGTGCACTAATATGGCTACAATCACCTCAATCCAGAAATCTGAAATTGGTTTCTATAGGAAGCAATATTTTTTGCAAAGGTGAAAAATGACTGCATGTGTAAATGCTTGAAATTATGTCTACTGTATTTATTGGTCTGAAATGACTGGAGGGCAGGTGAAGTATAAATAAGGATGTGGCAAGAACGTGTATGTTGCTTATGTTTTGGCTCTAAAAACTGTCTTTCTTACCCATGTAAGAAAGCCTAGAGGTATGACAGAGATATCAATGTATTATAATTTGACTTTGTGCAGCTGCATTTAAATCTTCAGGAGCTTATCTGACACCACCTTGAATTTGTGCACTTGGTATATATTTTCCAGATGTCGGTTTCTTATGAAACTAATGTATAACAAAGTGCCCTCAGCACTAGAAAAGGTTAACCTTTACTATGATCTGCCTTCTAGTGCATTCTAATGTCATGTATGCAACTAAAGGTCTCATTTAAGATTTTATCTGAAGATGACGATCAGAAATTAACATTAGTTAGTTCTGAGGAATTTGGATTGTGTCATAATTACATGCCAATTTCCTAGTTACAGTAACACTCTTACAAATATAAAGTTATATTACATGCTTGCAGCATATTTGTAACTTATACTTAGCTTGTAGAGGCCTGTTCAGCCTTCTTCAATATATATGGGGAAAAGTCAAGCCTTATTATTTTGCTTTTTTAGATTCTTAAGTGCATATACTGTATATATCCCCTACTGGTTTTATATATATATATATATATATATATATATATATATATATATATATATATATGATATCCAGATGTTGTTGCACTATTTAGAAAAAAATATATTAATATATTAATAGTGAGTCACCTATAGTTTTAATGTGCTTCTACCAATAATATTATTTAGTCAAAATACATGAAACACTAAACAATGAAAAAGTCTTTTGATGACAAAACCCTGATTATGATTAATGGCTGTATCCACAATAATCCTCCAGGTATGTAGTGAAATAAACAACTCTCATGCCCACCACCACAAAAAATACACTGCTCCTTATTGAATAGTTAGACCCCAGATTATAGGTGGTCTAACAGAGCATGATGCTGAACATATCTTGCTTGTAACATCCCAGATGGAAAAGAGGTGTCACAGACAGGCATGTGTGTCAAAGACATGCATGGGTGACGTGGGTGGGGTCAGGCCTGATCAATGTCTATTGAGATGAAATGTACATCGGTGCTGAGCGGAGATTGTGCTGACATCACTCACGCCTGTCTGGAACCACCAGCACCACAAGCACCAATGGCATTTATGATTTACATGCTCATTTGTCTTTGAAGTTTGTAAATGGGTTTTTATTATTCTTTTTGACTGAGTACACAGCGGATCACAATAAGGGAGGAAGAGAAGAGGAGAAATATCGAAGTTTGTGACACCTCTTTTCCATCTAGGATGTTACAAGCAAGATATGCTCAGCATCGTGCTCTGTTGGACCACCTATAATCTGGGATCTAAATATTTGGTTAGAAGTGTGTGTTTTGTGATGGTGGGCATGGAGTCTCTATTTCACTTTACATGTGGAGGATTATTGTGGACAGAGCGGTTCATCATAATCAGGAGTTTTGTCATCAAAAGACTTTTTCATTGTTTGGTGTTTTATGTATTTTGACTTAATAATATTATTGGTAGGAGCACATTTAAACTATAAGTGACTTACTATGAATATATTTTTTTTATAAATAGAGAAACAACAACAACTGGATATCCCTTACTGAGTATTTGTATTGGTATTTTTTGAGTGCAACTTTTGTTTCCCTATTTGGTTCACAATTTGTTTGGATTTTTTTGGCAGTCACATAATTTTTACTATATATATATCACCTACTTGTTGTGCTACCTCTCCTCCCATACCAGAGCCACCCACCCTCCATCTAGTTAACAGTGTAGGTCACTCCGCCCTCCCCTTTTCTTTAGGGTATGAGGTTAGGTATCTTTCCATATGCCTAACACCTTTTTATTTTATTTTGAATGTTAATTATTATATATATAACTATATAATAACCTACAATCTATCCTATTATAGTATATCAGATATTGGATCTATTAGTTGCTTTATGATGCAATTTATCTGCAACAATCTGGTTCATTCAACCTGAATCTAAAGACCTTTAATTATGTATATAGGCGATACTAATTGATGTGTCCATGTAATGCTTAGTGCAATGCATATATGTCATCTCCACCATTGTTATTCTCTTTTCAGCCATTGTTTTTTTTTTCTGTAACTGTCAAAACTTCAATAAAAATTACAATAATAAAAAGACTATGCTCCTAGGCTGATTGACCCTGGTGCCAGCACTCCAAATGCAACCTGAGGAGGTTATTTTTAGTGCACAAATGCATATAAATGATTGTTAAGCTTAAAAATGCTCACTTAGTAGCAATGCTCAGGAAGGAAATGTTCCCAAAGCAAATATTCCATGTGTTTACTGGCATATTTGATAGATATAACCTATTATTATTATTATTATTGATGCAAATGTTTTAATACCAGTAATAAGTCCCAACTCGATTCTAAATATTTTATTTAATTTTAGATAGATTGGGGGAAAATTTGGGCCTGTATTAGTTGTTAATTGTTAACTGTGTTCCTTTGAGAAGGGTGAGAACTTCTGACAATGCTCCTTTTTTTTCTTTTTTTTTGCTGTACATGTCCTTCTCTTATGGTCACCCCCATTCCCCTTTGAATATTGATGTTTCTGATTTATATTTCTAAAACTATTTTTTTAAAATAGTGCTTCTGTTGATGATGACAATAACTATGATGATGAAGTAGATGCATCTTATGTACCAACAGTACACAAAATGTCCTGGACAAAATCGTCCAGTTTAAAATGTTCAGATATCCTTCTGTCTCCCACTAATTGTTGATTTTTGCTGCAGCCTCCTTCCGGCTGAACATCAATTCTGCTTCTATACAAACAGACGCTCCTTTAAAGACTCATCATGAGCAGCACTGTCTGCATGATCACTTCAATCAGAAAATGCAACTTCAACAGCTGCGCCAACCACATAAACAGCACAAGTACTGAATTTCTATGTGGATGACGGCAAAACATCTGGCACGCTTGGAAACCTTTTCTTATATATTTAGTCTGGAAGTTCACAAAATGAGTGAAGACAAGTATTCTAATATAACATATCCTGAACTATGATCATATTTCATGTTTGTTTACAAAAGAAATTAGTTACATACAAAACAATGGAACCTTGATAGTATTTAAAAATAAGTTAATATATATATTTTTTGAACTAGAATATTTCATATAAAAAGATTATCTGCTGAAACTGAAAAATGTCTTATGATAAAATATGACAGGCTTAGCAGTGCATTATTTGTAACTACCCGATCCTAATGAAAACTTCCCGAATCTCCCAGGGCATAAGGGTCATGATAGGAGCAAGGTATTCTGATCCACCTCGCCAAAGTCAAGTAGATCTCTAACCTCCCTAACAAAGCAAGTCCAATAAGTACTTGGAGAGCAGTCCCCAGAAGGGCCACAGATCTTCTTTCCAACATCAGGACAGACCGGACCTGAACCTTCAGTCATGGGGCTATTATTAAAGATGTCATGACTAAGACATGGCATGCTGTGCAGCAAAAGAACAGATTCTTCTCAGCTGACCATAAGTCCATAAAGTGAGTGCAGAGGAGCTAGAGTAATGTGACCTTATGCCACTGAGTTGCAATGGGGTCCCAAACTTACATAGATCATCTGTCACCCCCAGATCCCCACTTTCATGGGGCATGAGCACTGCAGGCTACCTGCCTATACAGTCTCTGACCAAACCAGCATAATCCCTCATTATAAAATAGCACTAGGTTCCTCAGGATACCGCCTTATCTAAGAAGCACTAACCTTCCCCATCTATCGAGGTGTTTAGTAGGTGTTCCCATCTTCCAAGACAAGAATCCTTTGGAAACTTAGGACTCTTGGAACAGAGACAATGTAACTTGGGTTACAATCTCATTTGTGAACCATTTCATATCCATTTACTTTGTTGGTGACAGAATCATTCTGTATATAGGGTGGCTGTATGTTATGTAAATCATGGTGCTTTGCAAATTTGAATCCTTTATACAAATCTCACCCAAGACACTATCTGCATCTAGTTTTTCCATGTGTCTATGTGGGTATCCCCTAGTTTTCTAGTCACCTTCCATACTTCACAAACATATTGATAGGTTTATTGTCTCTCTCCTAAAATTCCCTATAGTGTTTGTGATAGGAACATTAGATTTCGAGCTCCTGTGGTAGACACTGAATAAGGTGATTAGATCTACAGTATGTACTCTGTAAAGCATTACATGATAAAGTATGCTTGCACTGTAAAAAAAACTATAAATAAATATTATGTAAAATAAATATACTGTATATATATAGTAGCATCACACAAAGTATACAATTGAAATGAATGTGCTGCATTTGTGATACCCAGTAAAATCAATGTTTTATTCTCATGATGAAGTAACATTAAGATATCTTTTTACATATGCTTTACCTATGAATTGGGTTATATAGGTATATTTGCAATGTGAAACTTCATGAATTTCTATACGTTTGTGTACATTATGGACATGGCATGGCACATAGTACAGACAACCTAATTTTCAAATAAAAAAGCCATTTGAAACTCTTAAAGCTGAAAATCCCATATAATGTCTTTAAGAAATGTTAATGCAGAAATTGTATACATACTAGAATTTTACTGTATATATAAACATAAGTAGCACATTTCTAGACATGATGAGGGCAAAACAAAATTAAAAAGGATTTCTTACTTGTTTATGGTATCTCCACTGTTTTGATCTGGTCATGGATGTAATTGTTGAATGTGCGCAATACTGTAATAGTATGTCAGCAGACAAGTAAGTATATATTTTGTGAACAGAATTATAGTTTAAATAAAATGGTTCATTTTACTGAAAGTGATTTATAATGTTCAACACGGAAATGCTGAAAAATAATGGAAACATTTTACTATGCCTGTTAGTTTTAGAATCAAATGAATGCAATTAGAAATGAGTGAACCAGGTTAACCAGGTTTCAGTTCAACCAAGACTACATAGATTAACATGACTGTGGAGCTGGGGTGTAGCACGTTAGCAAATGTGTACTCATCTTTGCACACGGATTATAATGAAGAAATTATTGGCTAATTTATTATGGATTGAGAATCAGTCAAAACCAATCTCCCTGATGAATTGATGAGAGTTTTAAATGTGCCTTTATCTCTAATTATAAAATACAATTTATGGTTCTTAGCCATTTCACTATCCAGAGATTTTTCCTCCCTTACTATCCTTTAATGCTCAATTTAACTCTTATTTTAAATTCAGTTAATTACATTTCAGGATGCAAAAAAAAGGTGTTCAAAATATTACAGTTTATCTTTCTTTTGAAGCATCTATATCCCAAGTAAGAAAGCCTGTATCCTGCTAGTAACTGTAGAGTAGAACTCTTTATCTCCGATTGGAAGCTGAGTTCTGATACCTCCCCCCCCCCACTGTGTCAGACCTATTTATCTCCAATCAGCAAAGCTTATGTTCCCTGCTGATTGGAGATCTCTGGATCTGATTCTGGGGGTTATTTTGGACCTAAGCAGAGGAATCTCTGACACAGTGCAAGTGCCCCACTCAGCTATAGCTACTTCATGTACAAAATGAACTGTAAGACATTAACCACAGTTTTTTTTGATGCACACTGAATGTTTTTAGCTAATTTATACTAAGAGTTCTATTGGACTTTGAAGCGATATTAAACCTTATACAAAAAATTTAATATATTACAGCTTACCAATCATTAGCTGTGGTGGTTGCATTAGTTTTTTTAAGTGTTCACTCCACCCAGGTCAACTTAATTATTTTAACACATTCAAACAAGTGTATTTCTATTTTCCTTACAGCAGATTTTAGAAGTAATATTGATATTAGAGGTTCTGAAGAGAAAAATAACTTTTTCTGCTAAAGGAGAAGTTTGGAATTCTCGAAACAACTCACTTCATAATCTCCAACTGTCATATGCTGTCTGGACTCAGTTGAGGTCCACCAGACTGGTCCCTATTCAGCCCTAGAAAAAAACTTTCCAGACAGGACAGTGTGACCAAACCTATCATCATATATCATGCTGCTTTCAAAACCACCAAAACCTCTAAATATCATAGAACTGAAGAAAAATGGCAACTACTGATACTCAAAATTATTATTATTATTATATTATTTATATAGAGCTAAAAGGTTTGTTCAGCGCTGTACATTATAGTGGGGGACAGTACATGAGACAATACAGTAACAAAACAAAACACGAGGGGGTCAAGGGCCCTGCTCTTTCAAGCTTACAATCTAGGAATGTCAGAAGGTTATCGGATGGAGTTTGAGTATAATTATGTTCACCCCCTACTCTTCTCTAAGGGCAAATTTTTTTTTTTTATCGGATTATTATGTACCTGTAGTTCCCCTTAAACTGGGTTTTAGGCTTCCACCTTTGTTTTCTAATAACTGTGTTATCAGGGCTGATTTCTTTCATTTCATCTGTACTTGTATTTGTCTCTTCGTACAGTATATTGGTTTGATAAAACTAGCTTTTTTGAGCTGATGCTGAGATTTCTGAATACACTGAACAACAAAGATTCTGCTTCTTGAACTCTTTTGCGTGTACCTTATAGATTTTTAGCAGCTAATCACCAAAATAATCTGTAGTTTAACCTACAACCTACAGTATATTTTAAGTTTACTTATCGCTTGCGTTGTAAGATGCTTTGTGCAGCTCATGCATGTTCAGGCATGCACACAGGGCATTTTGCATAACAGTTGTGGAATTGGTAAAGTTTGGGCATGCTATTCACTTCATTGATAACAGCTTTTGTGTAGTTCAAAGCATAGCAATGTCAATGTAATTTACATAACAATTAAAGCAGTTATACACTTGCTCAAGGATGACTGGTGACAGGAGAAATGTCTTGCCAATCTCAGAACAGCTGTGATACATTCTGCTACATTTGCGGTGAGTACGTGCTTAAGTCTAAAATACGCACCATAACTGAGCTCCTCACATTTGTTGTGCAAGATGTGCTGTTGAACTTAGAGCATGGCTCACAGGAACACAAAAGTCAATGCAGTTTGCTGTCCAGATGATATGGCAAGAACTGAATAATCACATGACAGACTAGTACTTCTGTCTGACTAATGTCATTGGTTTTATTTGAAATAAAGTTAATGCCACATTCTGACATAAGCCATGAGACGGGTACCCATGATGACAACCTGTTAGTACCAAAGCCACCAGATAACTGGTGCTTGATGAAACAGATGAAGATGCTGTAATGCACCAGCCAGGCACATACAGTAGCAATGCTCAGGATTTTAAAATGGGTATTTCTGGTGAGCCCCATCAACACAAGACTTATTTTCTGCATTCAGACTTGGACTTCTTTTCAAAAAAATCTAAGTGTAGTCAGTGATGAACATCATGAAAAGTTTCACCAGGACATTGCCACAATGGAAAATTGGAATCCATTAATGCTAGTTTAATATAGCAGTACTTGTTTTGTTTTGTTTTTTCCCTCCTCCCAGGCAACACTGCTTGACTGAGCAGCTTTGAGCTTGGGAGAAACATTTGTACCTTTCCATTGTACAGGAGTGTGTTTTTAGCTAAATAAAAAGTTGTATATGGCAGTGAGCACTATGTTCTGGTTTTTTTTTTGCCTTTGAGTTTGAAAACCATCTGATGCATACATAAATTCTGGGCTTTGTGGTTCCTCAAAACAACAGCTTTCAGGCTATGCATGCAAGCAAGATTTGATGGAAGATGATTATTCCATGATTTAATTTGAGTGGCATCTGGGTCCTGGTGCTTAACATATATGCTGATTTAACCTTTGCAGTGAGGGTTAAAAGTGGAGGTTAGCATTTGCCCTTGGGGAGCTGTTGAGGTTTCTTCATTTGGAGCACATCTGATCACAGCAAAAGGAGTGGATTTTGCACATGTTGGAATGTTTTGTCTGTTATATGCTAATTAGTTCAATATGTTTTTCTGAGTGATGTATATGCATAATTTTAGTTTATAAGAGCACATTTTAACATTATGATAATATGAAAATTTTCTTTTAACACATTTGAGAGTAGGTCAGTAGAGCAGCACAATCCTTCATGTTATCGCTGCTGAGTTTTTTCAGTTTACATGTTACATATTCCTTTTGGGGTTGTTGCACAATTTAATTTATTCATTCACGTAGTTGAACATTGCAGCAAGATGCACCAGACACTGAGTATGAATGAAAATCAGCAGCAAATCACTTTTAGCCCCATTGAACTCATGCAGCATGTCAGAAATAATAAGTAATTAAATAGATTATATTCATTAAAAATTGATTTTATATGTGTCAGGATTCCAATATAATAAAGTGGTTTTGAAATTGTATCTGTGTTCAGTTCAAAGAGGTCTATCATAATCACCAAAAGTTATTCAGGGTGCAAAATTTTTGAACAACAATTGTTGTTCAGTGATAAATGTAACCCCACAATCTGCCTTCTAGGCCTTCTATGTCTAAAAGACAATTATCCTGACCTGGTAAAGTCCACTCCCTCTAAAATGGCAACATGGAAAACTTGGGTGGACCAGATCCTACTCCTATATAGGACCACCTATGAAAATAGTGGTTGTCAACAACTCTTTGGATGTACTTTGAAATCCTGGTTGGCATCTACTGTATCTCCACCATCCCAAATTTAGCTTAATATAATATTTATAATCCCCAGTATACCTGTACCTTCTCTTTGTTCACTAATGAATTATCACGTCTTCTCCCCCTTTTTTCTTTTCTTTAATTTGTCAATGTATTAGCAAACATGGGAATGTAACAAATGCTGCACTGATGACTATCCTCCACTGGATCTTGCAAAGCAGCTCTTGGAAAGGTTGTACCCTCTAGGCTACTGCCCCCCCCCCTTCCCATGGGAAATCTCAATGGTGATAGGGATATTTGGAAAGTGCCTGTACAGCACCTCTACCCAGCACAGTGCATTGATGCTCCTTTGTGTAAACAATACAGGGTGGGAGTCAGCAGCAGGAAGATGGGGCAATAACTGTTGTAATCTTTGTACAGAAGCACCTGTAGAACCTTTACCAGATCCAGGAATGTAGTTTAATTTCTCCTTGATGCTGTACAGTAGAGGGTGGCAGGTAAAGGAAGAGAGCAAGGATCTCATTTTAACTATATGTAAGCCGGACACAAAATATGCAATGACTCATTCTATATTCTGTGCTGTACATTCCCTCTTCCATGCCCCCTCATACTGTACTCTGCACTGTACATTCATTATTCCACATCACTTCATTCTTTATTCTGCTCTTTGCATTTCTTATTTCAAACCACCTCATTCTGCACTTTTTTTTGTACATTCTTATCTCACATTACCTCATTCTGTAATCTTAGCTGTGCGTTCCCTATTCAATACCACCTCATTTTGTAATCTGCACCGTGCAGGGGCGGACTGACCATTTGGAAACTCGGGCACTGCCCGAGGGCCCGGGGTCAGTAGGGGGCCCCATGAGATTCCCCTGGTACCTTTTTCATAGGCTTTTTTTGAGCTTGGGCAAGGACACAGGGGCCCATGAACCCCTATTGCCCGGGGGCCCCATGAGTTGTCAGTCCGCCCCTGGCACCGTGTGTTCCCTATTCTGCACCGCTTCACTCTAAACTCGGTGCTGTGCATTTTCAAGGTTTTTGTGGTTTTTTTCTTGACTGTCAATGTTATGATATTTTTGTTTCCTCCTGACCTTTGCAGTCTGTATCATGTGCTGTGTGTTTCACTTCTGAGCTCTGCATTCTTTAAGCTACAGTGGGGATCGAATGTTTGGGCACCCCAGCTAAAAATTTGTATTAATGTGCATAAAGAAGCCAAGGAAAGATGGAAAAATCTCCAAAAGGCATCAAATTACAGATTAGACATTCTTATAATATGTCAACAAAAGTTAGATTTTATTTCCATCATTTACACTTTCAAAATAACAGAAAACAAAAAGATCTGGAAGACCAAGAAAAATATCAGACAGAACAGCTCGCAGGATTGTGAGAAAAACAATTCAAAACCCACGTTTGACTGCACGATCCCTCCAGAAAGATCTGACAGACACTGGAGTTGTGGTACACTATTCCACTATAAAGAGATACTTGTACAAATATGGTCTTCATGGAAGAGTCATCAGAAGAAAACCTCTTCTACGTCCTCACCACAAAAATCATCGTTTGAACTTTGCAAATGAACATATAGACAAGCCTGATGCATTTTGGAAAAAAGTTCTGTGGACCGATGAGGTTAAAATTGAACTTTTTGGCCAGAATGAGCAAAGGTACGTTTGGAGAAGAAGGGGCACTGAATTTAATGAAAAGAACTTCTGTCCAACTGTTAAGCATGGGGTTGGATCAATCATGCTTTGGGGTTGTGTTGCAACCAGTGGCACAGGGAACATCTCACGAGTAGAAGGAAAAATGGATTCAATAAAATTTCAGCAAATTTTGGATGGTAACTTGATGCCATCTGTGAAAAAGCTGAAGTTAAAGAGAGGATGGCTTCTACAAATGGATAATGATCCTAAACACACCTCAAAATCCATGGGGGATTACATCAAGAGGCGTAAACTGAAGGTTTTGCCATGGCCTTCACAATCTCCTGACCTCAACATAATTGAAAATCTATGGATAGACCTTAAAAGAGCAGTGCGTGACAGACAGCCCAGAAATCTCAAAGAACTGGAAGACTTTTGTAAGGAAGAATGGGCAAAGATACCTCAAACAAGAATTGAAAGACTCTTGGCTGGCTACAAAAAGCGTTTACAAGCTGTGATACTTGCCAAAGGGGGTAGTACAAGATATTAACTCTGCAGGGTGCCCAAACTTTTGCAGACGCCATTTTTTTGTTTTCTGTTATTTTGAAAGTGTAAATGATGGAAATAAAATCTAACTTTTGTTGACATATTATAAGAATGTCTAATCTGTAATTTGATGCCTTTTGGAGATTTTTCCATCTTTTCTTGGCTTCTTTATGCACATTAATATAAATATTTAGCTGGGGTGCCCAAACTTTCGATCCCCACTGTATGTTGTATGCTGCATACTCCTGACTGCTGTACTGTATACACTGTGATTCATGTTATATGGCCCTGACTGCTGCACTCTCTAATCTGTACTGTACATTACATACTCCTAACCATAGTGTTCATTGTCTTAACAGTTGTTGGTTGCTATGTAGACCTTAAATATTTTAACAAAGTTCTTCTTTACAATAGAATTAGTGTTAGCTGTCTGCCTATATTTCTGTGCAGAGAAAGGCATGTGTAAGGAAAGAGTTTCAGTTTCAAAAAGGACACTATTGTTCTAAAGTTTTCTTAAATAAATAGTTTTTAGTGAATCTTTTGCAAAGTTTCTCACCAGGTGATCCTCCTAGTAAAGCACTTCATGTTACAGGCCCTTGCCATTGCCCTGCAGTTAGCAGCAGAGATGTCAAACTGCCATACAAGCTCCTTGAGTTGATAGTTGGACTGCCTATCTAATATATACATTGTATAGTATATATGCTTTTACACGCACATGAACTTTAATGGCATCCCAGTCTTAGTCCGTAGGGTTCAATATTGAGTTGGCCCACCCTTTGCAGCTATAACAGCTTTGACTTTTCTGGGTAGGCTGTCCACAGGGCTTAGGAGTGTGTCTATGGGAATGTTGGACCATTCTTCCAGAAGCGCATTTGTGAGGTCAGGCACTGATGTCAGACAAGAAGGCCTGGTTTGCAGTCTCCGCTCTGATTCATTCCAAAGGTGTTCTATCAGGTTGAGGTCAGGACACTGTGAAGGCCTGTCAAGTTTCTCCACCCCAAGCTCACTCATCCATTTCTTTATGGAATATTTAGTAGCAAGGAAATTCACGGACAAACTTACTGCACAAGTGGCAACCTATCACGGTATCACACTTTAATTCACTGAGCTCCTGTGAGTGACCCATTCTTTCGAAAATGTTTGCAGAAACAGTCTGCATGCCTAGATGCTTGATTTTATACACCTATGGCCATGGAGATGATTGGAACATCTGAATCCAATCTGTTGCTTCTAAATATGAGGCAGAGGATTTTTGTTGTAGTGCTGTTACTGGCAGAATCTCCACATAAGAACCTCTGTTATTCATAAAAATAAAAATATTTTCTAAAGAAAGTTGTATACAGTGAGACATGATGCCAAACATACTGAAAAATAGATTTTGGGGTTTACATACACTTTAAACATGCATTCCTGTTTAAAGGGACACACAGATATTGGAATGCAGCCACTACACTAAATTGGAGAAAATATTTTCCTTATTTGTGCAGCAGCTTTCCTTTAAAGGTCACTTTTAAAATCAGTACACATGCATCATTGACCTTTATCCTAGTTTATTTCATGGTTATACTATTGAAGTATCTCTCAAAATGAAAAACAAGTGTTTGAATCCAAACTGAAGGGCAACAAAATACAACAGAATTGGCACAAATATTAATAGAGTTTAAATAATAGAAAATATCTAAAAGATAAAGGCCATAATGCCTGTGTCAAGGTAAAAAGTACCAGGTGTGTTTTTAGCCCCCCAATAATAAAGAAAAAAGTAATATCTGAATATCTGTGAAATCATTTTACAGAACAACTGCTGTGCATAGTAGAATCAGATAAAAGTACACATCAGTGTGTAAACTGAAATAATGTATTGTTATCTCTGATTCATTAAGGTCCTGGATCACGTAGAAAATCTGTGCAGAGAATTTTCCAAGCCCCATGGCAACGCCAGGTCAGGAAGATCAAGTGGTGATAAAGGGAATGCCTTTATAAATTATCTATCAAGCATCCCGAGAGGAATGACATTTTGAAGCTTAGGATTATAAGAACATACAAAACAGCTGTCTGGTAGCTATAATTTAAAAGAACTGTGCGCTTTATTTTATTATCTCAATTCATGCTAAGAGGTGATAACACTTGAAGAGTTACATTCAGAATTCTGCAAGATTCCAATCTTATCTTCTATTACTTTTTATTGACTAGTTATAACAGAGTATGTTATGCGGTGCTACTTTTATTTCATTTCATTGGTATAATAATATTGTACATAAAGAATAACGAGCAAAAAAATAAATCACACTCTGTGGAGTTGATTATATTCACAATAATATGAAAACACACAATATGGCTTCCCAAAATGTTGTAATGTAAAGCATTTTTATATTTGCTGTATTGCTTGTATTAGATATTTACATTTGTAATTGTAATCTTTAATACTATTACCAGTACTCAATGCTCTGTTCTAAGCAGAAAAGTAATACAAAGAAAAATAACCACACCAACCAAAATTCTTTTTTTTCATTGCTATAAAATAATGAAAGACATTTAGAGAAAAAGATTTTCATTTGTTTACTCATTGGGTTATTATAATATGGTTTTGTGAAAAAAACATCTTTTAGGCTTTCTTGTGCTATTTAATATTAACCATTTGCCAACCGCTCACAGTACTTTTACTGCGGATGGGCGGCAGCTACTTATGTACTGGTACATTGCTCTGCCTGCACTAACACAGGGGGGCACTGCATGCCTGAGCAAGCACACAGCGCCCCCCCCCCCCCACAACCGATGTGTTTACAGGACACAGTGGAATGTGGATCCAGGTAATCAGGACCCCGTGTTCATGATCACAATGCTAGCAAAGCTGTTATGAATCAATCTGTCCCTGATGAGCTGTGATTGGCCCACAGCTCTCACATGTTACATGGACCAGTTACAGCACCCTGTACCATATGACAAGCTGGAGCCAGTCATAGATCACTGTATTTTAAAGTGTCATAAATTTAACCCATTCATGACAGTTCAAAGCAAGCACTGCATTGCAGAGATGATCTTTATTGCTACTGTAATGGAAAGTGTAAAGAAAAAGAAATCCCTGATCACTCCCCTCCCAGAGTAGTACAATGTTACTATGGTATGAAATAATAAAAAAAATTGCTAAAAAAAATAAAAATAATGTTTAAAAAATTAAATAAAATATTGAGAATTATTTTTAACTACTCGCCAATAGTCTGCCTGCAATGTTCAGGCAAATAATGGCTCTATTTCTGGGTATACATGCGCCCCCCCGCTGCCTCCTATGTCAGTCCAGGAAAAGAAAAGAGAACACTGCACTGTGTAAAAACACTACATTTTACACACACATGTTAGATTAGTACATTTAACCCTTTGATCTACCTTATTAACTCTGATTACCCCATCACCTAGCCAGTGCCATTAGTACAATGGCAATATATAGAATTTTTCACTGATCACTGTATTACTGTCGCTAGCAACATTTGATAGGGTCAGGATCCCCTCCCAGCCAAGGTGAGTTAGCATTATATCGCTTGTACACTATCGCACTCACGCTATAGGTCGCTGATCACCGCCATTACTAGTGTAGTGTTTGTACAGATCAATATATTGATCACAAACAGAACTATACTAGTGCCTCCTTAGTATAGTGTTCCCAAAAATGCAGCCTTAGCAGGATCAGCCCCATTCTGCTGTTTTTCACAGATGATTTGTATCAATTGATTGTGGGCCAAAGCAATGTATATGCACAATAATATTTGGCCACCCACACCAATTCAGCTCTTGCCAGACAAATTGCATGGAAACCCATCAAGGTTTCTGAATTTAAAACTTTTTTGGGCCTGACCCTCAACATTACAAAAATGAATGAATTGCAGTCATATTGGTCCACAAACCCAATTCATCATATGCCTACGTTTGCTGCTGTTACATATATGCCCAATAAGGACCAGCAACATACTGGTATTAAGTGGTTATACCAGGATGGTGTCTGCAGCTACAGGCATCACCCTGATTTCTTTTTTTCTCAGCTGCATGTAAAAGCAATCTTATCAGCTAATTAGCCACTGGTTCACTTTTACAAGCAGCAGGAAGGGATGCCCCCCCTCCTCCTTCCACCGGGGAACATAGAGCTGATCAGAAAACAGAATGGCTCCTATCATCTCTATAGTCTAAGAAATTGGAAGCTGCAACAATTTCTTCATTTGGGTTTTGCCGGATATAAACAGCCATTTTAAAATCTGATCATACCGATCTTGGTGTGATCAGATGCTTTAAGTGCAGAGGAGAGATCTAGAGTCTAACAGACTACAGATTTCTCATAATAGAGTACCTGTTATTGCCTGTTGCTATCACAAGGGATATTTACATTTCCTGTGATAACCATAAAAGTGATCCAAAAAAAATTAAAGGGATAGTGTAAAACCAAAAAAAGCAAAATAATGAATAAACTCCCCCCCCTTGCAGCCGTGCAAAAGGAAACGCAAGTGTCGGTCCAGTGTCGGTATGTAAGCAGAGATTTCACCAAGCATGTGAGGTATAACCGTGAATGTCAGATTGAGGACAGTACTTCTAGCATTAGACCTCCTGTGTAAATCTAAAGTGGTAACCTGTAAAAGCTTTTAATCATTGTCTACAGATATTAAAGGTTTACATTGCATGGATGTGCTCAGTTTTAAAGCATGTCATATTTGGTATGTATTTACTTGGCATAACGTCCTCGTTTATATTTTATCAAACAATTGGGCAATAAATTGTGTTTTGTGCATAAAAATTAAAAAAGTGTATTATTTCAAAAAAATTTGCTTTTGAAAAATTACTGGGCAAATACTGTGTGATACTAAAAATTGGAAAACCCATTGTTTTTATTCTCTAGGGCCTCTGCACTAAAAAAAAATATAATGTTTGAGGGTTCAAATAATTTTCTAGCAAAAATCTGTTTTTTTATGTAAAGAAAAAGTGTCAGAAATGGCTTGTCTTCAAGTGGTTAGAAGAGTAGGTGATGTGTGTCATAAGCTTCTAATGTTGGGCATGAAATTCCAGGATAGTAGAAGCTCCCCTCAAATGACCCCTTTTTGGAAAGTAGACACTCCAAGATATTTGGTAAGGGGAATGGTGAGTATTTTGGAAAATGCAAATGTACTTTTTCTTTTCGTTTTTTATTTTTTTCAAAACCCTATGACAAAAAATGATATCTGAAAAACAATCTCTTTGCCTCTTATCAAATTCCTTGGGGTGTCTACTTTCCAAAAAGTGGTCATCTGGGGGTGTTTGTGCTTGGAATTTGGGGGCCTGTATGTCGCTGAGCTGCCAAAAAGTCTCTCCTACGTGGTATCTCCAAACTAGGGAGAAGTAGCAGAATGTGTTTTGGGGTGTTATTCCACATATACCAATGGTAATTGTGAGAAATATATCATTTAAGTGACAACTTTGTGCAAAAAAAATTGTTTTGTCATTTTCCAAACATTTTTAGCAAAACATAAAATCTTCCATGGACTCAACATGCCTCTCAGCAAATTCCTTGGGTGTCTACATTTGGGGGGGGGAGGGGGCTGTACTGCCTGGCATTTTAGCACCTCAAGAAATGTGATAGGCAGTCAGGACTTAAAAGATGTGTAAATTCCAATATGTATACCATAGTATATGTAGAAGCATACATTTTGGCTTA
This sequence comes from Staurois parvus, assembly GCF_062004578.1. NCBI lineage: Eukaryota > Metazoa > Chordata > Amphibia > Anura > Ranidae > Staurois > Staurois parvus. The sequence continues at coordinate 17,777,824 of NW_028318430.1, read as the reverse complement.
AATGTAAAACTACATTTTAGTTTATTTGATATTTTTTATAACAGAAAGAAAATGTTAGTTTTTTTCTAAATTTTTGGTGTTTTTTTCATTTATATCACAAAAAGCAAGTACTCCAGTGGTGATCAAATATCACCAAAATAAAGCTCTATTGATGGGTAAAACAAATTTTGTTTGGGTACAGCGTTGCATGATTGCACAATTACTAGTTGAAAAAGAGCAGTGCTAAATAGCAAAAAATGGCCTGCTCAGGAAGGGGGGTAAATCTTCCAGAGGTCAAGTGGTTAAAAGGCTTTTTCTTGCTGCCAGTGTAAATAACATATTTTAATGACTAAATCAAACATTTACGTGTTAATTCAGATAGATAGATAGATAGATATTGATTTGTTTTCAATTGTATTGCATAAAAACACACAATTCTATTTGAAAGATAGATATGATATATGGATGGTTATAATGGTTAAAGCCTAACTCCAGTTTTTTTTTCTTCTCTTTATATGTCCCCTGGCAGCTTAAAATGAAAAAGCTGCTCAGACTGTAATACTTATCTCCTCTCTCATCTTTTTCACCCCAAGATGTCCTCAGACGTCTGGGTTGAATTGTTCCACTCCACATTCAATTAAAAGGACAGAGAATATGATGTGAGTGATGCAAAGGTATGCTATATACAAAAGCATAAAATACTGCAGAGTTGTAGGGTAAGAGTAAGTTGGAGTCTGGAGTAGGACTTTAAAATAATCTGATGACGCACCATTCCAGCCCTAACATATTTTTTGCTGTTGTTGTAGTCTTGGCAGAGTGGGGAAGGGTTAAAATTAGGGAGATTTCAATTAATTTCCTATCTTCTTGTCAGGGTGTCAGATGGGCAGGGAGTTATAAGAAATCTCATTAATGGGGATAGAAACACCAAAAAAGTTCTTTAACCACCATGCTTTAGTAGAGTGGTTAAAATGCCAGTTTGCTTTTTAACATTTCTGGTCCTCACAATGAGTTTGTGTAGCTAGAGTAAAAAGCAAAGCTGGGTCTTTTCTACTTATGGGAATAACCTGCAGTCAGAGGCAGCCGAGCCTGGGATAAACACACTCTGCAGATATACAGCTATTGCATTCAATTGTACTGTATCAGTACTGTCTCCCTCCTTTTTGTAATGCATTGCACTATATAAATTGTGAATAATAATAATAATAATGTTATAAAGCAGGAATGACTAGGCACAAGATGTGCACCTCTTTTTTTCAGAAGGAATTCTACACAAAAGGTAAATCTGTCAGAATGTTCTATAGTATCCCCCTTCATTTCTCCCAGCAGCTACATTAAAGGTTATGTAGAGAGATACAGGGAGGGGTAGGTGAGCTGAGCAAATACAGACAGTAATTAGACAATTCCAGAACAGGAGAGGGCTATGTCATGGAAAGAGAGAGTAAATAATTGACAGGAATGAGTTTGCCTCCTGGCTGCACTGTGGTCCCGAAACTTTAAGCTGCAGTTCTGGTGTGCACCAGCGGGTGTCTCTCAGACTGAAGCTCATGGTAGTCAGTCATCACCTGAGGCTCATTACAGAAGGAGTATTTATGCTCTGCCTGTGCTATTCTTAAGTGCCTTGGTGTTTGGCCATTTGCCTCTGACCTGTGTACCATGCTCCTGCATACTGATCCTGATCCAGCATACTGCTCCTGACCCCTCCGTTGCCTACTTGTTCCTTCTCCCACATACCCTCTCCCTGTCCTGGCTTGTTCCCTGCTCCCTTCTGCCTGACCTTCCATGTATGACTCTGGTTCTGATACTAACTACTCCTTGAGTCTGACCCTGCCACCTGTATATAGTTAGCTTGGTTATCTGGTTTAGTTTATTTATTGTGATCACTCTCACCCATTAGGCTTTACTGGTTTCTTGGGGTTTTTTATTATCTTGGTGTATGTGTGTTATATTGTTGTTTTACTGGAATTATGCCTTAATAAACCACATTATTTTATATCATACTCATGCCTAGTGTTCTCTATGTAAGTCCACACATTTCTGGTCACACCTGTTTCACAGGATACCAACACTTGGTATTCCTGACATAACACCAAGACCAGGAAAGACCAGAAGAGGCCATTTTGGCTCTGCTATTGTTTGTGCAAGATGCGTCCTGAGGAGGTTGTATTGATATGCTTTGTTAGTGACAAAAGGAAAGGGAATATTGCCACCAAATGCGAAGGGGTGGGCCAAAGATCAGCTGTTCAAATGCATTTGCCTTGATCATTCCCTAGTTGATCAAGGCAGGATGTTGTTTTGTGATGTTCAGCCCTTGATTCAAGTCTATGCAGAGTTGGCTTTGTCCAGTATTCTGAAAGGTAGTGATGACTTTAGTATGGCTCAGGTGGTTTTACTTGTATGGTTATTGGAGGATGACTATGCCTATTTTTATAAGCACTACTTGGCCTGTTCCCAACAGGTGGTAGTGGATCTTGTTAATGCAGTGCAGTCTTAAGTCAGACCAGGGGAGTGCAAACTGATATTTGTTTAACCATTATTACAAGCCTGGTCATATCTATGGCACTCAGTCAGCCTGAACCAACCCATTCCTGCTGCTAGACACTGGTTTTCTCAAGTATCCCCCTCTCTGTCACCCACAGCAACTACAGTTGCATCCCAGTATACTTGCTTCCAACTCTATGCCAGTACCCTGTTTCTACTAGCTGCAGCTCTGCATTAATCCACTGAAGAGTTCCCTTTCTACTTTGTTGCCTGTGACAACCCCTCCGAAGCCCTTCTCAGCAACTTCTCCTTCCTTTTCATTCTCTCTCAGTTCTACTCCTACTCCCTGCTCAGACCCCTGCAATCACTTGCAAAACTTCAGTATCTAAACCTAAAAAGAAACAGGTTTTTTTCCAACTTGCACAACTCTGCCACTATCCACTCCTGTCACCACACCAGTTGCTCTGTTCCAGTCTGCTGCAGTCTGCCACCACACCAGCCAATGCGCTCCAGTCTGCCTCTACATCTACTAATTCAGTCCAGCCTACCACCATTCCTGTTACTCTGGTCCTGCCCTTGTCAACTGTGCCTTTTGTTTTTTTCATATTTGGGACTTTCAGTAACCTGGCCACCCTGTATTGCAGTTACCTTTGTTCAAACCTGTGTAAAAAGTTCCATCCATCCTTTGGACAGACTGCCTCATTTGGCCAGGTGGGGCTCTCATCCTTTTCTCCAAGTCCTACATTCTGTCTGTGTTTCAGCAGTCCAGTTTAACTTCAATGATATGTTACCTGCTTTCCAGCCTGGTATTACTAGTTCTCTGTCCACTCTCCAGTTTGGCTCAATAGACTCTTTGCTTGCTAATCAACCTGACCTTGTTGATCCCCTGACCATTGCTCAGCCAGATGGTCTGCTGCCTGCTGATTGGGGCCCAGTCCTCCTCCATGCAGCCCATTTATGGGGTTCAGCATGCCCCTATGCTTTCCAATGAGGTTACGCCTGCCTCTATGCTTGCTGATGGGGTTCAGCCTGCCTCTATTCTTAACAATGGGGTTCAGCATGCCTCTATGTTTGCCGATGGGGTGCAGCCTGCCGCTGGTCCCCTGCTGTCCACTGCCAAGCCAGAGGGTCCTGTTCCTGATGCCCTGCTGGAGAGTTCTTTTTACTGGTGTCCAGCCTGATGGTTTTGTTCCTGATGCCCAGCTGGAGTTTCCTGTTCCTGATGCCCAGATTGAGGGTCCTGATGCCCATCCTGGAGGTCTTGATCCTGATACCCAGCCTGGTGGTCCTGTCCCTGATGCCCAGCTGGAGGGTCCTGTTCCTGCAGCCTGGGGGTCTTTTTCCTGATGCCCAGCCAGAGGTTCCTGATGCCCAGCCTGGTGGTCCTGTTCCTGATGCCCAACCTGAGGGTCAAGGTCCTGTTCCTGATGCACAGCTGGTAGGTCCTGTTCCTGATGCCCAGCCAAAGGGTCCCATCCCTGATGATCCAACTGCAATTTGCTGCAGAGACACATGGCAAATCAATAAAAAAAGTTTATAAAAAACACAGCACTAAGCATTTTAAAAATGCTTTATTTTTCAGTATTTTACCTGCATTTTTGGTTGGTGTTGGTGAAATAGCATCATTAAAGCATAATTCTGGCCTTATATTTTCTTTCTGGTATAAGCAGCTTGTGTCCTCTTGTGTTCATACTCGCTTTTGCCTCTTTCCTGCACACTTTTCTGTCTGCAGTACTGCAATAAGAAGCCAAACTACCCTTAGTACTGTCCAACTCCCCCCCAGCAGTTTCCAATCATGAGATATCCTGTGCTGCACTAAGCGCCCAAATATAGCCAAACCCTCACTTCCACTGGTTGCCTTCATTTGCCAGCCTTTCTCTCTTTGCTGCTTGTGTAGGCAGACCTAATTAGCATGAAAATGCCCTCTTGGGGGAAAAAAGGCTACAGTGATGTGTGTGCCTTGCTCTGGCTCCTCCCACACAACCAGGGCTCAGGAGGAACACTGAAACCTGTTGGAGCCTATGACTACATCACTAGGGCAGCAAACAGTTCAATTTTTAAAGAGTGGAGATTAATGCTGTACTAATTTTATTAATTCATGATCAGAAAGGGAAGTGGGTTTCAGGGAATGTGTTTATTTGTGACATTAGACTTCATCTTTAAGGCATATCACAGCAAAATCAGAACAACTTTTCAATCAGAAAGGTCCTTATAGTTTCTCAACTTCCTTCTGCCAGCCTTACATATATGTGGCCTCCTGGCGAGTTGGGTGCAGCTCTATGTAAACACTTTACTGTGCTGAGAGCATGCCCCCTGTGTGCTCCCAGAAAGCTCTCAATGCATATTTGCGATCAGGAGCTTTATGATCATGAGACCGCTGAGACAGCGAATCACAGCAGTCACGTGATCTGAATGCCTGTCTTCGCCTCCCAGCACTTAGATCCTCTTAAAGAGCTTTGAGGCAGTGGGTGAAGGGTTAATTTTAGATACAACAGCTTTTTATTGTGTGAAGTACCCCATATAGCATTGGAAACACAATTATTCAGCATCATATTTTATGTTAACTGTCTTAAAATAGCTTGATATTTATAAATTTTTATATACACAGTATACACAAAAGTGAAAAACGTATTTGTCCCCTTCCTGATTTTTCTTTTTTGCATATTTATTACACCTAAATGATTCAGATCATCAAACAAATTGTAATATTACACAAAAATAGCCCAAGGGAATACAAAATGCAGTTTTTAAATGATGATTTCCTAAGGGAAAAAAGCTGTCCAAACCTGCCTGGCCCTATGTGAAAAATCCCCCCCCCCCCTTGCTAAATCATGAATGAACTGTAGTTAACCACATTTTTGGAAAGCTGAGTTAAATTTCACTTGCCACACCCAGGTCTGCAAAAAGCAAAGCATCACGTCAGGATCTAAAGTAATTCAAGAACAGATGAGAAACAAAGTAATTGACAGGTATCAGTTTGGAAAGGGTTATAAAGCAATTTTTTAAGGCTTTGGGACTCCAAAGAACCAAGGTGTAAGCCGTTATCCACAAATGGAGAAAACCTGGAACAGTGGTGAACCTTCCCAGCGTACCGAAATTACTCCAAGAGCACAATGACAACTCATATAGGAGGTCATAAAAGAACCCAGAACAACATCTAAGGAACTGCAGGCCTCACTTGCCTCAGTTAAATTCAGTGTTAATGATACAACAATAAGAAAGAGACTGGGCAAAAATGGTATCCATGGGAGAATTCAAAGGTGAAAGTGACAGCTGACCAAAAGAACACACAGGTTCGTCTCACATTTGCGAAAAAACATCTTGATTATCCCCAAGACTTTTGGGCAAATATTCTGCAGACTGATGTTGAACTTTTGGAAAGTGTGCATCCCATTGCACCTGGCATAAAACTAACACAGTATTTCATAAAAAGAACTTCATACCAAAGGGTCAAACATGGCAGTGGTAGTGTGATGGTCTGTGGTTGCATTGCAGCTTCAGGACCTGGACAACTTGCCATAACTGATGGAACCATGAATTCTGCGCCCTATCAGAAAATCCTGGTGAGAATGTCAGTTTGTGACCTCATGCTCAATCACGTGTTGGTTATACAGCAAGACAATGATCCAAAACACACCAGAAAATCCACCCCTGAATGGCTAAAAAAAAAAAAAATAAGGCTTTGGAGTCACCCAGTTAAAGTTTGGACTTTAATCTGATTGAAGTGCTGTGTAATGACCTTAACCGCCTCCCGCCCGCCATATAAGGTAATGACGGGCGCAAGGCGGTTCTCTCGTTCCGGGAGGACGTCATATGACGTCTTTCCACTCTAACCGCGCTTGCGCAGTTCTGGGAGCACGCAGTACGGTGATAAGAGGTGCACTGTGCCCCTCGGACACAGCGGATCACCAATGAATGGAAGGAGCCAAAGATGTCGGCTCGGTCATGTGATCAGCTGTGTCCAATCACAGCTGATTGCATGTAAATAGGGAAATGCCAGTTATCGGCATTTCTCTCCTCACAAGCTGTCACGCTGACAGCTCGAGAGGAGAGGAGAGCCAGTAATCAGCATTCATCAGAGGGGTCATTTACACTGATCACTGATGTTCAGTGTGCCCTGATGATCAGGGTAGCCCCAGCAGTGCCACCTGTCAGTGCTCATCAATGCCAGCTGTCAGTGCTCATCAATGCCACCCGCCAGTGCCCATAAGAGCCACATCAATGGCACATATCAGTGCCTACCAGTGCACATCAATGCCACATATAAGTGCCCATCTGAGCTGCCTTTCAATGTCACCTATCAGTGTCAGTCAGTGCCACCAATCAGTGTCAGTCAGTGCCGTCTATCAGTGCATGTAAGTGCTGCCTATCAGTGCTGCCTAACAGTGCCAGTCAGTGCCACCTAACAGTGCCAGTCAGTGCTGCATATTGGTGACAGTCAGTGCTGCCTATCAGTGCCACCTATCAGTGCCACCTATCAGTGCCGCCTATCAGTGCCGTATATGAGTGCTGCCTTTCAGTGCCCATCAGTGATGCCTGTCAATGCCCATCAGTGCCACCTACTAGTGCCTCCTCATCAGTGCCAATCAGTGCCCATCAGTGCAATCTATCAGTGCCCATCAGTGCAGCCTCATTAGCGCACATCAGTGAAGGAGAAAAATCACTTATTTACAAAATTGTTATAACAAAAACTAAGAAAATTTTTTTTTTTTCAAAATTTGCAGCTGTTTTTCATCTGTTTAGCAAAAAATAAAAAACCCAGAGGTGATTAAATACCACCAAAAGAAAGCTCTATCTGTCTCAAAAAAAATTATAAAAATTTCATATGGGAACAGTGTTGCATGACCGCGCAATTGTCATTCAAATTGCTATAGCACTAAAAGCTGAAAACTGGCCTGTGCAGGAAGGGGGTGTAAGTGCCCTGTAGGCAAGTGGTTAATCAGACCATTTATGCTTCAAAATCCTCCAATGTGGCTGAATTAAAATAATTCTGTAAAGAACAGTGGACAGAATTCCTCCACATCGATGGTAAAGACTCATCACTGCCAGTTATCGCAAATGTTTGCAGTTGTTGCTGCCAAGTGTGGCACAACCAGGTTTAGGGGGGCAAATACTTTTTCACATAGGTCCAGGCAGGTTTTGTTAGCTTTTTTCCCTTAATAAAATAAAATAAAATCATCATTTTAAAACAACATTTTGTATTTTCTCTGCTTATCTTTGTGTAATATTAAAATTTGTTTGATGATCTGAATCTATTAAGTGTAACAAATATGCAAAAAAAAATCAGGAAAGGGGCAAATACTGTTTTACAGGACTATATGTATATAAAACAACTGGATTGAAAGTTGAACACTCTCTTTGTTCTAGTAGATTTGAAATATTTTGACTGGGAACTGATTTTAATAGGGAGATGGTGAAAGAGCTACCTGTGTATACTTAACATAGAGCTCTGGTAGCCCTAGATTAGATACATTCTGATCAAATGTTTGTTTGCCTTGGATTAAATGCTCAAACTGACATTTCAGGATATTACTATTGACTGTGAATGTTAAGTTTTCCAAGAGGCAGTTATAGGATAAGTTATAATTATACAATACTATTCAGACATGTAACTTGTGGTTAAAACTACATGTATTTTCCCTTCAGCTGACTGGTGCAAATTTCAGTGTCAATGCACATGTCATTTTATCAAGGAAAATATTTGGTTTATGAAAATATGAAGGCTAAGACATCAGCAATGACTTTAACTTTCGGTGAAAAGCAAGACCCCACCAGTGATCAGGCACACCTTTAGAAAGCCTTTTTATTAGCCTTTAATGTGTTTAATTTTGAAGGGATTAGAAGTGGAAATGTTACAATAACCAAGCTAAGTCAATATGCATTCCACATCTCCCCACTTCACTTATCCAGATATCATTTCTCATTACAAAATAAAAGGCTGCTTCTGGAGTCTGAAAAATCAGCATTTTTTTTAGCACACAGACACACAGATTTATGGTTGCTGAGTGAAGAAAATTAATAGTTTGAGGTTTTCTGCTTGGTACCTTCATAAAGAGAATGCAACCTTCATGAGCGAATCCTTGCTGAGTCACATGATACACTCATTTCCTTGTTCTCTTGTGCATTTTGCTGTTCTTTTTTAGCACTCTCCATATAGCTTGTGCAATATATTAACATACTTAACTTTTGTTTTCATTTGTCACATTTGTGACAGCAGTGAGTTGCTTTCTGCTCATATTAATGTGATGTATTTTCAGAATTAATTTGGTTGTTGCCACAGCTGATTTTTTTGTAAATAAAAGCTGCTTTCTATATACCCATTCACTACTGAGATGGTGAAGGGTTTTTTTTAGGATTTTGGGGATGTTTCCTTAAATCAGACATCTATGAATGTCTGAATTTCTTTAAAAAATACTTTAAAGAGCCCAGTTACTGTATAAAACAAATATATACATACATGAATCTCTCAAACAATCAATCAGATTTTAATCTAATACTTTTTTTTCTCCCTAGCACTGTCACAGAAAGCTCATTTGGTTTGCAGCATGTTCACCTGGTCCATTTCCTTTTAGCTGAGGACATTTCATCCCAAATGTGGGGTACACACTATATGTTTTTTTTGTTCAACCCAGTGGGCTGAACAAAAAAAAAAACATTGAGTTTGCCCAAACAACAAAAGCAATGTTAGTGAGGCAATCTCCCCTGCTGTACCTTTCTGTTCTGCCCCATTGGTTTCTAGCACTGATCAGATGCTTCTTTGACAGATGCTGGTCCAAAGACCAGCTTCTTTACAGCAGACAGCTGTACACATGGGCCAAAAGTTGGATGGTTCCTGCCGATCCTACCAATGATGAATAATTTTATGCCCGTGTGTACCCAGTCTTATAAATGAATCATCACAGCAGCCTGTACTCAAAATACAATGCTGCAAAGAGTAGTGATGATGGTATTATTTCAGTTCCATTCTCTGCATCACTGAGAAATGTCCAGCATTGGAGAAAAGGTACAGAACACCGCTGGTCAGAAACCCACATATGGGATATAATGTGACTGTATGAAACTAAACAATTGAATAAATTAGTGATTTGCACACTTTTGATGCATCTGAATATACACTATATTGCCAAAAACATTGTGACACCCCTCCGTATCATTGGATTCTGGTGTTCCAATCACCTCCATGGCCACAGGAATAAAATCAATCACCTAGGCATGCAGTCTGTTTCTATAAACATTTGTGAAAGAATGAGTCGCTCTCAGGAGCTCAGTGTATTGAAGCGTGGTACCATGATAGGTTGCCACCTGTGCGATAAGTCCACCCGTGAAATTTCCTTGCTATTAAATATTCCACGGTCAACTGTTACTGATATTATAATAAAGTGGAAGCAACTGGAAACAACAGCAACTCAGCATGAAGTGGTAGGCCACATAAAATGACACAGCGGGGTCAGCACATGCTGCAGTGCACAGTGCACAGAAGTTACCAACTGTCTGCAGAGTCAATAGCTAAAGACCTCCAAACTTTGTGTGGCCTTTAGATTAGCACAACAACAGTGCATAGAGAGCTTCATGGAATGGGTTTCCATGGCTGAACAGCTGCATCCAAGCTTTGCATCAACAAATGCAATGCAAAGAGACGAAAGCACAACAGCACTGGACTCTAGAGCAGTGAAGACATGTTCTCTGGAGTGATGAATCACGCTTCTCTGTCTGGCAATCCGATGGACATTTCTGGGTTTGGCAGTTGCCAGGAGAACAGTACTTGCCTGACTACATTGTGCCAAGTGTAAAGTTTGGTAGAGGAGGGATTATGGTGTCATTTTTCAGGGATTGGGCTTGGCCCCTTAGTTCCAGTGAAGTGAACTATTAAGGTGTCAGCATACCAAGACATTTTGGACAATTTAATGCTCTCACTTTTATGGGAACAGTTTGGGGATGGCCCCTTCCTGTTTCAACATGACTGCGCACCAGTGCACAAAGCAAGGTCCATAAAGTCCTGACCTCAACCTAATAGAACACCTATGGAATGAATTATAGCAGAGACCAGAGCCTTCTCATTCAACATCAGTGCCTGACCTCACAAATGCGCTTCTGGAAGAATGGTCAAACATTCCCATAGACACACTCCTAAACCTTGTAGACGGTCTTCCCAAAAGAGTTAAATCTGTTTTATCAGCAAAGGGTGGGCCAGCTCAATGTTAAACCCTACGGACTAAGACTGGGATTCCATTAAAGTTCATGTGTTTGTAAAGGCAGGCATCCCAATACTTTTGGAAATATAATATATGTATCCAGAGTCCTCTAGTTTAGATATTTTTTCTATTTCTTTCAGATTCCTGCATTGTGTGAATAATGATTTCCTGGATCCTTAAATACCTAATTCTTAACATATCAGTCAGATCTATATTTAGACATTCAGGCAATCAAAAAGTACTGAATCAGAAACTACGTAACCTAAACTAAATCAGGCAATAGGTGGTTTCTTATTGTGGAGTTGACCTTTAATGTGTATTTAAAGCCAAGATTACTATTTCTAGTGTTAATGGGATGATTTAAAGCTCCTGTCATCTTTTTTTTACTGATATCCAAGGCTTGGTTAGAGGGATTAGCTTTTTCTTCCTGTCTTAGTGACAACTGTATCAGGAAATCTGCAACTGGGACATATACAGCAATACAAATTTGACAGTGGTTATGGCATTGCCTTAGTAGTATTTTTTGGTCTGCTTTGCTGTTGGAGAGTTTCCCGCCCAACCTGACTGGTAAAACATAGTCAACAGGATAAGAATTATGGGCTGGACATACACTTTAATTTAAAAGAGACTGTTATTCTGGGATTTCTATGTTGGAAGTGTTTTAAACCTGCCTTACAATGTGCTTTAAATAAAGGCTAAATGTATCTGTGTACAGACTGTAGGAAAATTGAAAAGGTACAGTGCTTAGTGCAATTTAACACCGTTTGCATTCTATGGAATGTGGGTTAGTCTAATTATGTAATTTACACTGCTTTCTGTAGTGTTCACCCTTTATCACAGTTTTGATGAACTACAGCTATGCATTAGCTCACCCTACTGAACATTATATCCTTCTGCTTTTCATAGCAAAGAGCACAAACAAGATAAAGAATCAAATAATGAAAATGCATTGACACACCACAGCTTGTGGTGCCCCACCAGCAGCAATTAAAGATTTATCCATCTCACACACAAACCTCTTGACTCCAAACTTCCAATGTGTACAACCAGTGGTGTTGCCACCAAAGACTCACCATGAAGGCCAGAACACCAAGATACAGTTAAATGATTTATGATTCAAGGGCATAGCAGATATTCTTTGTCAAGGCATAACAATAGCAACTGCAAACACTCAAATTGCATTTGAGTTTGGGCAAGGACACAGGGGCCCCATGATCCCCTATTGCCCGGGGGCCCCATGAGTTGTCAGTCCACCCCTGGTTGCTCCCCATTTCTCCACAAGACAAAGAAGAAGAAAAAGGAAGAAAAGAAATAAAACAGCTCAGGTAGAAAGAGACCCTTGAAGGTTGAGGTTACTATATGTGAACAGAATAACTCATTAAATGCAGAAACTGGCACAGTAATCTAGAAGGATTCGGTTGCATGGTAGAAATCCAGCAAAGGAAACCAGTACTGGGTAACATGAACAGTAATGCAAACAAACACCAAAAAACTACAATACAAGGAAAATAATACTTGTAGGTCTAATAGGAGGGAATAAGAAGGCACATATTACGGCCCACTAACCTTGGGTCGCATGTAAACAATTTATAGAATGGGGCAGGCAGTGGGGGGGATAGGAGAGAGGGAGGAGGGAACAAGTCAAAAGGGAGGGGGAGAGGAAGAGGGGAAGGGGACAGTGGAGGTGGAGGGGAAAAAGGCAAACTAAGGAAGAGGGGGGAGAGTGATGGTCAAGAAGAGAAAGGAAAAAAAAAGCAACCGGTAATTATCAGACTAATAAGGGAGATAACATTTTTTAAAAATTAAGCAGACGCCTAAACAATAAGTCAAGATATATGTCTCATTCGCTGAATTTGAGGCTATAGCAAGGCTAGGTAGCTGAGCGCAGGTAAGAATAAAGAAGAAGAAAAAAAACATTGAGGAACTAGAGTCAACAAGCCCATTAACCACTTTCCCTTCAGAGAATTTACCCCCCTTCCTGACCAGACCATTTTTTGCTGTTTGGCACTGTGCTATTTCAACTGGTAATTGCGCGGTCATGAAATACTGTACCCAAACAAAATTTATGTCCTTTTTTTTCACAAAATAGAGATTTATTTTGGTGGTATTTGATCACCTCTGCAGTTTAATTTTTTGTGCTATAAACAAAAAAAGACTGAAAATTTTGAAAAAAAAATGATATTTTTCTCGTTTGGTTATAAAAAATTTCCAATAAACTCAAAGTTAGTCATAAATTTAGGCTAAAATGTATTCTGCTACATGTCTTTAATAAAAAAAAATCTCAGTACATGTAATACATGTATATTAATAGGTTTGTGTGAAAGTTATAGCATCTCCTAGATTGTAAGCTCGAAAGAGTAGGGCCCTCTTACCCCTTGTGTGCTGTTTGATGTTACTGTAGTGTTTCATGTATTGTCCCCCCTCTATTGTACAGCGCTGAGCAAACCCTTTGGCGCTATATAAACTAGATAAATAAATAAATAAATCTACAAACTATGGTATATACTGAATATTGGAACTTACGTAGCTTTTACTTTCTGACTGCCTATCACATTTCTTGAGTTGCTAAAATTCCAGGGCAGTACAACCCCCCCCAACCCCAAATGACCCCTTTTTGGAAAGTAGATACCCCAAGGATTTTGCAGAGAGGCATATTGAGTCCATGGAACATTTTATTTTTTGCCACAAATTTTTTGAATATGACAATTTTTTTTTACACAAATTTGTCACTTTAATGATATATTGCTCATGCATGCCATGGGTATATGTGGAATAACACCCCAAAACACATTTTCCTACTTCTCCCAAGTATGAGTATACCATGTGTGAGAGACTTTTTGGCAGCCTAGCTACATACAAACCCCCAAAATCCAATGACCACCTCCAGGCTTTCAAAGGGCATATTTCCTCATATCATTTCCCCACTACCTATCACAGTTTCAGAGGCTCTAAAATGCCAGGATAGTACAAACACCGCCCCCAAATGAACCCTTTTTGGAAAGCAGAAACCCCAAGGAATTTGATAAGAGGCATGGTGAGTATTTTACCGATATCATTTTTGTTACAGGTTTTTGAAAATGAAGAAAAGAAAAAATCATTTTTTGTTTTCTTTCTCCGTTTTCCAACAACATGTGGCAACAAATAAGATCTGCAAAGCACTCACCATGCCTCTTAGCAAATACCTTGGAGTGTCTACTTTCCAAAAAGGGGTCATTTGGAGGGGTTACTTCTACTATCCTGGCATTTCAGGGCCAACATTAGAAGCTTATGCCACACATCACCCACTCTTGAAGACCAAGCCTTTTCTGACACTTTTTGTTCAGATGAAAAAACTGTTTTTTTGCTAGAAAATTACTTTAAACCCCAAAACATTATATATATTTTTTAAATCAGAGGCCCTAGAGAATAAAACGGTGGATGTTGACATATTTTACATCACACAATATTTGCGCAGCGATTTTTCAAACACAAATCTTTTGGGAACAATACACTTTTTATAATCTTAATGCATATAAACACAATATATTGCCCAATTGTTTGATATAATGTAAAAGATGATGTTATGATGAGTAAATAGATATCAAACATGACATGCTTTAAAATTGTGCATGCCCGTGCAATGGCAACAAAGTACATACATTTTTATTATCGATAGGTGATGCTTTAAAATTCTTTACAGGTCATCAATTTATATTTACACAAGAAGTCTTGTGCTAGAATTACTGCACTCCATCTGACATGGTGGCATCTGACATCGTGGCAATACATGGTGCAACAGCTGTTTACATACCTGCATGTGTCCATGCTTGAGCATGCAGGGGGCAAGGGTGTTTTTTTTATTAGTTATTTTTATTTTTTTTATTCTTTTTACACTGTCCCTTTCATTTTTTTTTTATCACTTTTAATGCAATCACAGGGAATGCAAATATCCCCTATAACTTCAGTGGACATTATAATAGATTCTTTTTTGAGAAATCTGGGGTCTATCAAACACAATTTATCTCCTCTGCCCTTACATTATCTAATCTCACCAAAATTGTGTGATCAGATGCTTTACCAATTTACAACTGTTTATATCCTGTGAAACTGAAGTGATGAAATGCTCATAGCTTCCGATTTCTAAGACTATAGAGATGATTGGAACCATTCTGGTCTCTTACCAGCTCTATGGTGAGCCAGCGGAACTGCTGGCTGAATTCTCAGATTCCCCTGTGGGACAGGAGAGCCTAAGAAAACTGTGGAAGCCAGCATGGGGGGGGGGGGTGTCCATTCCCGCTGCTTGTAAAAACAATTCAGCAGCTAATTGTCCACTAGGATTGCTTTCACATAAAAACCGGCCACCATTTGAAAAAAACGATACCAGGATGATGACTGTAGCTGCAGGCATCATCCCTGTATAACCACTCAAAGTCCAGTGATGTACCAGTACATTGCTGGTCCATGTTGGGCATATATGTAACAGGAGAGAACATGGGCATACAATGAATTGGCTCTGTGGATCAATATGACCACAATTCATTCTTTTTTGTAATGCCCATGTTGAGGGTTTTACATTCAGAAACCGTAATATGTTTCCATGCGAATTGTCTGGCAAGAGCTGAATTTGGGTAGGCGGCGATGTATTGTTGTGCATATAAATTGCCTTGGCCCACAATCAATTGATGCAAATCTTCTGTGAAAAACAGCAGAGGGGCTAAACGCTGGTGCTGGCAGCGAACGGGGTCGATCCTGCTAACTCTGCATTTTTTGGGACACTATACAAAGGAGGCACTAGTATAGTTTTGTACGTGATCAATATCTTGATTCGTACAAACACTATACTAGTAATGGCGGTGATCAGCAACCTATAGCATGAGTGCGATAGTGTACGGGCAATCTAACGCTAACTGACCCTGGCTGGGTGGGGCACTTTCTGACCCTGACACTATCTGATGTCGCTAGTGGCAGTAATACAGTGATCAGTGAAAAATTCTATATACTGACACTGTACTAATGGCACTGGTTGGATGACGGGGTGATCGAAGGGTTAAATGTGCTAATCTAACGTGTGTGTGTAAAATGTAGTGCTTGTACTTGGTGCAGTGTTCTCTCTTCTCTCCCTGGACCGACGGGTGGAGGGGCAGTGGGGGGCACAGGTGCGTTCACACCCCAAAATAGGAAGTGACACAAGATTACGTCACTTTGCCAAGAGCTGCTGCTCACCTGCAAAATGTGGGTAAGCGGTTGGCAAATAGTTAAAAAAAACTCTTAACAAAATGTAAAAAAATTCTCAATACGGTATTTTTCTAAAACTTTTTTTTATCTTTATTATTTTTATAAATACTCTCAGCAGAACAGTACAGTCCATAGTAACATTCTACTACTGTGGGGGGGGGGGGGGGTGATCAGGGGTTGTTTTTTTTTACACTTTGCTTTGCAGGGAAATAAAGATAATTTTTCCTGAAATGCAAAGCTTGCTGTCATGAACCTAACTCATTCATGAACTGTCATGTATGAGCTAAGTTTTGACGCCTCAGTATAGTGATCTGTGATTGGTTGGAGCTGGTCACATGGTAAAGGATGCTGTGATTGGCCCCATGTATCATGCGACAGCTGTGAGCCAATCACAGCTCACTAGGAAGAGGAGCAGAGCTGTTTTGAATGAGATTGATTCATAATAGCTTTGCTTACATTGTGATCAAGTGATCTCATAGTGGGTCCCATTCACCGTCAGCAGCCACGTGGGGAGAGGTACTTTGCCTGCAGCTGCCACCCTGCTGCAGTACATTGCGGGCGGGAAGTGATTAAAGGGACATTGGTACAGAAGCATGGCATAGAGCATAATAGCTGTTGGTGCACAAAAATAGTAGGTAGAGTGTAGTTATCAGGTGATCTCTGAGGAATAGAGCAAGGACACTTCTTCTTGGACTGGCATTGCTATTGATGATCAGAAGAGATGAAGGGCAGACTCGGGGTCGGTGATTTCAAGGGCCAGTCAGGAAGACGGAAGATCCAGTGTCCCTAGGAAATTGTGTAAGTCCTTCATGGTGCAAAAAGTAGCAGATTAGCCATTGTGTATCACCCACAGTTGAAAGGGGAAAACCCAGGAGTACTTGATATTTTTGGATTGAAGAACCGATGTGAAAGTCTTAAGAGCTTTATGCATAGCTAGGGTTTGGCAAGATAAGCCAGGCAGCAGCAGGACCAGGATTTTGTTGAATAATATCTGGTCCTGGGTATGAGCCACTTGAAGAATCTCAGCTTTGATTTTTATAAAAGTGGACTCGACATATGATGTCCCTTGGGAAAGCAACATCTGGATTGTTGGGACCTGAGGGCCTGTGAACGCAATCAAGCTTGATAGGAGAGTCCTTGGGTTTTTAGAGTAGCTGGTTAATTATTTCTAGGGCTACAGATGGCAGGTCTTTCATTTCAATGGATTCCAGTACCCCATGGATCCTGATGTTATTGCGATGGTTACGGTTCTCCATGTTATCTTTTTGATAAGTCAACTGATGGATCAGCACTGTGTGTTCATTCAAAGCAGCCTCATGAGAATTCAGGGCTCTGACATATTCCTTGGAGACTTGTTCTAAATCTTCTAATCTGGATCCTATATCTTTTTTCAGGTCAGCTGTCTTATGTTTGTAGGTATGTTCCATCCTGGTAATGACAGATTTAAAGTCCCCTTTAGTTGGTAGGAATCTCAGGTAGGATTAAATGTCCCAGCCCTTTATGGAGCAGATGGAGGCTTGAGAGGTACTTCTAGAGGGGAGGGAAAGCCTGTCTGAGCCTGTCTGAGCCAGGGGGGAAGAAGTGCAGTGTGGAGAATCCATCTGCAGAGCCAAAGCAAAAGTTGCCAGAGATGGGGGAGCCAGCACCATCTTGGATGTGTGCTGATGGCGGGAGGCAGAAGCAGAGTGACTGAAGAAATTGTTTATGGGAGCCTTCCCATAATACCCTTCTTGCCTTCCCTGGTGCCCACTTTAGCTATTGGAGGAGTTTGCTGCCAAGACCGAGGTCTCAGTGCCCTAAATAGCTGCCAAAAGGCCCAGGTGAGCAGGAGCCTGCAGTCAGGGAATGTCACCATGCCATGTGCCAAGCCACGCCCCCCACAAACAGGAATTATTAAAACAAACAAACCTACAGTACCTTTCCCCTGCAGCTGTCCCACACTGGCTCTAATAGCAAGAACAGAACAATCACATGACTACTAAGTCAGCTTTGTTCTGCTTAGAGTAGAGAGCAGTGACTATCAGTCACTGCTCCCCTCTGCACCATCTGTGGCTACTGAAGAATCAGGCTGGGGAGGAGTCGGCTATGGCTGCTTCTGGCTCTCAGACACACACTTAAAGGTGGAGTCAGCTGTCAATCAGGCAGCTGGATGAATCTCCACAATGTTGTCTGGATCCTTCCTGAGTGTGGCTTGGTTCTGCGCCTTCAGCTTATAGTAGGTAATAGTAAATTTACTCCTGTGATGATAGAAAGAAGTTTATAGGTTTGGCCATACTTCACCTTAAAATACTTCTATCCAGTACTGGGATAAGGTCATCTGATGCCCAGGGCAACAATGTCAAGCAGAGCACCTGAAGTGCAGTAGTGAGTGGGGCTAATATCAGTGCACGCAGTGCCGAGATGAAATAGATGTAATGGTTATGGCATGCGCTAAAATATTGCCAATGGTTGTGGCCTACCACAACCAATAGTGGTGCACGTTCGGTAGCACAGAAAAATATGGGGCTAACAGTGGTGAAGGAAAAAATGCAATGACATTGGTTCGAGGTAAAATTGCCAGCAACTATGGAAGATCCCTACAGCAGCTATGGAAGACTATGCTCTACCTGACAGGAGAGACACTGCAGCCAATGAGGCAGCCAGAGAATGGAGCTGCCACAGGATCCCAGTGAATCCCTCCCCCTAATAACATTGCTTCCAGGGCATATGCTCCCCCCCCCCCACCCCCTTCCCAACTCTGAGGGAGATCCCTGTACTAGGGAACACAGCAACATGAGATTCCTGTACTGGAGGTTAGAGCTACCAAAAGGAAGAATCAGAGACCCTCACAATTGATAATGTTAACACATATTAACTGGATACCCTCATAATAGATTAATTAAAGCTCCCTCCTCAGTGGAAATAAAGGGATTACTGACCCCCTCTAGTTGAAGGAGACCTCTGAACATAAGTACATGAGGGTGATCAGAGGAGAACCCCATCCAGGAATAAAGACAAGCACAGGGATATTCCATCCAGAAACCCAGGATCCTCATATCCACCCACAGTAGAAGAAGAACACCATCAAGGAGGAATGCAGGGAGGTTATCAGAGGGGACTCCTATCCAAAAGAAGTACAGGGAGTGATCAGAGGGGACCCCCATCTAGGAGGAATGCAGGATGGTGTCAGAGGGGTCACCTATTAAGGACAAATGCAAGATGGTGATCAGGTGGGACCACCATGCAGGAGGAATGTGAGGGGGTGATCAGAGTGCTAGGAGATCTCCATCCAGGATGGGTGTGTGGGGCGGGGTGATCAGAATTGCCCTAATTCGGGAAGAGTGCAGAGAGATGATCAGAGGGACCCCCATCCCAGAAGAATGTGGGGGGTGATTAGAGAGGCCCCCATCTAAGATGAGTGCACACCACACACCACTCCTGTAGAAGGAGACCCCAAGCAAGGAGAAGTGCAGGAGAAGTCAAACAACTACCCTCCCTACCCCCACTGCTGGAGAAGGTGGATGGAGACAGAGGATACATCCGGATCTGTATACATACATAGAAGCCCCTGTATCAGGATGACTCTAGATAGTAGGGCAGTAAATCCCATACTAACATGGTAGTGAGGGAGGCCTGAAGGTTATCCCCACTGGTCACTCTGCTTTCCATGCTGGCTGCAGCTACTATCTCCCTGCTGTAAGCAGCAAGCCGGATTGCAGACTGCAGGGCTCTGGGCAAGGAGGCAGCTGGAGGATTCAGAGGGGAGGCGAGGAAGGTATTGTACAGCAAAGTTGCACCCAGGGCAAGTGTCCATTCTGCCCCCCTTCCCCTTGTCCAATCAAAACACAGCTTCAGGTGCTCTGCTGCACATACTGACCCAATATGAGCCTGTGTATATGATATGATGAATCCTATCTTCAGGGAGCCAGGGGCAACAGTACACCTATGAAGAATCAGTTAAATGCTGCTTTCAGAGGATCAAGTAAGAAGTGTCTTTGGAACTCCCTGAAACTACAAACTATTCTACACCTGATTTTTTTCGCCTTGCATTGGTTTGCTAAATAAGCTATTGGTGATCTCTAGAACATAACATTAGCTGTTGTAGTTTAAGTTAATACACTTACTGGCTTTTCGGTCTATCTTGTATTACGACTGTTTTTAAGTGCCTAATTTGCTGTTTATAAAAGAGGAAAATATAAAAGTTAACACAAGTCAGCACCAGTCTGTTCAGATAAACATTGACACTGTTCTGGATGTTCTTTTTAATAACTATGTACAGGAGTATTGCTACTTTTGCAGTTTGTTTTTGGAAATAATAACAATGTTAGTCAAAATCTTTATACGTTGTAACTGTGCAAGTTCTAGACCAATATTCTGATCTTTGTTTAAGTACGGTAAGTTTTGTGGGTCAGGTCATTTCTAGCTAAGAAATATATTATCTGGACACTACCAGCTGATGTGTCAAGGTAATTAATGACTCTATATTTGTGAAGTCAGCATCTAGAACTTAACTTGTTCCATTGATAATAATGTTTGTAAAAAGGATGGGAGCAAACAATCAAATTAATATTTATGGTTAACACATACGTTTAAAAATGAAAAATGTTTAAAGCTGAAAAAAAATCTTTTTTGCCTCTTGTAGTCTTGTTCTGACATATGTTGTAAATGTAACTGACTTTACTTAGAAATGCCTTACTATACTTTTTCTCTTAGTGGAGATTCCCTTTCCGTGCTTTTACTTCAGTGTACTATGCTGGCATAAAAATGCAATTAACACATGCCTTATCACAAACTGCCTCACATAGACATTTTTGGTGATCAGGTCTGCTTCCGAGCTCTGATTATTGAGTTTGCTAGGTCTGCATATGGTGCCCATTGTACTGCACCATCCTATTCAATCACCCTTCTCAACTACTGTAGCAGGAAGCAGAGGTGCAAAAATAAAAATGGAGGCCATTCGTACAATGTATATCCAACTGAATATCTATTTGTGTGACTTTAACTGGTCTTTTAAAAAGATAGTTGCTTTCTTAAGCAAACACAGGCAGCTAGCAAGTCCTGACCAGAAGATAATATTGTTTTTCTGCTAAGTGGTTTACATCTAAGAAAACAATTCTCAGACAGTACAAATATGGATTCTGCCTAAGTAGTGTATTGGAAAGTATTATACTCCTAAATTGGTCAAATGGCAAAATAGACCCAGGAATGCTTGTTTTATATCTTTGCAAATGTATTAAAACATTGTTGTACCCCTAGGTATAAAATTAGTTTTTTATTATAAATAATATAAACCCCCATATAAATGTGTTTTTGAAGGTCTACTGAAAATGAAGAGACAGCAATTATTCAGTTTGATTATTTCATGTCATATTTAAAGAAAAAGTCAGCGCTAGAAAATGGGAGGTGGCTAGCTACCAAGACTAGTATACCTTTTGTTATCAATATGTATATTGTGTGCAGTGCCAAAAATATCAGTATCCTAATCAGTGCTTCTTATAACTTTAAAAGAACAAAATTAAATAAAAAATAATTCCTGATACTAAAACCTCTCTCTTATAAACAGAAAACACTATATATCAGCATATATAAATTAATTAAAAGTCCACCAAGTCTTCTATGTATCAATGTACACCAAAAAAATATGAAAATCAGTCCATCTGTGTGTCAATGTATAATTAAATAAAAAAAGTTCCAAAATGCATCTAGCTGAGAGTTGCCTGTTTCCTGCACCAAATTAGAGCAATGTGCCAAATAGATATCACTTTCTGCAACCAACAGCAGCATATAAAACTCATGGGATATTAGAATCAGATTCTTCTTTTTATGTTTCAGCAGTGATTCTCTGCTGACACACTGTGGCTCCCACTCTTGTCCGGGGGGCAGCAACAACCTCGATCACTCTATAGGGAAAGATTGCTCACAGTCCCGAGCCACAAGGAATTAACATATTAAAGTACATTTTAGTATTTGTTGCATATTAACATTAGCAGGTAGTGTAAGGCAAATATTATTAACCAGAAATAGTGAATCTGTGCACAAAAAGCAAAAACAATGTATTCAAACTCACAAATATGGCCACCATTCCAGACTGGAATCGGTGGTGAGATGTCAGCATGTACAGTGGGGATCGAAAGTTTGGGCACCCCAGCTAAAAATTTGCATTAATGTGCATAAAGAAGCCAAGGAAAGATGGAAAAATCTCCAAAAGGCATCAAATTACAGATTAGACATTCTTATAATATGTCAACAAAAGTTAGATTTTATTTCCATCATTTACACTTTCAAAATAACAGAAAACAAAAAATGGCGTCTGCAAAAGTTTGGGCACCCTGCAGAGTTAATATCTTGTACTGCCCCCTTTGGCAAGTATCACAGCTTGTAAACACTTTTTGTAGCCAGCCAAGAGTCTTTCAGTTCTTGTTTGAGGTATCTTTGCCCATTCTTCCTTACAAAAGTCTTCCAGTTCTTTGAGATTTCTGGGCTGTCTGTCACGCACTGCTCTTTTAAGGTCTATCCATAGAATTTCAATTATGTTGAAGTCAGGAGATTGTGAAGGCCATGGCAAAACCTTCAGTTTATGCCTCTTGATGTAATCCCCCGTGGATTTCGAGGTGTGTTTAGGATCATTATCCATTTGTAGAAGCCATCCTCTCTTTAACTTCAGCTTTTTCACAGATGGCATCAAGTTACCATCCAAAATTTGCTGAAATTTTATTGAATCCATTTTTCCTCTACTCGTGAGATGTTCCCTGTGCCACTGGCTGCAACACAACCCCAAAGCATGATTGATCCAAACCCATGCTTAACAGTTGGACAGAGGTTCTTTTCATTAAATTCAGTGCCCCTTCTTCTCCAAACGTACCTTTGCTCATTCCGGCCTAAAAGTTCAATTTTAACCTCATCGGTCCACAGAACTTGTTTCCAAAATGCATCAGGCTTGTCTATATGTTCATTTGCAAAGTTCAAACGATGATTTTTGTGGTGAGGACGTAGAAGAGGTTTTCTTCTGATGACTCTTCCATGAAGACCATATTTGTACAAGTATCTCTTTATAGTGGAATAGTGTACCACAACTCCAGTGTCTGCCAGATGTTTCTGGAGGGATCGTGCAGTCAAACGTGGGTTTTGAATTGTTTTTCTCACAATCCTGCGAGCTGTTCTGTCTGATATTTTTCTTGGTCTTCCAGATCTTGCTTTAACTTCCACTGTTCCTGATGACTGCCATTTCTTAATGACATTCCGAACAGAGGATATTGACATCTGAAAACGCTTTGCTATCTTCTTATAGCCTTCTCCAGCTTTGTGAGCGTCAACTATTTTCAGTTTCAGTTTTCTAGACAACTGCTTAGAAGAACCCATGGTGCTGATTGTTGGGGCAAGGTCAGATGAGTCTGGGCATTTAAAACCTTTGAGATTGACATAACCTGGTCTTCCCAGACGATGGTTGAGAACAATCCGTGACACTGGCAGGTCTCAGCTTTGCAAAGGGGGCAGTGCATGCTATAAATTCTGCAGGGTGCCCAAACTTTTGCAGACGTCATTTTTTTGTTTTCTGTTATTTTGAAAGTGGAAATGATGTAAATAAAATCTAACTTTTGTTGACATATTATAAGAATGTCTAATCTGTAATTTGATGCCTTTTGGAGATTTTTCCATCTTTCCTTGGCT
This sequence comes from Staurois parvus, assembly GCF_062004578.1. NCBI lineage: Eukaryota > Metazoa > Chordata > Amphibia > Anura > Ranidae > Staurois > Staurois parvus. Next base: position 17,754,314 of record NW_028318430.1, on the reverse strand, counting down.
TCTTTATGCACATTAATACAAATTTTTAGCTGGGGTGCCCAAACTTTCGATCCCCACTGTAGCTCTGCCCAAGGCATTTTGTGTGAAAAGCATGCCCTCCGGGGTCTTTAGTGCTGAGGTAATACACTACCATCTTTAAGTAGCCTAGGATACCCTGCCCACAACAGGAAACAAGGGTTCTTTTGAAGTCATAAGAAGCACTGATTAGGATATTTATTATTATTATTATACAGAATTTATATAGCGCCAGCAATTTATGCAGCACTTTACAACAAAAGGGCAGGCAGTACAATTATCCTGCCCTGCTCATTAGAACTTACATTCTAAGAGGGGGGGTTGAGAGACACAAAAGGTGCTAATGGTAGGGGATGGACAAAATGCATGTACAGTTGTTAGGTGCTGCCAGGATAGGCCTTTCTGAAGAGATGCGTTTTCAGGGATCGTCTAAAAGTGAACAGACATACTGATATTCTTGGAGCTGCACATAATATACATATTATATATACATATACAGTGTACTAGCATTTTTTAAAATACTTTGTTATTATATATAGGACTAAGCAGTGGTGTATTTAGGTTTTGTGCTGCCCTAGGCAACACAAAAATCGGATGCCCCTCCTCCCTGGCATAGAGAGCCTAACACCGACCAACACCAGACCCCCTCCCCCCCCTCAGTGGAGAAAGCCTGACAGTGACCAACAACACCCCTGCCCCATCATCCTCCCCACCCAACAGAGTTTCACTAACACCCCCGCCCTCACCTCTCGGTGACAGAGAGAAAGACACTTACCGTTACAGCTATGGATATCCCTGGGAAGGACAAGTGAGCTTTGCATACACCATCAAGTAGCCCACAGCTTCTTTCAGATCCCACCTGGTGCCATGCTGTATTTGTCCCTTCTTCCAGGGGACAGTGCTGCCCCCCTAAAAAATGCCACCCTAGGCAAATGCCTTGTTTGCCTTGTGGTAAATACACCCCTGGGACTAGGCCTAAATAAGGAATAGCACTTCATCGATTGCTATAGGAAGACATGCACAGCACAATCAGGATGTGCTGTTTTTTTGGTCTGTATTGCACAATGCACACACGTAGCCTTTGGCCGATGTAATTCAATTGTGACTGGAGATGAGCAAATCTTCGTGGATCTTTCTCAAAGTTTGACAACTATGGGTGGGGGGGAGGGCTTGCTGTCCAATTCTTGTCATTTGAAGGGCTAATAAGAAACTTATTGCCAAGCAGAAAGAAAAAGTAAAATTAAAAAAATTGTTTCTCTCCCTACACAAAATTGTCTTAACATATACTGACAATAGTAGCTGCTGTAAGCCCAACCGTTTATAGAAAAGGGGCTTTGTTATCATTCCTTCTAATTATTGGCTCTTGTGAATTAGTTGACCATGATAAAAGCTATGCACTGCATTAGGTTGTTCCTTTTTTTCTGGAGGTGAACCTTCAAACTTTTCAGTCAGATTTTGTGACAATCTCAAATCCTCAGGATTTTTTACAAACCCTTACTAGCAGGAAACCTGAATCCGATCCCTAATTATAACAAAATATTTAAACTACAGAATAGAGGCACTTAGAAAAGTAAATGTTCATTTTCAATGTGCATGTTCACTTAGTTGAGTAAATAAAGAGAAGCCTGTAAACAATCTCATTCACATTAAAAATACAACTCACAGAATATACAGACAAACGTTTAATAGAACAGAAGCCCTTGTCACAACCAGTACTGCATAAACAGAATGGCAACATAAACACTGAGCAGTAACCAAAGTAATACAAACTCTTTGATACTGAAAAAGGCGGAGTTTGAGTTTACTAGGTGCAGTACCTGGTGCGGAGGGGTGCTGACTAACAATCAAAGTCCCAAACTGTACAACCTTCTTGCATTCACCAAAAACTGCTTTGATTCTGATCAAGTGGATTTGGTTCATTTGACATCTGCTTTCTCAGCCCTGTGCAGCCCAAGTCCTAACTGTCCCTTATGCAGTAGGTTCTATCCCTAGTGCTAGGTCTACTGACTACCACAATGACTAACCAAATAACTCTAATGGCACAAGTCATGCTATTTGTTTAGCAGTATGCACCCCAAGATGGCCATGTAAAACTTAAAGGATTTCTCCTCTTAATGTAGGGTCTAAGTTCCCAAAAATGGCACTGGTGCCCAGAAGTGCAGATCATCTATAATATGTTTTTTTAGTGCTGGAAAAAGCATTGCAAGAAGGACTGATGCAGGGATACTATTTCCAGTCAACTGACTGCTCTTTCAGCCCTTACTCACCTGGTTGCTCCGTAGACAAAGCACACTGTACCACTCCTCTGGTAACAACACCCACGGGCAGGCAAAGTTAAGGGGAGGAAAAGCAGCTACCACCTCCACCTACAAGCTGTTTTCACTTTGAGTAATTTATCATATCCAAATCAAATAAAAAAATAGGACTTTTGCTTTTACATGATTGGATGATTGAAGTGAATGCAGCTTCTCTTTCGTTTTAAAGCTACTGTACGTGAACATGCTATATTGCTATAATAACTCACCTGCAACACTGGAGTAGATATAGGGGTTGCAGAAGTCTCAGTGTTGACCTGTACCCATGTTCCAGGGGGCCCGTGCAGCTCCCCGGTCATATTTGGATTTACACCTGGATAGGAGGGGTGGTGGGGGCAACATAGAGAGTAGCCTATGCCCTCCATTTTCCTCCTGCAGCCACTGAAAGCCAGATTCTCCTCTTCTCCCTCCCATTGGCATTCAGTGGCTGCAGGAGGAAAATGGAGGACATTGGTACATCTATATGCCACCCTTGCTGCCCCTACTATCCATGTTACTTGTTTCCTGCTGCCCCTGGGCCCGTGAGCTATCCTGGCCTCCCTGTGTCCTCCATTTCCTTTCTCTATTTCAAAGGTGAAACAAGTACACTGCCACGCTGCCACCGTCCACTGCTCTACTAACCCCATCCACTGTCCTACTGACCCCATCCACTGCCATACTGACATTGTCCACTGCCCTACTGACTGACACCATTCACTGTCCTACTGATACCAACTTCTGCCCTACTGACACCATCCACTGCTCTACTGACTGACACGGTTCATTGCCAAAATGACACCTTCCACTGCCATAGTGACACCATCCACTGCCCTACTAACACTGTCCACAGCCCTACTGACATTGTCCACTGCCCTATTGACTTACACAGTCCACCTTTTAGGCATATTATATTTTTACAGTGACATTTGCTGTCTCATTTTTTAAGTTTTCCTTATTATTTAGTTAGGCCTTAATTTCTTTACAAAAAAAAGGGGGGGGGGGTTGCAGCACAAAGGTGATTGTTAATCTTTTTCATGGTGTTCAGGTAGATCTCCACTTCTCAAAGGTTTCCTTGTCCTTCTCCAAAGTATTCAGAAGAATTGGAGAGGTATGTGAAAATGTGGACAGCTTCTCTAAAATCTTTTGAATTAATCTCTCAATATGCAAATAAAGATCTGAAATAACTCTATAGGCTCTTGGAGTATCTGGACACATGGTGGAAGTATTTAGCACAAGGTGGAAACGGCAGGTGGTAGTAGGGGGGCCCCAGGTCAACTTTTGCATCTGGGCCCACAAGCTCCAAGTTACACCTCTGAAGTGCAATGTTTTTTTATTTGTTGTTTTTTTGGGGGGTTCCATCATAGTCACTTCATAACATCTCTTCTGCAAAGAAATATGGTGCCAACACTGCCAAGCACAAATATCTTTTACAAATTATAAAAATAGTTAGTGCAGATGGCAAAATCATGAAAAATACTCTTCACTGTCAATCAACAACATCCAGGCCTTTAATTTGTTTCCAATGTCAAAAAGTGATGCTTTGGACCTTGCTAGTCCATTTCTGAACTCTAAAGGGAAGATTTACTAAAACTGGTGCACTCAGAATCTGGTGCAACTGTACATGGTAGTCAATCAGCTTCTAACTTCAGCTTGTTCAATTAAGCTTTGGCATACAAACCTGGAAGCTGATTGGATTATATGCAGAGTTGTACCAGATTTTGCACTCTCCAGTTTTACTTACTAACCCCATAAATTCCCATGAATGTGAGCTCCTATAGCTTTTATACGGCCTTGTCGGGCACTATGAGATGTGTTTTTAACATGCAAATTGGCAAAAATATTAACCAAAGCATCTTCTGATGAAATATTAGAAGCACGTATGATTGAAAACACACTATATTGCCAAAAGTATTGTGATGCGTGCCTTTACATGCACATGAAATTTAAAGGCATCCCAGTCTTAGTTCATAGGGTTCAATATTGAGTTGGCCCACCCTTTGCAGCTATAACAGCTTCAACCCTTCAGGGAAGGCTGTCCACAAGGCTTAGGAGTGTGTCTATGGGAATGTTTGACCATTCTTCCAGAAGTGCATTTGTGAGGCCAGGCACTAAAGTCAGATGAGAAGGCCTGACTCGCAGTCTCCCAAAGGTGTTCTATTTGGTGCAGGCCAGTCAAGTTCCTCTACCCCAAACTCACTCATCCATGTCTTTATGGACCTTGTTTTGTGCACTGGTGCACAGTCATGTTAGAACAAGAAGGGGCCATCCCCAAACTGTTCCCACAAAGTTGGGAGTATGAAATTGTCCAAAATGTATTGGTATGCTGATGCCTTAAGAGTTCCCTTCATTGGAACTAAGGGGTCAAGCCCAACCCCTGAAAAACAACCCCACACCATAATCCCCCCGCCAAACTTTACACTTGGCACAATGTAGACAGGCAAGTACTGTTCTCCTGACAACCGCCGAACCTAGACACAGTCATCAGATTTCCAGACAGAGAAGCATGAGTAGTCACTCCAGAGAACTCGTCTTCACTGCAGTCCAGTGGCGGCATGCTTTACAGCACTGCATTCAACGCTTTGCATTGCACTTGGTGATGTAAGGTTTGAATGCAGCTGCTGGACCATGGAAACCCATTCCATGAAGCTCTCTATGTACTTATACTTACCAAGGCAGTTCTTGCATTTCTGGCAACTAAAGGATTTTTTTTTCACTTGGCCCTGTGAACCTGAATTCATTTGGAACACCCAGTCATGTGAACAGAAAAAAAACAGCTTCTCTGAGCTAAGTAAAAAGCTGTTTGTTTAGTACATCAACTCAAGAGAGGTCAACACATAATATAGTCTCCACAGTCCTTAAATACATAACATTTAAATCATGGCTCTGCTGTGTGACTTTTCGATTTATTCTAGTGAAAAAATAAGAGGACAATCTTGTGAACATGTCCATATTTGTTCAATGATGTCACCCAGAGACCCCACCCTTTGTTTTCTTAATGGTAGGGACCCATAAATGTCATTTGGTGCTTGAAAGAAATGAGTACTGACATGTCATTGCTTTTTTTTCCTTCAGAGGATAGACAGGCAGTGTGCATTGTATTGAACGTGGATCACTTTCGACTGGGGCCATTTTTTTGTTACAGGACTTGACAAAACCTTGTGTGATTTTTACTGTTCACATTTTTTGGTGCTATTCATCACTCAGCCCCACACCTACCATCCTAGGGTTGTGGGAAAGAGGCTCTTGTACTCATCAACATATAGTAACATGTTGAGGGAATGTGGCCTGATAGAGTTCTGTCCTGCCAGGCTGCATGTTTGCATAAGGGTCTGGCAAGATTTTCGGGCAAACCCCCTGCTCTCTCCCTTTTCTTTCTTGGGGTTCCCCCTAAATTTACATTTTTTTTGTTTCATGGGGTCCCCCTTTGAAATCCAAACCATACCAGAAGAGCTGAATATATTTGTGAGGGACCTGAAGGGCCTTGTATGAATATTGACTGGACCTACATCATATTTTACACTGTTACCACACTTATTTTACAGTCACCTGTTAGCCAGGAATTCCTTACTAACAGTTGAATGTGGCAGGCAAGGATGAGTCGCTTCTTATTAGGATGGTGGCAGGTTCCAACTCCTTAACAACAAAGAGCCCCAAGCCAGAAACTTTTACTTTTAGCAGCAGTAGTAATTATTCTTCTAAATGCTTAAGTTACCGCCAGTGATGGGCAGAACACCCCCGTGTTTGGTTCACGGTTGAACGTTTGAACCTAATGAACTTTCAACTGCGAACTTCAAACTCAATGCAAGTCTATTGGACTTGAACTTGTTAATTCAAAAGTGCCCATTTTGAAGGCTTATATTCAAGTTATTGTCCATAAAAGGAGTATGGGGACTCCCCTGAGAGAAATGAATCAGTGAAATTTTTTTTTCAAAAAGTACCGTTTTTAAACGGGCAGTCATTTTTCATTGCTTAAAGTAAAAAAAATAAAAATGAAAAATTCCTTTAAATATTATGCCTGGGGGGGGGGTTGTCCCCTAAACTACCTGAAAAGTTGCACATCTGTACAATGTATAAAACCTACTGCAGCAGGTCTAACATTTATACATATATAAAACAGTTTGGGGTCCCCCCCATTCCCTCCTAGATTGTAAGCTCGAAAGAGCTGAGCAAACCTTTTTGAGGCTATATAAATAAGGCTATACCTGAGCACAGTGCTGAGCAAACCTTTTTGAGGCTATATAAAGTATAATAATAATAATAATAATAATATCAGACCCTGTAGGTCTGGTAGGAAAGTTACGAGGTACCCCAAAGTAAAAAAAATTTTTTTTAAAAAAAAGTGTGTGGGATTGTGTGGGATTCACGCCTGGTAAAAAAAATGGGGTAAAAAAAGTGTGGGGTCCCCCCTAAATTCCTACCAGACTCTTGATCAGAGCACAGGCCTGGCAGGGCAGGATAGGGGGAGTATGATAGAGCGCCCCCCCTCCCTGTGGCCTACCAAACCACGTGCCCTTGCCATTGACTGATTGGGACAAGGGCCCCTTCCCTACAGCCCTGGGCTTTGGTTGTGGGGTTCTGAAGGCAGAAAGGCTCATTAGCATCAGAGTACCCCTTTAAATAAGGCGGCACCCTGATGCTGCCTCCCCTTGTGAACGAATAAGGGGTACTGGTACTCCTACCCATTCACTAAAGGATTACATTTAGAAAAAATAAAGGCACCAGACTTTTCAAACATTTCTCTAATTGAGAAAAAAACAAAACAACAGTTTTTGACTTTAATTTCTTTAATTTAAGTCCTTTAATTTAAAAAAAGCCAAAAAAATGGTTCCATCATTGTAATCCATCGTCAATCACAGCATCCAGCGTTTTCACGACGACACCGACTCGGCAAAATAAGAAAAAAAAAAGCCTGCCTGCCCGTCTGCCCCCTTTGAGCACTCACTGCAATCTGACATTTGATATAAACAATTGGGTGGAGCTAGCAGTGACGTCACATCTGACATCACCGCTAGCTCCACCCAATTGTGCTGTGATTGGCCAAAGCATTGCACCTGACCTGTGGTGAGGTGCATTGCTTAGCCAGTCACAATGCACTGTGAGAGCACAGTGCATTGTGGATCACTCAGCGGGCAAACATTCCGTCGAACGCCCTTACACCAAACGCCCTTCAGGGAACACAGAAGCAGCCGATGTTCAAGTTGAACTTATGTTCAACTCAAACCATCAAACCCATCCCTAGTTATTGCTGCAGCTGGAGCTTTCTTTGCCTCTTCCCTAAACCTCCCAAACAGTGAATGATCTTGCAGCTTATAAGCACTGCACATGGTGCAGAAATATTATATTTCCTCTTCTGGTCGAATGTTCTTAGCCTATAGTGTTAGACTATTTTCTGTATTGGTTGAATGTTCTTTTTCCTTTATGGTGGAATTTCACTTAGGGTAGAATATTAGGGGAATATTATATTCACCCTGCAAAAGGCAATAAAAACTAACATTTCATGCATATTACAAACATTTCTGGTATATGCATGACTGTCGTACAAATACTGATACATTCAAAAAGCATTGTTTTTCATAAATAAAACCACAAGCGTGTAAAAAAATTATTTTCACCAAATATACTGTATACCGTGTTTTAGGTGCTTGGTCAAACCATGAATCATCATAAATATAAAAGCAAACAAATACAATCTTTTTGTTTAGACAAAAAATGTTTTCAATACCTGGTATTAACAAATCTTTATTGAAACCATCATGTCATAATTTGATCACTGAATACTTTTAGTCCTTAAACTTAAAAAAAATATATATCTTTTACTCATCAGTCTAGAAGTTCAGTGTGCATATTAAACCATAACCACAGGAAAGTAAATATACAATATCCATACTTTTAAAACCCTTTTTTTATCATGTTTGTGAAAAAGCAGGCTTTTCAAAGACATTCTCAGGTAACAGGAATTTGCAGCATATACATTTATTGTTACCACATTTTAAATCAGCTTGGAATTGAAAGGAATTTGCAGAGTGGGTATTATTTATATACAACGTAAAACAGAATGGACAGCATAATTAATACATTCCATTAGACATTCTCAGATGTTTTCAATATGAAAGCTTTAGGGTATAATGTGCAAAAGGCAGTGCTGCTTAGGTACCCAATCATAGCTCAACTTTTATTGCTTTGCTACCTTAAACTGATAAAAGTAGTTATTTGATTTGTTTCAGTGGGCAGTCACATCATTGGTCAAGTTTTCACTGGCAAATTAGATACTTTGGTATATTCCCTAGGGTTTAGTGTGAATAGAAGATTTGCTGGGAGGTATTAGCTACTGTGGACTTCTTGTGTTTAAGCTTTTTCATTTTTAAAACATATGTTAAGGAAAATGTAGTGCTATCCCCCAAGGGAGCTGCTGAGAATTAGACAGGATCTCCCTATGTAGAGCAATGGATGCCAGTCACACAAACAACAGTCCATCTACTCTGACTCCAATAAATAGTCTAAGGGTTTTTTTTTTCAAGATTTGTTGCTTGCAGAACTTTAACAGGAGAGGGAAATGTGCATAAAATATTCCAAAATGCCTAGAACAGTTGGCAGAGAACACTCTTCTCTTGGTAAAGGTAGCACAGTCTAGCTATCACAGCTGGGAACCATGAGGTAGTTTACAGAATAGTCTATTTTCTCATAGCTGGAGACCATAAGATAACTCCAGAATTATTCAAGTCTCATAATTGAGGACCATGAGGTAAGTGTCTCAGATTACTCTGTTGTAGGGAATCAGTCAGGGCCTCTACTTACAAAGTCTAAAGCAGCTACATCCTCAGACTCAATCCCTTAACAGAGAAGTCCTGCATTCAGTGCAGAGGTGTTTCAGGAACAAGCAGCCCCTCAAAACTCACAGATCCATCAATGGTGTGGAAAAATAACATCTCCAGGCTTCAGACTATTTACCACCTCCCAGACCACCTTCTTGCCATACCTACTCAGGATTTGGCCAGGGCATAATAAATATTCAGGTCAGTCATTTCCTGCCCTAAGCTCTAGAAGCTTCTCCCAGAGGCAAGGGGAAATAATCAAACTTTTGTGAAACCATGAGTAGACAAATTATTATTATTATTATACAGTATTTATAAAGCGCCAATGGTTCACTCAGCGCTGTACATTACAAAGGGGGACAGAACATGTGACAGAACAATACCAATACAATGCAAAACATGAGGGGATCGAGGGCCCTGCTCCTTGGAGCTTACAATCTAGGAGGGAGGGGATAGTGGTATAGGAGGAGAAATCTGTGGGGAATGGAGTGGTAGGAAGAGTGGAGGAGGTCGGCAGGTTAGCAGGGGGTGGGGTAGGCTTCCCTGAAGAGATAGGTTTTCAGGGTGCGCCTAAAGGAGAGGAGAGTAGGTGATAATCTGATGGGTTGGGGCAGGGAGTTCCAGAGGATGGGTGACACCCTGGAGAAGTCCTGGAGGCGGGCATGGGAGGAGGAGACCAGGGAACTAGAGAGAAGGAGGTGTTGTGAGGAGCGGAGTGTGCGTGCTGGGCGGTACTTTGATATTAGGTCAGTGATGTAGTACGGGGCAGTATGGTGGACAGCTTTGTACGTCAGTGTTAGGATTTTGAATTTGATCCGTTGCGCAATCGGAAGCCAGTGGAGGGATTGGCAGAGGGGGGTGGCGGAGATGGAGCGGTTGGAAAGGTGAATGAGTCTGGCAGCCGTATTCAGGATCGACTGAAGCGAGGATAGCCAGCGGCGAGGCAGGCCAGTGAGGAGGGAGTTGCAGTAGTCGAGTCGTGATATGATGAGGGAGTGGATGAGCTGTTTCGTGGTTTCTGGAGTTAGGAACGCGCGTATTTTGGCGATGTTGCGGAGGTGGAGTCTGCACGAGTTTGTTAAAGATTGGACTTGAGGCTGGAAGGATAGGTTGGAGTCCAGAATGACACCAAGTACTCTGGCCTGCGGGGCGGGTATGATGGTGGCGTTGTTGGATGTGACGGAGAAGTCAATCAGGGGTGGTGTCCGGGCTGGGGGGAAGACAAGAAACTCGGTTTTGGAGAGGTTCAGTTTAAGGAAGTGGAGCAACATCCAGTCTGATATGTCGCTCAGTAGGTGTGTGATTCGGGCGGAGACCGAGGGGGTGAGGTGGGGGGTTGAGAGATAGATTTGTGTGTCGTTGGCATAAATACAAATGACCTCTGCTCCTGTGATTACAGACCAAGCCAAAAACTAAATTTACCTAACATCCTATACTAGGAGGGTGCTACACAAAATAAAAATAAAAGTCATGCAGTACACATCTGCAACATGTGCACATTTCCCCATGTTTTATCCCTTTAACTATTTGGCAACTGTGCTATAGCCAAATGACGGCTACAGCGCGGTTGTCCAGTCCTGGGAGGGGGTCATGAATGCGCCCTATTGCTCGCCCTCAGCGGTGCACACCCGGCGATCTCAGTGATTGCTGTGTCCTACGGACACAGCTGACCATGTGATGTGGTAAAAGGCCAATCAGAGTGGCCTTTTACCATGTGATTAGCTGTGTCCAATGACACAGCAGATCAACTGGTAAATACGGTTGTCGGTTATCAGCTGCACTTTTCTCACGTTGTTACAGTGTGAGGAAAGTACTGTCGATAACCGGCAATTGTCAGAGAACAGATCAGCACTGATCATCAGGGCACTGCTGATAAGTGCCCTGATGATCAGTGCCCAACAATGCCACCCACCAGTGCCCAGAAGTGCCACCCACCTGTGCCCAGCAGTGCCCGACAGTGCCACCCACCAGTGCCCAGCAGTGCCACCCACCAGTGCCCAGCAGTGCCCCCCATCAGTACCACCCATCAGTGCTGCTCAGCAGTGCCACCCATCAGTGCCATCAGTTAATGCTGCCCATCAGTGCCACCTATCAGTCAGTGCCCATCATTCTTGCATATCAGTGCAGCATCATTGGTGCTCCCTCAGCAGTGCCAGCTCATCAGTGCCACCTATCAGTGCCACCTATCAGTGCCCATCAGTGCTGCCTATCCATGCCACCTCATCAGTACCCATCAGTGGTGCCTATCAGTGCCCATCAGTGCTGCCTATTAGTGCAGCCTCATCAATGCTTATCAGTAAAGCAGAAAAAATACCTGTTAGCGAAATTTTATAATAGAAACAAAGAAAAACTTTTTTTTTTCAAATTTTTTGCTTTTTTTTTGTTTATAGCGCAAAAAAAATAAAACACCCAGTGGTGATTAAATACCACCAAAAGAAAGCTCTATTTGTTTGAATAAAAATAATACAAATTTCATATAGGTACAATGTTGCATGACTGTGCAATTGTCATTCAAAGTGCGACAGCGCTGAAAGCTGAAAATTGGCCTGAGCAGGAAGGGGGTGAAAGTGCCTGTAGCCAAGTGGTTAAAGAACCTTCAGGTTTAGAGAAATATATGGTATAGCTGGGTGTCACCTGCATCCTTGTACCTTTAAGGAGGGATAGGCTCCTCCAGGTACACCTGTCCTTAACCTTTCCATTTATATATGTGCTCCCACTATGTAGGTTTTGGAAATTTTAGTTAGGTCCATAGTATATAGAGGACCCTAGACAGGGCAAAATTGGTTGTTTCGCAAGCTGGCTGGTAAGTGTTGCTGGAAAATCTTTTGTTTGTTTTGCGATGTGCATTGCCCTTCCATGTGCACCTTGCTGCTAAGGCTGGTTATAGGTTGGGATGGTTGCCAATTTTTGGAGGTTTTTAAATGCATGTTCTTAGATAGGTTAATTTTGTTTTTGATAGTTGGCTAACTGGCTGGCAGTTTGAACTGGCTTTCTTATCCCCCTCTTTTGATAAGTTATACTTATCCATGTTCGTTGCCGACAATAGCCATTATTAGAATGGGGTAGGCTGGCAAGTTGAACTGGATAGTCCTATGTTTTACTTTGTGATGCCTTCCATGTTCACTGTTTAAAAAGCCAGTTATAGACCTGGGTAGGTGACCAGTTTTTTCTTTTTTCTTTTTTCTTTGTTTTGCGATGTGCATGTGCACCTTGCTGCTAAGGTTGGTTATAGGTTGGGACAGTTGCCATTTTTTTTGAGGTTTAGAAAAATACCTGCTAATCTGCCAAAAATGCTTTTAAGCCTGGTTCTGGCTGACAACACACAACATTTTTTTAAGGCTGAGTGTTGTCAACTCTGCTCATTGTCATTTGCTAAACTACTCAACCACTTTCACTTTTGTATTTCAACAACATAAAGACTGTTATACATATGTTAAACATAAAATATGTTCTACATATAAATATATATAAAATATGTTACACAAAAAGTTCTGTGGTCCATGATAAAAACTAGGAGGACTCTTTGAGATGTATGAGATGTGATAAAATGGGGATGATTTACTAAAACTGGAACACAAGGACTCTGGTGCAGCTCTGCATAGAAATCAATCAGTTTCAAGGTTTTATTGTCAAAGCTAAACTGAATAAACTGAAGTTAGAAACTGATTGGTTGCTATGCATGATTCTATCTCCCCCAGTTTTAGTAACCTCCCCCCAATGTGTCTATTGGTATAATAAGTAGACCAAAAGGGAGCAAATAAAAGTTAATTCTTAAGGTTTACATACAATTTAATAATACTGCAACATTTGCAGACTACTAGTCTGTATGTAAATATTACTAACATATGATGGCCACATTATTTTGGTTGTGTACTAGAGTCCTGACTTTCTGTTCTCTGTTGATAAGAACCACTTTGTGAACTCCACTAGAAAGGTCAGTTTTCTCCTTTATGCATCAGAGTCAAAAGTTGCTCTCTCTTGGCATGACCGACTTTGTTATATTCAATGAGAAGATATCAACTCTTATCTTTGTAAACTGAAATCTTGACTTAATATGCTCCTCTATCTTGATATAAACCTTTTTTTTATAAACCTTTTTTGAAACTATGTACATTCTTTATAATATCTGACAAGGATAGTCAAATGAGCAATAATAAAAAATAATCTTTACTTCCATGCAACAAAAGTGGTTACGGATAACATCTTGAAAATCAGATTCTGAATTATTCCTGTTTAATTCCAAAAAATGATACAATCCATTCATATGTAAAACATAATAGGAAATGATTACATAATGGCAAACTTAGCTTATTTAAAGTGAAACTAAACCTTTCTATCCCTTACAGCCAAGGAAGCTGCCATCTTACCATGTTTGCTTTGCAGTTGCCATTGAGCTGCACTGGTGACCAGTTATGACACCAGCCATTTGATGGCTTGACAGCTCGGTTGAGAGCACAAACAACTGTGACAGTTATCATTCATTCCTTGAATGTAACTGTTTTGGGAAACAGTTTGTCAAGAAAGGTTTGCTCATAGAGCAGGTGAAGTTGCTAGGCACATACATATGAGCATGCACAGAACAGCAACTGGCCGGGCAGATGTGCACAAATATGAGCAATCGGGCGAGCACCTGTCACCAATGTACCTATGGCACTGGCTAATTGCTGTTTGGTTTGCAGCTTCTGTGTGTGTGTATCCTGATTCCTGTGTTGACCTCTGATCTTGACTCAGCTTGCTTCTGACTCTGCTTGTTTGCTGTCTGCCCTGACCTTACCCTGCTGAAATTTCCTGCCCTGCTTACTATCCGGATTCTGCCTCTGCTTATTGCCTCTGCCTGATCTTTCTCTGACACTGGCCTGTGTCCTGATTCCTCTCTTGTCCGCCGTTTATGCCTGATCTGCTTGTCTTTTGCCAACCCAGCTTGTCTGACTATACATCCTGCTCATCCAGCCTGCTACAGCTCTGCAGTCCAGCACGTCTTCATCTGGTACGTTCGCCTGTTGCCAACCCATCTGCCACCAGTTTGCCCGGCTGTGACATCCGCCTGCTGCCAACCCATCTCTCACCAGCCTGCCCTGCTGTGACATCTGCCTGCAGCCAGCCTGCCTGCTTCCAGCCAGCTCCACTATGACGTCTGCCTACTGCCAGCCTGTCTGCCACCATTCTGCCCTGCTGTGACATCTGCCTACTGCCAGCCAGCCTTGCTGAGACATCTACCTGCCACCAGCTGTTCTGTTCCAGGCATCTTTCCAGCAAGACCTCAGCTGATACCCACGCAGATCAGCGGACTGACCACATCACTCATACACCATGCTCTCGTGGTTAGTGACCCCTGAGCTGGAGCTGTAAAAGAAGCCTTTCTCTGCACATCAGGCTCACTACAAAGAAACTACCAAGCATGTGACACAGTTAAATGGTTGAATAGGTTTTAATGGTTCCACTGTATACTGAAAGTTGTTTTTTATGCTATTTTATATAGTATCTCCAAGGAGGCACTTGATCCTTTCCAAGCTGTAGCAGTAGGATACCCTGCACCAGGTCTGCAAGATGGAAGTAGCAGAGAGAAATAAGGAGTATTATCAGAAATAATTATTCTGATAGCTATGAGAAGGCAAAACTGCTGTCCTCAATGTTGTTTTGAATTCACTTCAGACTATCAGAGTTGTCTCCCTGTTGCAGGAAATGGAATTAACCGACAGGATCACCAGGGGATATATCAATGGATTTAAAGCGTATCAAAAATATTTGTATAGAGAAAGTGTATCAATATTATTTTTATAGTTTTTTGATAGATTTGTCATATTGGTATTGCTGTCTGTGAGGGAGAAAGGGCATCTTTGTTTTTAATAGTGCCCATTCTCACCACTATTGAAAATCAGGGAAATCATATACCGGTAATTTGATTTGTCACCAGAACAGCAGTAGAGGGAAAATCTTCCAGTAGGGATACCTATTCTGGTGACAACTGTCTTAGAGAGGTTTTCCCTCAGTTTGGAGAGACTTACTATCATTTCATGTTGTAATAACAGGACAGGAATTGATGAGAAATCTCCCCAAGGGGACACAGATGACAAAGAAACTATCCAAAATGAAAAAAAAAAAGTTTCGGATAACTATAAATATACTCTAGATGTTAAAATTACATCGGAACAACACCATTTGCTTTCATTGGTTGTGATATACAATGGTCAAATGTTTGAGAACCCCCCACCCTGATTTTTTATTGACATTTAAATAGTTCAAATCCAGTGAATAACCTGAAATGGTAAAAAGGTAAGTGGTAAGCTGCCAGAGGAGATAAAAAAAGTTTAGGTCAACAAAAACTGAAAAATAATGTACATTTCTGAGCTATACAAGAAGTAATGGGTTGTTCTGTAGCACTGTAAATACACTGCTCAAAAAAATTAAAGGGACACTTTTTAATCAGAGTATAGCATCAAGTCAATTAAACTTCTGAGATATTGATCTGGTCAGTTAAGTAGCAGAGGGGGTTGTTAATCAGTTTCAGCTGCTTTGGTGTTTATGAAATTAACAACAGGTGCACTAGATGGGCAACAATGAGACAACCCCCAAAACAGGAATGGTTTTACAGGTGGAGGTCACTGACATTTTTTTCCCTACTCATCTTTTCTGACTGTTTTTCACTAGTTTTGCATTTGGCTAGGGTCAGTATCACTACTGGTAGCATGAGGCGATACCTGGACCCTACAGAGGATGCACAGGTAGTTCAACTTCTTCAGGATGGCACATCAATAGGTGCTATTGCCAGATGGTTTGCTATATCTCCCAGTACAGTCTCAAGAGCATGGAGGAGACTCCAGGAGACAGGCAGTTACTCTAGGAGAGCTGGACATAGCTGTAGAATGTCCTTAACCCATCAGCTCCTTTGTGCAAAGAGGAACAGGATGAGCACTGCCAGAGTCCTACAAAAGGACCTCAAGCAGGCCACTGGTGTGAATGTCTCTGACCAAACAATCAGAAACAGACTTCATGAGGGTGGCCTGAGGGCCCAACGGCCTGAGAGCCTGAGGGCCCTGTGCTCACTGCCCGGCATGATAGAGCTCGATTGGCATTTGCCATTGACAACCAGAATTGACAGGAGAGTCATTGACACCCTGTGCTTTTCACAGATGAGAGCAGGTTCACCAAGAGCACATGTGACAGACATGAAAGGGTCTGGAGAAGCTGCGGAGAACGTTATGCTGCTTGTAACATCATTCACCTTGACTGTTTTGGTGGTGGGTCAGTGATGGTCTGGAGAGACATATCCATGGAGGGATGCACAGACCTCTTCAGACAAGACAATGGCACCCTTACTGCCATTAGGTATCGGGATGAAATCCTTGGACCCATTGTCAGACCCTATGCTGGTGCAGTGGGTCCTGGGTTCCTCCTGGTGGACAACAATGCCCGCCCTCATGTGGTGAGAGTATGCAGGCAGTTCCTGGGGGATGAAGGAATTGATATTATTGAATGGCCCCCACACTCATCTGGCCTAAATCCAATAGAACACCTCTGGAATATCATGTTTCAGTCCATCCAACGCTACCAGGTTGCACCTTAGACTGTCCAGGAGCTCAGTGATGCCCTGGTCCACATCTGGGAGGTAATACCCCAGGACACCATCTGTCATCTCATTAGGAGCATGCCCCGACGTTGTCAGGCATGCATACAAGCACGTGGGGGCCATACAACTATTGAGTACCATTTTGAGTTTCTGCAATGAAATTTCAGCAAAATGGAGTAGCCTGCTGCACCATTTTTTCACTTTGATTTTTGGGGTGCCTTTGAATTCAGTCCTCTGTAGGTTGATATTTTTAATTTCCATCAAATGATGGGGCATCTTTACGTACCTAACACATTACCCTGTCCATATCGGTATAGATATCCAGCATGATATTTTTCCCCATTGAGATCTGATGTGTTTTCAAAGTGTTCCTTTAATTTTTTTGAGCAGTGTATATGTATATATACATATTTTAAGCTGTGGGGTAGTTGTCCATTTGAGGGGAGGAGGCAATTAAGGGAGCTAGCAATTACAGAGCTGTGCTGACATCTCGTGGGTGGTGATATCGATGGAGATACTACCACCAATGAGAAATCCCACATCTCATGGGTTGTATCTCCATACCAATGTCGCTCAGTGGATTTTAAGTAGGCAGATCACATTAAACTGTCTGATCCACCTCGCCCCAGCCATGCTAACACTGTCTCTGTTTTCAGTGACCTAATACATTTATATTACATTGGGCAAATATAAAAACAGCAATTATTATTTTTAACATCATAAGCATTTATAAATCATTAGAAGGTTTATTTTCTATGCAAGTCATTCATGGACCAAATTGGCTATAAAAAGGAACAGTATGTGTTTAATATTAGAAAGAAAATTACCTAAAGCTGTGGATATGAACCTAAACATGTAACACTTTACCACTAGCAGCTCAAGTGACAGGTTACAAAACTCCAAGAAGAACAATGGTGTCTGCTGTCAAAGCTTCACAAGAATAACTTTCAATATTGTCAGCTATAACAGAACTTCCTCCCACATGCATTTCATATCTACATGTTGAGGTATTATCATCCTAAGTGTTCATTTACTAAAACTACTGCTGACATATTGGAGAAATATAGACTTTATTGACTTTGACAATGGAATTAAAACACTTCCAAAAGATTAAATAGAAAATTATATATTAAAATTGCACCTAATCATATAACTCTATATCCAGGCATATACAGTATTTTGCTTATATCTAAGGACCAACATAGAGAATGTACTCTTGCTCAGGAGATTGAAAGCCTATGCTGTTGTGCACTTTTCTTGAAAATAAATAAAAAAGTTGGGTGGTGGATCATTGTGATAGATTATGGATGGTGAGTGTGATTTATGACTCTTTTTTAATTGTATTGTTATGTAATGTCATTAATACCTTAGAGGTTGAAGCTAAAACAAATCTTAAAACCTGGATGCAGTTTTGTAATGAGCAAGCAAAAATGGACCAAAACGTAAAAAAATATTTTTACGCTTTAGCTGTGTATTTCTTGCCATTACCATGACCCATCAAAAATACCTCCCAAATAATATTTTGTACTCCTGAAGTTCAAAACAATACCATATATATGTACATGTGTACATTATTTGTTGTTTGTACCTTATTACCAAATATCAGCAGTGCACATTGTGTTTTTTTCCATGGTTCATCAGGTGACAGTTTGGCCTCTATGCTGAGAGCACATTATATTTGAAGGGAGCCACATAGCATGTACTGTATGGTCAATGAATATCCCAGTGATATAACTGACCAGTTATGGTCCCTTTGTTTATAGCAACTGTCATTCCCAGACCTGTCATTCGTTGGAGTGTAGCAGCAAAAACAGACTCATGTCAATGGCTTTTGGACATCATGATTGACATGGATCTGCATCTTTGAATGATATTATTGACAATCAATGGACTGTACATCATCTATAAAAAGTTTATGGCTACAGTCATGAGTTTAGTGTCATTTTTTACAGTCAGCAAAAGTGATTTGGGCAGTTCTACAGCCTCCAGATTACTTTTGCTGATGTGAGAAAGGCCACCCATCTGCAGCTCCTTGAGGATCCTATGCTCTGCCGATTTAATCACTTCTGGTTTCAGAGCTGTCATTTCCCAGCTGCTACAGCCAGGGAAGCAGATAATCAAGCATAATTTGTGTTCAATTAGCTGCATTGTAGGGCAGGGGAGACATTCGGGGCCTAATAGAACCCTGATATTTTCATAAAGAGTACTCACCATTACATAAAAGGCATGAGGTCGTCTGA
Source organism: Staurois parvus (assembly GCF_062004578.1). Taxonomy (NCBI): domain Eukaryota; kingdom Metazoa; phylum Chordata; class Amphibia; order Anura; family Ranidae; genus Staurois; species Staurois parvus. The sequence goes on along the minus strand of NW_028318430.1, from coordinate 17,735,386 downwards.
TAGGGTGGGTAGATGAATAGAAGGCACTCTCCTTGAGACACATTCCCATACCCTATGATATCTTACCCTGAAATAGGTAGAGCTAGGTGTGCTATTATGTTGTGTGATGTGTATGTTTCACATGCTGAAGGCTTTTACTCCACCAGATGAGCTGCTTACTGCCTGTGGCCAGGGCAGATATTTCCAGCCGCAGGAACTTTGATGTGACTCTGTATTTGACCTTCCTCCCATGGTATTGATGTTTTTGAGAGCATATTTATTTTCAATAAACAAATCAGAATCTTTGTAATACTACACTATGGTAGTGTTTGTGCTCCTCCTTGTTTTTGCAAATTTGGTCTGTTTATCTATATTTTACTTTTTCTGAAAATGAGCAATAAGTACTCATTCCCCTAGGAGGGAGCAGATGTTGGGCCCCCTTATTCTAAAGAACACTTCCAGATTTCTATTACCCCCCACAATCCCCATGTCCTTTTTGGGGGATCATATGTGGATAAGAGGCCCTTGTCCTTCAACACTGGAACATGTTACCGTGCAACATTGGAACAAGTTATACTTTTACAATAGAACAAGTTGCATCTGCTTTACCATGCCAAGGCAATATTTCAATGTTAAAAGGCATGTGACCCAGTCTGGAACAGGAAGAGGAGTCATATGCACACTGTCCTCCATTTACTGGCCATCCAGGTTAAATGCCTGGAAAAGGGCCTGGTTGGGCAACCCCATGTCTTTTATTTTCAGTTTTTGTTGTGGTACACATTTAGAAAAGGTTAAAAAAAAGGTATGGAGTCCCTCAACATTGCCAAAGATGCACTGCACGAGGGAAGGGTTTGCCACCCCTCCTTGCAAGGTGCAGTCCAATGTGCTTGATTAGCTGCACTGTGTTTGATTAGCTGCAGTGGAGGTAAGGGGAGATATTAAGGGCCAAATAGACCCTCAATGTTCTTAAAAAGGGCCTGTCACCTGCCCAATGCTATCAATGGTTGTTAACCCCCTTCTGAGAGCAATAAAGTTAAAGGAAAAAAGTTCAGAAATATTAATTTTTAATAAAATTTACTAAAAAGAAACTTAACGTAACCTCATCGCCCTACACGCAAGCACAAGTACAAATGCACACACAGTATATGTATGTAAACTGCAATTGCACCACCTATGTTATATATTACCACAAATGGCAGAATGAGAGCGATAATTTTACAGCCATCATTTATGGATTATTCTAAACTGATGAGCTGTAAAGGTATTTAAAGCATTGTCATTGATATTTTGGATACTATAGTTTTTCACCGTTTTGTGGACACATTCAGTTTAAGGCTTGGCACATTTGGCATCTATTTACTCTACTATACATCTTCTTTTTTCTTATGTGCACAAAAAAGTTGAGATCCAATTTTGTTTGTGTGCAATAAAATTCATTTTAGTGTAGTTTTTCCTGAAAATATAGATTTTGTAAACAATTGCACAACTTTGCTGCGAGAAAATATATAATGTAATTTTAAAGTAAAAAATGCAAATTTTACCATGTGTGCAAAAAATGAAGAAAATTGCTGTAGCAGAGAAATAGTTAATATGGTTAGGCTCTAATTTGAGATTCATTTAATTTGTTAAAACCAGCTTGAACTGAAATTGGCCAGGCTCATTTGTCACTAGTGGTTTGAGTTAATTAATTGGCCTTGTAGGCTCCACCTGCCTAAAACATTTCCTGCCCACCCTCTCCAGTTTATGGTAGTTGTCACAGCTTTATTGGGTGTTATTACCTTGCCAGTTTTTGTGTTGTTCCCTATTGTTTATGCCCTCAGTTGGGCTTTGGGGTACTTGGATGCCTGTCTGCCATTCATGTGCACAAAACAGGCATTCTGGCTTTTGTTCAGATTAAGGTTCAATTGTGCTGACATTGTACCTGTAACATACACCAGTTTTGTTAGTAGTAATGCTTAAAGCTGAAATCATCTGTTTCTGAGCACCACAAACTGAAAATGCAATTCATTTCATTTTTAATTTTAAAAGTAAACTTAATCATTCATCCGTGTCTTTATGCTTTATTTTGTTGAGAAATCCCTTTTATTAAAACAGATGTTCATGTAGCATTTACTTGTTGGAATCCATCTTCGCTTAACTCAGGCATGCAGGCAGCAGAGTGCTTAAGTAAGTAAGCCCCTTCTTCCCTCCTCCAGATAAAGGAAAAACAATGCTCATGAAGACTCATGGGATGTATGACATCATTTTTGACTACACCAGAAACTAGGAAGCAACTGAAGGAGTGTCGAAAGAAATTTGACACAAATACATATAATATGCCTTCCTATCTATTTACTAATGCTACCAACATAAGCACTAAAATAGTTATTGTTGATTAAAAGAGTTTAATTCTGTTTTGATTTATGTTAAACTATACTGATTCAATAAAGCCACCACTTTGATCTTTCCCAATATTGATATCATCTTTGGGAGCAAGGCTAGTTTGTTTATGGGATGGTATATGCCTATTCTTCTCAGCAGTCATGTGAATAGTGTTCAGCACTGTTCTATTTTACAATTACACTTAGAAATAATTTATTAAACTATAGACAATTTAGACAAAACTCTTCATGCATTACAGTCTGTTCCATTACATAGTCTGCAGAATGTAGCATGAAACCAGTATGATGTAAACTCTTGTTTGCATTTATCCATAATTCACCTCTCCAAGGACCATTACACTATTGATTCTGAATATGTGAGTAAGGCATGACCAAATTCCTCAGCATCTGAATGAGCAATATGAAACCTCTATAACAGCAGGAAGTATTTTATAGTTGACAAATTACATTCTTCTGAAAGCACAATCATGAACAGTATTAATATTTCAAATAAAATTAGCAATATTTTTACTATAGAGTCACTGTTTTACAATTTCCAAAGAGAATTTAGAGTAAAAAAATCCAAAATCACAGTGTACCATTTATTTAAATGGAGGTACAATTTAGCACATGAATATGTAAATGATAAAACGAATGTGTAACTAGATTTCTACACCTGGAAAAAAAAACATACAAAATGAAATTGAATTGACTTACACAGCAATAACACATGAAGGCATTTGCCTTCATTTGCTTTACGTGGTTTACTTACATAATAGAGAAAAGAAGACACATTGTGATTCGATCTATGGATCATTTTGTTACTCTCTTATTTTGTTGTTTTCTTTTATGGGAAAATAAATGAAGATCTTAACATAGCAAATACGAATACATATGTTCCAGAAACCATCCTCTTGCAAGATCATCATAAAGTGTTACTAAAATCATAAATGTGAAGTGACTAAAGGCAGGTTCTAGCCAAATATAATCAGATACCGGTAATAATTCATATAAAAGAATACCATATGAAATAACATATACATAAATATCATTTAACCAAAACATAGTGAGCCGACAAAAAGTGAATTGAAAAAAATGTAAATTGAAAAAGTCCCAAACACCAATCTGATGTTACAGTCCAACTCTTAACCAAATCTTGCAACTCCAATTGTGTTCCACCACCGTGTATGGCCAAAATGAGAATTCACCAGATTACCTCAGCCAATAAAGTGACCAGCATGTGTATAAGCCAGGGGCGGACTGACCATTTGGAACCTCAGCACTGCCTGAGGGCCCGGGGTCAGTAGGGGGCCCCATGAGATGCCCCTGGTACCTTTTTCATATGCTTTTTTGAGTTTGGACAATGACACAGGGGCCCCATGATCCCCTATTGCCCGGGGGCCCCATGAGTTGTCAGTCCGCCCCTGGTATAAGCACAAATCCTGTATACATTAGGTGCAATGCCTGGTCCTGCAGAATCCTTTAGACCTCTTCCACTCAAGTGACACTTGACCACCTCCTCCATTCTTAGCCAATATCTCCGAAAAGAACCCAGAAAGGTATTCATAGTGCAGCAAGTATTTTATTAAAAGTGTTAAAAGAATTCTAATATAATTCTAATACAATACGCTCACATATTAATGGTCTCACAGGGAACCCCAACCCAAACAGCTTACTGGGGGGATCCCTCTCTCCACACACCATTATTCCCACAGTCGGCGTGTGTTCCAGCAACCAGATGTGACATCAGAGGAACTGGAAATGACGTGTGCGGCTCAAGCCTCAATACATTTTGCGCTGGGTTTGCTGGCCACTTTGGAATGTTACATCAGATCGGTGTTTGGGCCTTTTTTCAATTTACATTTTTTTCAATCCACTTTTTCCATTCGCTATGTTTTGGTTATATGATATTTATTAGTTTATGTATATGTTATTTCATATGGTATGCTTTTATATGAATTATTATCCCATTATATTTGGCTAGCACCTCCCTTTATTCACTTCACATTTATGATAGGTGTTATTGCACTTAAAGGGGCACTGATCTTAGGCTGTAAGCTTTTGTAGGTAGGATCCTCTTCTCTTCCCACATCATGTCTGCCTACTTTGGTTTTATCTGGAGACTGCAATTTGCACCTCTTTTATTTTTAAATGTACAGAGCTGCCTATTGTTAAAAGATAATATTAATGGAAGATAAAAACAAATAGAGGATAGTAATTATAATAATGTTCTTTACAATGTGATATGTGACCAATCCCAGAATGAGTCTATTTTACTTTTTTTTATTCTTACTTTTAGTTTTATCTGATACTTACTGATAACTTTATGGTGCTAATGGAGACATAAAATACATTTAAATATTGACTAGTTTAGCACACATTATTTTTAATGTGCAAGAAAATGCGTTTTGCATTTATACTGATCAGAAATCTAAAAGAGCATACACTCTGTAGCTTAAACTGTAATCTCAGCACCTGCTGGGATGCTAAGTGAACCTCCTAAATTACAGCTGGCCACTAGAGGGAGAATTTACAGTTATGAAAACATGGAACAGCAAGCATACACAAATGTAAAATTCACACAAAAAATATTTTCAGGCAAATATTTTAGTAAAAATATAAAATGTATGCTCACTAGAAATACAATATAGTTTGTCTTTAGGGGTCAAGGTTTTCTTCTAGTTAGAAATGCAACCATATATTTCTTTCTAAATCTCTTGTGTACAATTTCCATGTTATAGACAAAGGTCAGAGTGCTGATTACTTGTGTTTCACTTGTTGCCAGTTTCAATAAATCCTCCTGAAATCTTGCTTTTTGTTGTGTTCATTTAATATAGAACTTGTATGAGCAAGGTACTAATGTGAACATTTTAATGTATATGTGTGGGCATGGTGTGGTGTGTATGAGCACAGTAATGATTTCCTGCAAAAGGCTCAATTTACTAGTATCCTTAATATTTGCTAATCACACTGACCGCCCTCTACACTGGTTTACTTAAAGCAAGCACAATGGGCAAACATGTGTATGAAATGCATGTGCATGTTCTGCTCTCAACTATATACAGTTAAGGAAATAAGTATTTGATCCCCTGCTGATTTTGAATGTTTGCTCACTCACAAAGAAATGATCAGTCTAAAAATCGAATGGTAGGTGTATTGTAACACTAAGAGACAGAATAGCAACAAACAATTCAAAAGAAATGCATGTCTAACAAATTATGCAGGGATTAGACTGACAGTTGTTTTGTGTTTCTTCCATTTGCAAATGATTGCACCAACTGTTGTCACCTTCTCACCAAGCTGCTTGGCGATAGTTTTGTAGCCCAGTCCAGCCTTATGTAGGTCTACAATCTTGTCCTTGACATCCTTGGACAGCTCTTTGGTCTTTGCCATGGTGGAGAGTTTGGAATCTGTTTGTTTGATTGCTACTGTGAACAGGTGTCTTTTATACAGGTAACAAAATTAGATTAGAAGCACTCCCTTTAAGAGATTGCTTCTAATCTCAGCTTGTTACCTGTATGAAAGACACCTGGCAGCCAGAAATCCTGCTGAATGAGAAGGGATCAAATACTTATTTCCCTTATGAACATGCAAATCAGTGCATAATTTGTTAGACATGCATTTCTTTTGGTTGTGTTGTTGCTATTCTGTCTCTCAGTGTTACAATACACCATTCGATATTTAGACTGATCAATTCTTTGTGAGTGGGCAAACATTCAAATCAGCAGGTGATCAAATACTTATTTCCTTCACTGTACATATGTGTTCACTAAAGTCCAGTATGTATCTCTGTGCACCTAACCTATATAGTTGTTTACCTGTGATGGCAGAATTACATGTCTCATGGCCAGTTACCCTTATGGCCAGTTACCTTTAGCCCTGGTTCAAACCGAATGAGGTTTTGCAATTGCACTACTTCACTTGAAGTAGCACAATTTCAAAGGCGCTGGTCAGTGTGATTTCATTTGTGGCTTGCCTGACATCTCTGCGACTTCATACACAGAAGTCTATGCAAGTCGCACATGAAATCATCAAAAATAGTGCAGTAAACTTTTGACAAAATTGGTGCTGCACCACAAAGTCGGAGTTGCACCGAGTTGAACGGTTTTATAGGCACTAGGGTGGAACTTGTCATGTGCTTTTGAACTATCAAAACACATGACAAATTGCATTGGTGTGAATGGGGGCTAAAAGTTTTTTTTTTTTAAGACACATCACAGCTAATGCCTAGGAATCCTCCTTACTTGCTCACGTGCTGTCAACATTGCTTTCAGGTATTTCTCAAATTAATCCATAAACAAAAGTTAAAAAAGAGGATGACCTCATACCAGGGGCGGACTGACAACTCATGGGGCCCCCGGCAATAGGGGATCATGGGGCCCCTGTGTCCTTGCCCAAACTCAAAAAAGCCTATGAAAAAGGTACCAGGGGCATCTTATGGGGCCCCCTATTGACTCCAGGCCCTCGGGCAGTGCCAGAGTTTCCAAATGGTCAGTCCGCCCCTACCTCATACATGCATTCAGAGTTTAAAAAGTGTCAGACTACTTAACTGAAGGGAGTAGACAGCAGACATTCACTTCTGCTACAACATAACAATTGAGACAATGAGTATACAGCCAACAGTAATCCAGCAGCAGTAAAAAAATCAAATGGGCATAGGAAACAGCCGGGGTAAGAGTTATAGGACATTGACAGTAACAACCAGATCCCAACATCAAAATTAGGGAAAATAAGGTTGAATCAAGGTCAATCAAAAACTGCTAAAAAGTCTCATCCACAAGCCAGAAAACTCTACATAAAGCAAACTGGGAATGACCATTTTGCCCTTTAAAAAGGAACTTAACTAATGGCACTTGGCACATAATCAAATGTTAAGGTCTTAATCATAGTTGGGACAAGATAAAATACATATAATGTATCTAAACCAAAAGGCAAAAATGTAATATATTGTAACTTACTAGTCCTTGGTATGGTGACTGCATTTGTTTTATTTTTCAAGCTTCTTTTGCTTTATTTTCTCCGGGTAATCCTGCATTTTACACACTTCCTGTTCCTTGGTGGCTAGGTCATTCCTTCACTGTATCTATGGAGGGAGCCATGGTTGTTGGCCTAGGCTGCTCTCCTGATATGAACTACAGACTAGTCATTATCTCTTAATCTTCATTACATATGGGGCAAGGCAGCTGATAGCTTACAAAGATATTTGGTGCAGCTGACAGAAAGTAGCATGGAAACAGCATTTCTGACAAGAGGTATGCTCTGTATTTGCTGAAAATTAGACATGTGCAGTTCATTTCATTATGAATTGAAATTCAGATGGAATTTACAATATTCAGAGATTCAGATGTATCCAAATCTCTGAATCACAAAGTAATGAATTTCAACTAATCTGAACAAAATTATAACAAAAATAATGAAATCATTCATATTCATTCGAATTACATGATGCGGTAGTTTGGGCCTTTATTTAATGTTTGAAGTATCTAATATAACAATGACATAACTAATGATCCAAATCCATTTGTTTTTATTCTAGTAAGCATAGCATGAATATTCTAATAAGATTCTTTTGTAGTGGGGTTGCACTTGAAACAACGTTCGTTTAATTTGTGTGTTCACAGCCCAAAAAACAAATTCAGTTGGGAATGGGACAATGAATTCAAATTAATAACATAACGAATGAATACGCATTAAATAATTACAATAGAATGAATATAGCCATTCTTCAGAAATAACAAAAGAATAACAGAATTTCCAAAAATATTAATCATAGTAACATAGTTAGTCTGGCTGAAGAAAGACAAAAGTCCATGCAGTTCAACAAAAAAAAAGTTATAATCCTATACCCACCATTGATCCAGAGAAAGACAAACAAACTCAGCAAAGCATGAGCCAATTTGCTCTTGCAGGGGAAAATATTCCTTCCTGATCCCCCAAGAGGTAATCAGATATTCCCTGGATCAACTCTACCTATAAATGTTAGTATCCAGTTATATACTTTGTGTCTAGAAAATAATCCAGGCCTTTTTTAAAGCAATACACTGAGCTGGCCAGAACAAACTCTTGAGGGAGTCTATTCCACATTTTCACAGCTCTTACTGTGAAGAAACCCCTCCATATTTGGAGATTAACCAATAGCCGCCTGGCCAATAGCCGTTTGGCGGCCGGCCAAATGCTGTAGATTTTTGGGGTGGATGCCATATGTCGTACTCCCAAGCATGCGCAGTTTTCACGTTTGCAGAGCCGTGCAGCGGCGCGAACTGTCACCGGCCATGTACCTCGGACACGGCCAATGACAGATCTGAGTACCGGCCCCGGTGCTGGTACCATGTGACCTGCTGTGACCAATCACAGTAGGTCACATGACAGTTGTATACAATGGATGGCTTCATTCATACCATCAATTGTATACTAGTGTCTAGCTGTGAATGGTCACAGCGATCACATGCACATGTCATGTGATTAGCTGTGGCCAAATCACAGCTAAGCACAAAAAAAAAAAAGCCTGAATGAATCGATGTCATTCAGGTAAATGCTTGCTTATAGCAAAGTAATTCTTTGCTATAAGCAAATTGTGTAAGAAAAAAAAAAAATACTGATCACTTCCCCAAAGTAGTACAATGTTACTCTGGTAACATTGTACTACTTTGGACATAGTGAAATATGAAAAAAAAATCTTGAAAAAAAATGTAATAAAAAATTTAAAATAATCAAAAAAATTAAAAAAAAATTAAAAAAAAATATTTTTTTTTGTTTTCATACTGTCACCAGTCAGTGTCCCTGATCACCGCCATGCCAGTTATATGATGACGCTGTACTGCACTGGTGACAATATGTAAAAAGAAATAGTGAAAATAATGTTTTTTCATTTTTTCATTTTTCGAAAGATTATGACAAAAAAAATACAACTTCAAAAAACTTGCCATGCCTCTTATCAAGTACGTCGTACTGTCTACTTTGCAAAAAGTGGTCATTTGGAGCATATCTGTACTGTTCTGACATTCTTGGACCTCAAGAAATTAGATTGGCTGTCAGTACTTCAGGATTGATCAATATTCAGATCTATACTATAGTTTGTGAACTCTATAACTTTCCTACAAACTAAAAAACACATCCTAATTTGGGTTATTTTCACCAAAGACATGTAGCAGAATACATCTTGGCCTAAATTTATGAAGAACAATTATTTATTTGCAAACGTTTATAACAGAAACAAAGAAAAACGTGTTTTTTTTTCAAAATTTTTGGTCTTTTTTTGTTAATTTAGCAAAAAATAAAAACCTGATTAAATACTACCAAAATAAAGCTCTAGTTGTATGAAGAAAATGATAAAATTTTAGTTTGGGTACAATGTTGTATGACTGCGCAATTGTCATTCAAAGTGTGAGAGCGCTGAAACCTGAAAAATGGCCTGAGAGGGAAGGGGGTAAAAGTGCCTGGTATGGAAATGGTTAAATCTCTTTTCCTCCAGAGGAAAAGAGTTCCCTCTTGCCCTCTGTGATGACCTCAGGGTGAATAACTCTACACTATGTGAACCACTGATATATGTATACATGGTGATCATATCTCCCCTTTATCTACTCTTCTCAAGAGAATAAATGCAGTTCTTCTAACCTTTCCTCATAGTTGAACTCCTGCATGCCTCTTATCAGTTTTTTGTCCTTTTCTGCACTTTCTCCAGTTCTCCAATATTCTTTTTGTGAATTGGTGATCCTCTCTTTCTCCCCTCTCTCTCTCTTTCTTTCTCCCTCCCTCTCTCTTTTTCTCCTTCTCTCTCTCTCCCTCCCTCTCTCTTTTTCTCTCTCCTTCTCTCTCTCTCTTTCTTTCTCTCTTCCTCCCTCTCCCTTTATCCCCCTTTCTCTTCCCTCTCTCTCTTCCTTTTCCATATTCCCTCTCTTCCCTCCTCCTCCTCTCTCTTCCCCTCTCTCTTCCCTCTCCCTCCCTCTTCTCTCTTCCCTCTACCTCCCTCTTCTCTCTTTCTCTCCTCCCTCTCTCTCTCTCTTCCCTCTCCCTCTCTTCTCTCTCTCTCTCTCTCTCTCCTCCCTCTCTCTTCCCTTTCTTTCACTCCCCCCCTTCTTCCTCAGATCATATGGGACCACCCACCCACACACACACACCCACCCCTCCCCCCTCTCTAAGGGCTGCTGATTTCCGTGCAGCAGGAAAGGGGGGGGGGGGGAGGTGTGTGCAGTCCGATACGATCTGTCAGTGATCAGTGTCAGTGTAATCTGTTGGATGGATGACAGGAGGGAGAACCCACAGAAGATAACACAGCTCACCTCCTCCGAGCTCTTTCATTACTTCTCTCCCTGCTCCAGGCTGTCCCCTGGTCCTGGCTCGTCAACTGCTGGAGCGAGAGGTACACGATCATCGCTCTGCAACTGCAGGACTTCTTGCTGTCCACCACTGCTCAAAAGGTTCCTTCTTCTGGGGGGTGGTGTCACCCCCCTAAAAATTGCCACCCTAAGCAAACGCCTTGTTTGCCTTGCGGTAAATACGCCCCTGCGTGCCGCCCTGTAGCAGTATTTCTGCTATTGGGTGACGCGGATGCGGTTAAGGAATAAAAACAAAAATAAATTAACCTAATTTTTCCATTGTGCACATTTCTATTGAAAATGTATTTAAAAAATGAAAACTAATTAAGCCAGTGCATCTAAGGACTGTAAGCAATATATTTAATTTTTGGTTTTGGTTTTAGTAATTCTTTAATGTTAGCATCTTTTGGGTTTACTTGGATTTCACATTAATAAACTGTTCAGATCTTTGTCAGTGCTGGCAGTTATCAACTTTATGTGGCTGAAAGGAGCCTTTGCTGCTGCACTGGCATTCTGTGAACAATAAGGGGGAAGGAAGGTTGAGCACCTTCATTGCATGTTTGCACTGAAATAGGAATCCTGACCAGTCATGATGATGGCCTATCATTAATTCTTACACCGGAGGCTTTACTCATACCCTTTTAGGCATATGGTGCAACTGAGGGCATAAATTCAATGTTGGTGCACAAGCCAAGATGCATGTAGGAAAACAAGGGCACATGCAAAAGCAGCAGAAGGAGCAAGAGAGGAAGGTCAAAAAACAACAAACAAATATTCCCAGCTCACTTACCAGCCAGCCTGCAACAAACCAAATAACCATGTCTAACAGTTCACGCTAAAACAAGAGTTTTGTTTCAAAATGTATAGAGTTAGAACTGCAGATATACCGGAGTGCCATGAAGTGGCCTTTTTAACTTATGCATATATTTGCAAATGTGTGCAAACTAAACCCCTTGTTTTAATGTCAACTGTTAGACAGGGTAATTCAGTTTGTTGCAGGCTGGCTGGTAAGTGAGCTGGAGATTTTTGTTTGTTGGTTTTTGGCATGCATCACCTTCCATGTGTTCCTTGCTGCAAAGGCCTGTTATAGATTAGGGTGTTTGCCAATTGTTTGTACTGTTTGTGAATTGGTAAGGGGATGCACTGCATACATCCATTGCCATTGTGCTATTACTGGGTATCCAGTGAGCTCCTATAACTTTAAGGAGGGGTGGGTTCCCTCCAGGCATACCTGCTATTTATCTATCCATTCTTACATATGTGCTCCAACCTTGGAGAGTCTCAAAATTTATAGAGTTAGAACTGCAGGTATATTGGGGTGCCATGAAGTGGCCTTTGCAGCTTATGTAAATATTTGCAAATGTGTGCAAACTAATCTCCTTGTTCTAACATGAACTGTTAGACAGGGTGACAGGGTAATTTGGTTTGTTTCAGGCTTGCTGGTAAGTGAGCTGGGAAGATTGGGGTGTACTGTAACAGAGGACTACCAGATTTAGATGCAGGAGAGTATAAGCACGAGTTTAGCATTTGTTTCCATTTCTTTTTCATATATACAGTATTTACAATAAAGCCCCTTTATGCATGTATAACAGTATTTCTCTAATAAGATAACATCTGATATACTGTATGTAATAATTTATTAATAATATAATGATCCCACAGTTTCTGCTACTGCTCTCCACACTCGATATATTATAAATGTCAATGGTATCAGTAAAAGACGTTTATTAGTAAAAGTATAATCATTTCTATCACATTTTCATATGTAATGATTAGTCTTTATAAATAATTTAGGATTTTGGTCAGTCTGTTTTATGTGTCATATTCCCCCTCATTTAGTGAAGTTTATGAACTGGTAATACTGTGACATAAACTCCTAACCCAGCTAATGATTCAAACACACAACATAAATCATGTCCACAGTCTTGGCACAACCCCAAGAAAACATTGTGGAAACTTTATGGCCAATCCTTTAAATTTTCATATTAATGTGTCTTTTTATTGTGTACTTTTACACAATATTGATTTAGCAACTGCTGCCACTTTAACTGCTTGTTATGCATGTGTGTATGCCACTTCACATGAACACCAAGTGACTGAAATCAGTGGAATCAATATGGTTATAAGAATGAGTAGAAATTTTCGAAAGGGGAACCTCTAGACAACAGCTGAGATTGACTAGCTGTCAAGTATTTGTGTCTTGAACTAGTATGTATTGGCTGGCACATTAGCTGAAGTGATTAACATTGTCACAGGAAAGAGCATGCTAGATATTTAAACAGTGATGTAATATTTTACCAGCCATGAGTAAATAAGAGTGAAAAATGATCTAGCACAGTTGTGTTTAGACTCTACAGTACAAAATATATGCCACATTATAAAGCCCTTTTTCCTATTTAATTTATTAGAGGTGTCTAAGAAAAATGCTTACAAGTAGAAAACAAAACTTTGATTTAACAATAAAAAGCATAGATTAACCATCAATTTAGAATGTGAAAATGTTGCGGTATTGATATGATACTCCTGTGGCACTCATTAATTTTTTTGTCCTTTAAAACACTGATCAGTAATTCTTTAGCGGCATTACGGAGTTATAATCATTCATTGATAAGAGGATTATCTTGGTACAAATAATCTATAGCGTCTTAAGCACATAAGCAATATAAACAAGACCAGGGATAAGACCAGGGGCAAGTACACTTGTACTCTGAGCTCACATGAGTGCTCAGATGTAGGTGCAGAGCCTTTTGGCAGTGACATCATCGCACACTGCTGCAATCTGGAGTGGCATGTGAGTCCTATACCTAGAAGCTAGTTACTTGATGCTGTATTGTTCTATTTGATTGTAAGTGCAAGAGCTTTTAATAACATTTTATGGGGTAATGCACTATTTTTCATATATGTCCATTTCATGATTCTGGTGGTTCAAATACACTGAAGAGCAAGTAGTTGGCATGCATAGCAATCTTATCTTATCTTACCTCCTAGATTGTAAGCTCCAAGGAGCAGGGCCCTCAAATCCCTCTTGTATTGAACTGTATTGTTGCTGTACTGTCTTCCGTTATATTGTAAAGTGCTGAGCAAACTGTTGACGCTATATAAATCCTGTATAATAATAATCATAGGTGCAGGCAGCATTTGAGGGTCAATGTCATGGTTGCTATTGGTATATCATTACGTTAATTTGAGCCTGTTGCATTTGGGCCTCTGGTTCTGGTTAGCAATTTGAGTGCTCACCTGTGAAGGTGCACTGAAATGGTTACAAAAAGTCAGTGGTGGATTACTCTTTTTTAGTCATTATTTATTGCATGGTAACTTTGCTGTACTAAGCACTGGTAGAGAATGTTTTTTCTTTTAAATGTTTTGCACAAGTTGTATTGCACTTATTTGTGCCTATGAATTTTTTTATTTGTTTGAATTTTATGCTTTTATGAAATATATTCATTAATCATTGCATATTTATTTATTGATTGATTCTGGATTGCACTTATCATTACTAGTATATCAATTTATTGAGATAGCGCACCTAATTAAGTTTGTAGGGTATAGATAGCGCACCTAATTAAGTTTATAGGGTATTTTGAGTGTTAGTATATTCAAACACTGTTTAGAGTGTTGCTTTCTTTGAGATGCACATTTAACACTTATTTTTTTCTAATTAGTTTATATTGCACTAAGCACAGAGGTTTTACAAATATTTTCAACTATTTACTGATGTTTAAAGCTCAACTCCCACAGTTTTGTTTTTCTAATATTGGCTCCAGGCAGGAAAAGAAAAAAAGAAACAGCTCAGGCTGCAAAACTCACCTTTAATCTGAAGTTTCTCACCTTAGTAACTCTATTCCACCATAAGATGCCTTTAGTCTTGAGAAGTACAAGGGAGTCATGAAGGGGGTGTCACTACCATGCCCTTTATTCATAATGTAATGCATCAACAAAGGTTTGCTCAGGGCCACAAAAGAGAAAAGGAAGAGTAGAAACATAGAGAAGGATCAAACAGACCATTGAGTCTGCCCTCCCCATTTTTTATGTATTTATTTATTTATTTATTTATTTTTTATCTTTTTGTTACTGTGTATATTGATGTTTAGCCCAAGCATGTTTAAATTTGCTTACTGTTGCTTGACTCATTACCTCTGCTCGAAGTCTGTTCCAAGGTTCTAAGCATCAACTACGCTATCAGTAGATTAATACTTTTGAAGAAGTTTAGAATTTTCTCCTTTCTAGTTTGCAGTCATGAACTCGTGTTCTTGATTTTAGCCACATGTTGAAAATACTGCCCTACTGAACATTTTCACACCCTTTATGCATTTAAAGATTTAAATAATGCTATCTCCTTCCCTTTCGCCTTTCTTGAGGCTGCATATATTACATTCCTGCAGTCTCTCCCAATATGTTTTATCCCTCATTCTATTCACTAATTTTTGTTGCCTGTCTCTAAACTTTTCATATCTTTCTGATATCTTTTTGTAGGTGAGGTCTCTAGACTTGGACACAGTTTTCTAACTAAAGTCCTTTATAGTTGAATCAGGACATCTTTCTTTCTGCTGATAATGCCTCTGGTATGGTGGCCTCTAGGTGGGGCGATTGGCGGCTT
The DNA here is from genome assembly GCF_062004578.1 of Staurois parvus. Classification (NCBI taxonomy): domain Eukaryota; kingdom Metazoa; phylum Chordata; class Amphibia; order Anura; family Ranidae; genus Staurois; species Staurois parvus. The sequence goes on along the minus strand of NW_028318430.1, from coordinate 17,720,135 downwards.
GGAGATAGGCTGCCTTGTCTACAGTGAGGTCTTAGTTTGCTGTGTGTGTTGATGATCCAAATAATGTTGGTTTTGTGTCTTCTCTTTTGATTAGGTAAAATAAAGGATACAGTATGTGTATTAACATTCAATATGAAAAAACCTTTTCAGAATAACCTGAATGAAATGATATATTTATATTTTATATGGATGTGATCAAGATGTGTTTATCTGCACACGCACACACATTTGCCAAAGCACATTCAGATGTATACTTATTCATATAAGGTTCTGTAGAAATGCTTAGTGATCTCATGTCATTCTTAATTGGCCTAGTAAAATGAGTCTGCTAAAAGCTGATATCTTCTTGCTGGGCATGTGAAATACACATCAGTAGTCTTTGTTCTCTGTTATAAAAAATCCTCCAAAGAGCGTCTACATCTATTGTTGATTTAAATTACAACTAATTAGGCTTTGCCTCCCATGATCACCATATATAATTTGTAAAAGTGTATTTTAAGAGTTCTTGCTTAGGTTACATGTGTTAGACAAATTGTCGGTGATATAATACATATTACAGTATTGGAGGCTACTGTATATCAAGGCTTGCTTGAAGATAAAGGGAGTTTTTGATTAATGCAAGCAATACAGAAGGAAAAATAAAATTATTCAAACCTAGAAAAGAAAATTATTTAAAAAAACAATTAGCTTATGACTTTTAAATTATTCTGTAATTATCATACAGCATTACTTGGAATGCATATGGTTATACATGCCACTGCTAGCCACTCATAATAATGATGACTTTTTTTATATATATGCTGTACCCATGTCCCCATACCTCTTTTATGGTCAATAACTTGCACATAAGCTTTCAAAATGGGCACTTTTGAATTTACAAGTTCGAGTCCCATAGACTTGCATTAAGTTCGAAGCTCACGGTCCAACTTTCGTTAGGTTTGAATGTTCGACCGCGAACCAAACAGGGGGGTGTTTTACCCATCACTACTTATAACGTCAACCATATTCCACCAACAGGTATGGCCAAACTGTGCACTCACCAAATTACCTGCTGTCATGACAATGCTTTCTCGTCACACTATGATAATTCCCCATATTTGGTCAATGACATCACCCAGGATACCATGGCCACTTTATTTACTAGCAGAAGAAATGCTTGGGAGAACTGCAGCAGTAGTTGTATTTTTTTTTTTAATGTCACTTTTTCAGGAAGGGTGTGCTACTTCACATGCAGATTTAACACACCCCCAGGTAACTAAGATAAGGTAGATATTTTCGCTCCCAGTAAGTATGTATTATTGTAATTTCCCATTCCCCAAGCAAACGTTAATGATAGCCATAAAGTGTATTATACTGTATATCAAGTAATGTGGTGTCTACATTATACGAATAGAAGCATTTCACATGCTTAAATATAATAAGTCAGTCTCCATTTCACACAAGTGGAAAAACCGAGTGTTCTCATATCTCCTCTTGTGAGAGAACTTTCATGATTCATCTGCCTTCCTAACCATGTATCTTGTGATAGTTTAGATTAACAGGCAACCAAATTTATTTTCACCGATATTGCAAGTTGAAAGTTTCAAGTTTGTCTGAGTAATAGGAGGCTGCACCTTCACTTACTGTAATCTATAAATGACATTTTCATGTTTTTGATATAACTTACAGCTAAGCTAATCATTCCTGTTTGCTGTCTTGACAGAATGGAGGTACTGTTCAGTATTAAAGATGCACTGATATCCAATGTTGACATTATTTGCTTGTTGCTTATGTCTGATGTATAGGCTGCAGCTTAAATTATCATTTCAGAGGCTTCTTAAAGGTGCATCTTTATAATGAAAAACTCTATCTAATTTACGGCTATGAAACAAGTTCATACTTTTCTCTAATATTCATCAATAGCATCAATAAATCTTTTATTTATGGCAAGATTTCAAGCTATTTTTCATTCTGTGCTAGAAAGTTTGATCAGCTGTGATGGTGGAAAATTGTATTACACTGCATTAAAAAGAATAAATAAAAAGTAGTTGACAAATGCACTGGCATTGGTGCTTTATCAAAAGGCAATTTAGGTCATATAATCATGCACAAACTGGGTACTATACTAAAATATAAATGTTTAGGCACAAAGAAAGCTTCCCTGCTATGTTGTTTTTTTTTTTAATAAGAAAAATTTAATTACCTAGGAGGTGTACTATTACACTGGACTTACAGTACTGCTGGTCAGAATGGCACTCATGCCTCACTACGTGAGTGCCATTCTATACAGTGGTAAGCACTACCCATTGCTGACACCAAACAAGAAGAGGAAGGATCCCACTTGTTATGTGACTGTCTGGAAAACAACTGGTATGTCATTTATAGCAAGGAAATAATATGCATTTTTGCTAATGTGGCCATCCTGGCCCAATAAAAATATGTTCCTTGTATGATAGTTTCCCAGATTACATGGAACATGTTATTTGCATAAGCAGCCCTGTGCTGAAAAATTACAGTAGCTTTGTTCACAGTAGTATACCATTATAAATGGCAGGAGCCTCTCCCAGATTCTTGATTTTCAAGTATACCTTTTATATCTTTTCTGCCTAGTCTATTCCTCATCATTCCTCATATAGTGCATTAGAGCACTATAGCTTTGAGGTGTCCCACCATTTGTATGCCTGTCAGCACTGGGACATTGCATGTTGGGAGGAGGAGGATCAAGTTTAAATTACTAAATTGTTAGCACGGTTAGTAGGTGGTGGCAAAGCATCTGAAACATCTATACCCCTCCATTTCTGCCTTTGTTTAAACCAGATGATGCCCAAAGGAATCGTGGTGACCATTTTTAAAGGTGAAGTATGGGATAGTACAAATAAATAGCACTAACTAACCTCACCACAGAACAGCTTTTCTTTCTTACACATTGCTCCATTTTTGCTGTCCCCATTCCATGTCCAGGTTGGAGATAGGTAATGGTCAACTTTATGTTTGAAAGTTTAGAAGGGGCGGTTACGGATCCAACCTCTCATTCTCTCCTCCTTCAGCTTTTAGCTATGGCTGCGCTTTCCCCACAGGCTCAAGTTCGAGCCACAGGTTGGAATGTGCATGCTTGTCATTTGCCTCTGTTGCCATGGCAATGTGACATCACACAGTCAACAAGAAACGGAGGCACACAAAAGTATGCTATGCTGTGGGAGCCGCAACTCCAGGAGACTTTACAAGAAAACATTAGTTAAATGTTCTTCAGGCACTTCCCTGCTCCCCTCTGCAGAGAGAGAGAGAACTTCTGACAAAGTTCCACAGGGCTTACGTTCTTCTGCTTCTCTGTGTCACTGACACAGTGGGAGCTCAGCATTTTCGGGAGGGGGGAGAAAGGAGAAAGCAGCTGCATGTGTGTGAAGAAAGCTCAGATGGAAAAAAGGGGGGAGGAAGGAGGAGCTGAAGCACTGCTAAACTCTTGGGAATACTACGAGGAGCCAATATCAGTCATACAGAGGAGAAAGAAGGGGGTGATCCCAATATTATTGTCGGGATGAAGCTGGTTGGGAGATCTTAGCCCCTCCCACATGTATTTTCTTTTATTTCACAAGAAAGAGTGTACATTTCTGAGGGCAGGAAATTGTTTTTCATAGTACCAGCTCACTAGGATTCAGATAATGAAAAAAAATAACCCGTACTTCTCTCTTAAAGTGAAACTAATGTCTAAAAAAAATGTTAGGATGGAGTTTTCTTGGTAAAAGGCATTCCTTCCCCTTTTTCCTAGCAATATACAGGGGTTGGACATAAATAAGGAAACACTACATGATTTGCAGGTGTGAAATTATTGACATATGATGACATGTTTTGTTCTGAAAGCAGAAGTGATGCAACATTATTTTGCTTCCGCTGTGTGCTGAGACACCTACTGTAGCTAACAGATGGGAAGCCTCACTTTTGTCATTCACTGCATGAGCTGCTAGTAATACAGAGTCATGTCAGAGCTTACGGAGTTTCAAAAAGGGCAAATTGTTGGAGCCTGCTTAGCTGGTGTCTCTGTGACTGAAGTTGCCAATTTATTTGCGGAGTCATGAAGTGTTAAAAGTTATGACTGCATATACGGTTTCCAGGAAAATGCCGTCTGATAAGCATAAGCACGGGTGACATGGTCAACTGACCGAAAGAGCAAAAGAACATTGCAGAGGATTGTGACCCGGAATAAGAAAACAACTGCTGCAAAAGTGGCTGCAGAGTTCAATCTCAGTCTTCCAAAGTCTGTGTCCACAAAATCTGTGTGGAGGGAACTCCATAAGCAAAATATTCACAGGCAAACTGCAATTGCCAAACCACTAGTGACTGATATTATTGCTCACAAGAGGAGAGAGTGGTGCAACACCCATAAATCATGGAATATCAGTCAATTGAATACTGTAATATGATCTGATGTATACAGCTTCACACTGTTCCCGACAACCGATATGGCTGCAATCATGGTTTGGGCAGCCATATCTTGGTATTCTACAGACCCCATCACCACCTTGAAAGGTAGAGTCACTGTCAGCAACCATGCACAAATTTCGAAAAGACAATGTGCACCCTATGGTTTCCTAAAGACAGCACAATTTACCAAGACAATAATGCTCTGATTCACACAACTGGTTTGGTTTGATGCAGATGAAGTCTTGTACCTTCCCCATGTGCCCAGTTGCTGGACCTCAATATCATAGAGCCACTTTGGTCTATTATGGAGAACAAGGTTCAGGCTTGTTTTCTGCCTCCAGCATCTCTACGAGACCTGGAAAAATTTTTGCATGAAGAGTGGTATCCGATTACATTATCTACCATCCAATATTTGTCAAATCCCAGGAGAATTCAGGCCATCTTGGATGCCAAAGGTAGCCCAAAACCATATTAGGTAACGATTTTCGTTCTTTTACCTGGTGTTTCCATAATTTTGTCCAACTCCTCTGTATTCCTGTATGCAACATTGTACAGTGTACATTGCCTGTTGTGCACATGCAGTGCAGTGTGCATACTCTGGGTGAACTCTGTAAGAGTATGAAAGTTAATGGAGTCATATAAATGCTTAAGCAAATTTCAAGCTCATTATTTCTAAAAATCTGCCTTTACTGCATCTTCCTACTTCAGTCATGTTGAAGAGGTAGCTCATTTTAATTGGATGTCCAGTTATTTCCAACCTAGAAAGCCTCTTCACTTAAACCTATTGATTGAAAAAAAAATGATATAACTCATCAGAGGAGGGTGTGGAGAAGTACCAGAGAACTGTATGCTACATAAGAAAGGGCTAAAGATTGTAATTATTCATATTCAACTCTAAAGTAAAAATAATAATTTCTTCATATCATGAAATAACTGTCTTCAAACGTTTCTATTTAATTCATTCATTTTAAATAAACCTGCCAAGCAATGAGTTTTTGTCATATGTTAAGTCACTGCCTTTCTGTATTGATTTTGATTTTACATGGCAATAGCATATACTGTGATAATATAACAGCTTATTCCACTTATCTGTCTTTGCTCTTTAGTTAGTCTTTATGAATCATCTTGGTCTTAAATTTCTTGGAAATCGTCTATGTCAAATGTCTTCAATGGTCAAAATGTTCCTTATTTCTGTGTACACTAAGGGCTCAGAAGTCATAATGACACTGGTATACAGTACACAAAGCACACATAGAAAAACATTGACTGATATTCATTCAGCAAATCACATGACTTCAATAACACAATAAAATGAGCAGTGAGACAAGGAGCATTTACCCACAGTAATCAGAATTCACATTAGAGTAGACAGATCATAAAAAATATTCCTGATTAGTAGTATATTCTTAGCATTATCACAGCACTTAGCACATTCCTTTGTAGAAGTGACATGACTGACCCTTAAACAAATCAGTTTTGACCAGAACTTACAAAGGTCTTCATGTTTATGGGAAACAGTAGATATGCCTGTTTATCAATTTCAGGGAAAATTAGCAATTGGCTGGATTTTTCAGCTGACAACTATGGTTTTGTCTGGTATAAAGCCAATTCCAGGTGTGTTGCTGTTCACATGCCACTTTGTTCCACACACTTTATCAGAGTGTTTATATTAAATAAAATTCATTAAAATTGTAAAAAAAAAACAAAAAAAAACCTCTCAGCCATCCAATTGTGCACACGCAAGTGCCCTTGAATATCTATGTCTAGCTCTAGTCTTGATACTAAATTATGAAATGTCCAAATTAGGCAACCTTTGTATGAAATAATATATGTTTCATACTGGCTTTTGTGCCCAATTAATATTTGTAATAAAACTTAATTTAGGACTTAAATATTTGGTGTGTTACTTTCATTTCGAATCAGCTACTGATTATGTGCTCTGCTACAGATTCAATTTTCATCTACTTTTATACATTCAAATTGGAAAATGTTATATATTTTGGGAAACACATTGGATTTTTGTACCCAAGTAATGTTTGGAATAAAACTTAATTTCAGACTCAAATATTTCAGAGTGGTGCTGTCAGGAATGGACTCACCATTAGTGGTGGGACTCATCTGCCGTGTGGGCTGCAGTACCAGGGCTGGCCAGCGGGTGCTCTAAGCAACCAGAAGCTCACTCCTGTAATCAGCCATCACCTGAGGCTGATTGCAGGAGATGTATTTAAGGAATGGCCAGACCTGCAGTCAGTGCCTTGGTGTATGTTTCCCATGAGCCCCTGTACCTGCATCCTGTCTGCTTCCTGCCTGATCCTGACTCTGCTTTGATCCCGACTCTTAACGAACTCCGCCTGTCCTGACCTCGGCTATTCCCGACCACTCTTCCGCTCGCTCCTGGTACCCTGTTTGCCCGTTTGCTACCGACCCGGCCTGCCCGACTACGTTTGATTGTATATATGGTTATCTGTTGGAGGTTGGGTTGTTTGCACTGTGTTATGTTTACCTTGCACTGCGTTTGTGTTGTTTAGTCTTAAATAAAATGTCTTGTTAACACTATACCTGAAGCCTGCGTTTCCCTGTGTCAGTCCACACACCTCTGGTCATACCTGGAGCCCTGACAGGTACTTTCATTGAATTATCAGTGTTATGCTGAACTAATTAATTTTCAGAATTCATTTCACAACTTTGGCATTTGTTTTATATATTTGTTTGTCCTGGTGGATTCCAAAAATTTTGCAGGTTTTTTTTGAAGATTGCTATATATTAGTTTTTGGTTTCGATATTTCAGGTAGGTTCATTATTCATATATCAAAACTATTCAATATTTTCATGTGTAATAGAATAAATACAATGCAAAATGCAATGGTCCCACAATTTTTAAACCTAAAAATTGCATTAGACAGTGGAACTAAACTGGCTGACACAAATTTACTTGAATCTGAATTATTGGAAAAATTTAAAAATTTACTTAATTTCCCCATGGGCCCAAACTACTATTTCATGAAATGAATGCATTTGTTAATTTCATTATAACTTTTTTTGGATTTGTTGGCATTCGTTACTATGTACATTTGGAGATTTGTATACATCCGAATCTCTGAAAATCAATTTGTAACGAAATGAAATGCACATATCAAGCAGGGAATGCTTATGCTTGACCTAGTACAGTGACACCTTCCTGATTGGTTCACTTGTGGAATCGGACTTGGATAGGAACATTGCTATTGGATACTGAGTTTCTCAGCTTTGACTATGCAAGCTCCTTTCCTGTTTAAACATCTTCTTTCACTGGAGACATCAGTGACCTGATCAGTTCTCTACAGACAGTAAGTCAAAGCACCAGTCTCTCATGCATGGACATAATCCCTACATGTTTGTCCACACACAGATATGGCATCCTGCAGAACATGAATCTCTTGTGGAGGGAAGGCCTTGTCTGGCTTCACTGATTCGCATTTCTGACTAAACACTCAACTGGCAATCAACCTTACACCTGCTTAGGCACCCTTTCACTACTAAACCAGTCACCAACTGTATCTCTCTACAAACCTTTCAAAATATATACAGGTATGAAGCTGAATGCTGGAAAATTGCAAAATATATACAGGTATGAAGCTGAATGCTGGAAAATTTACCACACATGATTTTGGTCAAAAGCAAAAATATCAGTATTTTAAACAAGTTACATTTTTGGTCTCTAAGGCTTGACTAGAGTAAAAAGTGCTGACTGAAATCTGAACTGGAGACACCTAATTCATCTTCACAAAACTCCAGTTGTAAAAAGGTCTCTGAGATCATTCCAGTTTTTTATAAATTCTTTATTAAAGTGGTTATAGAAGCAAGTATTGTGCCCAAAACAATTACTGGTTTTCTATTACTCTCTACTGATAAAAAGTGGTACTACTTGCAGTTTGTCATCAAAGTATTTCTATATTTTACAGAATAATGAAATACATGTCTCTGTCATTGATCACATTTACACACCCCTGCTTAATTTTTTCTTCAATCAGATCCTAAAAGTAGTAAAAAAAACAACTCTTTCCTGACCAATATCTTGTACTGTAAAAAAAAAAATAAGCATTGATTGTGGTTACCAAAAGAAAACTGAATAGAACCTGATCCCTTCTCCCTCCCCCCTCCCCCCAACAAAAAGTTGATAGACAGTAATAACATTGCCATCTTTAAACAACAACAACAAAAAGCATACTACTTCTGAGAAGGGGTCTATTCTATATTTTAAGTGAAAAGGTTTTTGGGTAGTAACATATGAATTAATATCATCCAAGCTTTGCCCAGGTATTTTACAATCTTTGAAGTCTTTAAAGTGTCTGTGTACTGCCTGTACATTAAAGTGATTGTAAGCCCTCACATTGTAAAACAACCATACAGTTTAAAATAGAAATAACAGGAAAACCATGTGTGTATAGAAATGAAAACATAAATATCTTTTTTTACCCTTTTTTAAAAGTGATCATATTTCCCTGCTCTCGGCTGCATAAGAGCTGAGGGAGGAGGAACAGCAGCACATTGGTCTTACAAGTGAAAGTCTGTATGTGTGTGTGTGGGGGGTGTTAGTACAAGCCTGATCATTGCAGGAGAGCAGGCTGAGTTCCCAGCATAACTAGAGAACTGACCACACTGTGCTCTTATGCTTAGTGTAGTCAGTTTTAATAGGAAAGCAAAGGGACTGGCAGGATTTCCAGGGATTTCATACAAAGGAAGCAACACAAAGAGAACAGGATACTTCTTCATACAAGTACATGGTACAGAAGGAACATATCAGAAATATGAAATGTTTGGTTTATATATTCTTTAAGGTGACCATTCAATAAATTTGAATAATGCCTGCATTATCACTGTTTGTCTTTTCTCTGCACATCACTGTGATATTTTTATCACCACTGGAGAAAAGTTTTAACCTGTTACATAGTTAGTCTGGCTGAAAAAAGACAAAAATCCATCCTGTTAAACCACAGAAAAAAAAAAAGTTATAATCCTATACCAAGAGTTGATCCAGAGGAATAAAAAAAAACCCAGCAAAGCATGATCCAATTTGTTCCTGCTGGAAAAAAAATCCTTCCTGATCCCCTGAGAGGCAATCGCAAATATTCCCTGGATCAACTTTACCTATACATAAATGTTAGTATCCAGTTATAGTCTGTGTATCTAAGAAACAATCCAGGCCTTTTTTGAAGCAATCCACTGAGCTGGCCAGAACCAACTCTTGAGGGAGCCTATTCCACAGCTCTCACTTTGAAGAAACCTTTCTTTTCCTCCAGACGTAAAGAGTGCCTCCTTGTCCTCTGTGATGACCTCAGGGTAAATAGCTCTACACCGAGTTCACTACAGTATATGAACCACTGATGTATTTATACATGTGGATCATATCCTCCATTAATCTCCTCTTCTCAAGAAAGAATAAATTCAGTTCCTCTAATCTTTCCTCATAGCTAATCTCCTCCATGCCTCTGATCAGTTTAGTTGCCCTCCTCTGTATTTTCTCAAGTTCCCCAATGTTCTTTTTTGGGAATTGGTGCCCAAAACTGAACTGCATATTCCAGATGAGGTATTACTAATGATTTGTACAGGGGTAATATGATATCTCTCTTTCTGGAGTCTATACCTCTTTTATTACGAGAGGATTTTGCTCGGTTTAGTGGCTGAATTAGTGTTTGAGTGGCTGAATTATCAAAGTGATAAGTGATAAGAAGCAGCAAAATATCACTATGATGTGCAAAGAAAGGGCTGAAGTGAAGAGCAAGGAATGCTTTTCAAGGATGCATACAGGCATCTGTGGGAGGAAACATATGTTCCTGACAGAAAGGGTCACAGGTTATTCCTCCCACATGTGTGTATTACAAATAAAAACACACAGATAGGCCATAATTATTATTGTTATTCTTTGTATTATAAACCCCCCCCTACACTATAGAATTATTGGGGACAATTCACTAAAGGTTATCACGTGCATTGTGTTGGTCACGTGACCACGTATCTCATTCGATACTGAAAATGTCAATTCACTATTGCTAGTATGCAGTATTTACCACAAATATCAAAAATACTCGGTAAATGCCACATAAAAGTACCTTCAAAGAAATTCACAGAAGGAAAAAAAATAATTAAATGCGTCTGGAATTTAATTAATGGTCAAAGTATGTACTGGTTATTAAGGAGTGGGCAGCCGTAATGAAGTCGTAATATAAAATATGGTAATTCTTATTGCTACTACAATTCTTGTCTGTTTTTCTTTTTACTTACCACTACACTATTTTTTTCAGCACTTGTTTGCTGTGATAGTGTAAGGGTGAGAAGGCTTAGAATTTACTTTAATCTGAGATGCTGAAAAAAGAAATCTGGTGATCTACTGGGAAGAGAATGGTTAGCCAGAAAATTAATGTTCAATGTTTATTCCCTGCACTGATGCCCAACTCTTCCTGGACAACATCTTTCCATAGAACCAGTCCTTAGTAGTGTACTGATTACATTAACAGCTGTCCTGTTACCTGTCCTTCTTATATTCAACTCGTTTTTATTGATTTTAATTTAACAAGGTAGACAAGAATAAGGACATCCATAGGTTTACAGTAGTGCATGAGCATACATGAATAGTATTGATGATGCAATAATAGTATTTGATTAAGGCAGTATGAACCATAGGGGGAAGGAGGTGGGAGAAGATAGGGGGATGGGAAAGGGGGGGGGGGAGAGGATGGGAGGGGGGGGAATTAGGGGGAGGTGAAAGGGTGGGGAAAAGGGAGAGAGTAACCATTGCAATTTCTGGATTCAAAATAACTAAACATACCAGTCAAATTAGCTAGGTTGTTTTTATATGATTGTTAGTTGTACTCCAAAGGAAAAAGGTAAATGCCATCAAATTTGAACTGTGCATTTTGGGTGAAGTGCCCACATATGCCAGGCTTTGTAAAATTTGTTATATGAAAGATTAGAGCTAGAGAATTTCCGTTCCATTTCACATTGGAGATTAAGATTGGCGATCACTCTTGCTAGAGAAGGGGATTCTATAGTTTTCCATAGACTAGTTATATTGTTCTTAGCTGCGTACAGGAGGTGTATAATAATAGTTTGGAGTTCTGGGGGAAACCTGTCAATACCTATATGTCGCAGCGCCAGGTTCGGGGAGGGAGTTATTGGTTTACCAGAGAATTCTGAGATTATTTTAAATATGCCGTTCCAAAAAGATTTGATGGATTTGCAAGACCAAATAATATGGTGTAGGGTACCCAATTCTCCACATTGTCTCTAACACTGTGGAGATGTGTTTGAATAGATTTTGGGTAGTCTAAATGGGGATACAGTGAGGAACAGAAGTATATGAACACCCTGCGATTTTGCAAGTTCTCCCACTTAGAAATCATGGAGGGGTCTGAAATTCACATTGTAGGTGCATTCCCACTCTGAGAGACAGAATTTAAAAAAAAATTCAGGAAATCACATTGTATGATTTTTAAAGAATTTATTTGTCTTGCACTGCTGAACATAAGTATTTGAACACCTGAGAAAATCAGTGTTAATATTTGGTACAGAAGCCTTTGTTTGCAATTACAGAAGTCAAACGTTTCCTGTAGTTCTTGACCAGGTTTGCACACACTGCAACAGGGATTTTGGCCCACTCCTCCACACAGATCTCCTCTAGATCTATCAGGTTTCGGGGCTGCGCTGAGCAACATGGAGTTTCAGCTCCCTCCAAAGATGTTCTATTGGATTTAGGTCTGGAGACTGGCTAGGCCACTCCAGAACCTTGATATGCTTCTTACGGAGCCACTCCTTGGTTATCCTGGCTGTGTGCTTCGGGTCGTTGTCATGTTGGAAGACCCAGCCACGACCCATCTTCAATGCTCTGACTGAGGGAAGGAGGTTGTTGCTCAAAATCTCACAATAAATGGCCCCATTCATCCTCTCCTTTATACAGTGCAGTCGTCTTGTCCCCTTCGCAGAAAAGCACCCCCAAATCATGATGTTACCACCCCCATGCTTTACAGTAGGGATGGTGTTTTTGGGATGCAACTCATCCTTCTTTTTCTTCCAAACACGATGAGTGAAGTTTAGACCAAAAAGTTCTACTTTGGTCTCATCTGACCACATGGCTTTCTCCCATGCCTCCTCTGGATCATCCAGATGGTCATTGGCAAACTTCAGATGGGCCTGGACATGTGATGACTTGAGCAGGGGAACCTTCCGTGCAATGCATGATTTGAAACCATTTGAAACCATGACGGCGTAGTGTTCTACCAACAGTGACATTTGAAACTGTGGTCCCAGCTCTCTTCATGTCATTGACCAGCTCCACCCTTGTAGTTCTGTGCTGATTCCTCACCTTTCTTATCATCAGTGATACCCCACGAGGTGAGATCTTGCATGGAGCCCCAGTCCGAGGGAGACTGACAGTCGTCTTTAGCCTCTTCCATTTTCTAACAATTGCTCCAACAGTTGATCTATTTTTACCAAGCTGCTTGGCAATTGCCCCGTAGCCCTTTCCAGCCTTGTGGAGGTCCACAAAATTGACTGTGGGGTGGACAGGTGTCTTTAAAGAGCTCAGACAGGTGCTACTAAGTTAGATTAATGAGTGGAGTAGAGGTGGACTTTTTAAAGACACAGTAACAGGTCTTTGAGAGCCAGAATTCTTGCTGTTTCTTAGGTGTTCAAATACTTATGTTCAGCAGTGCAAGACAAATACATTCTTTAAAAATCATACAATGTGATTTCCTGAATTTGTTTATTAAATTCTGTCTCTCAGAGTGGGAATGCACCTACAATGTGAATTTCAGACCCCTCCATGATTTCCAAGTGGGAGAACTTGCAAAATCGCAGGGTGTTCAAATACTTCTGTTCCTCACTGTAAGTACCATTGGTGTAGTAGTTTAATATAGGGTTCCCAGTGTGTGGCACAGTGAGGGGTTTTATATGTGGTGGTGAAGGCTCTTTTCCATGTAAGGTCTGGGAATTTTTGGAAGAGGAGAGTTTCCCAGTTGATTATTGATGTTGTTCTAAAGTTATGTTTCGAGACTAGTATGACTGAGTAGAATAGGGAAATGCCCTTAACCTGGGTATTTAGAGCTGTTTAGGAAGTGAAAGGCTGGGGCAGAGAGTGTAGTGGTGCATGGGATGTTATTGAATTTAAGACAGTGTGTGATTCGGAGATATATGAATTTGTCTTTAGGCGTTAGTCAATATTTTTGTTGAAATTGGTAAAAGGTAGCTAGGTTATGGGGGGGTGAAAAGATCAGAAATGAGAGATATATCTAGTTGTTCCCAGGATGTTAGGTTGATATCTGGAATTAGAGTTCTAAGAGGGATATGAATTTCATTAGATTTGGATATAGAGTAGGATAAAATTTTGGACCATGCATCTAATGAAGCTTTGATGCAGGGGTGTGCAGTTGTTAAGAGTTTTTTATTGCCAAAATAGAGAAGGAGGTATAATTGTGGTGTGGCAGGGTGGAACAGTTGGGTTTCTAAAATGTACCATTTTTTTTTTTCTGTAGATGGGTGCCACCAAAAGTAGGTCTGATCAAGTAGAGAGGCTAGGTAGTATGTATCTAAGTGAGGGAGGTTAGTACCCCATTGTGGTAAGGGCGTATGAGTAAGTTGTTGGAGCATCTGGGTCTTTTGGATTCCCATAGAAATTGTGAAAAAAGTGTTTGAGCTTTATGAAAGAAATTAATTGGTATGGGTATAGGAAGAGTTCTGAAGATGTATAGGATTTTAAGAAGGATAATCATTTTTAATGTTGTGATGCGGCTTATTTTGGATAAGCCAAATGTTCGGAGCGAGGATATGTCTCTTATGAGGTTTTGGAGGAGTATTTTGTGGTTGTGGTCGTATAGTTGAGTGGGGCACGTGGCCAGATTTATTCCAAGATATGAATTGAGTGTTTTGCCCAGATAAGGTAGGTCTTTGGACAGACGGAGTTAAGTTTTTGATGGTGTGTATAGGTTAAGAATTAAGGATTTGGATTCATTGAGTTTGTAGTATGATATATTGGAATATTGAGTTAGTAGTTCCCTTATTTTATATAGGGATCTGGTTGGGTTTGTCACCATAAGAATGACATCATCAGCAAATAAGCTGGTTTTCTGTTCAGCTTCATTGAATTTTATTCCTGTTGTAAGCCGGTCTTGTCTTATTTTTGCAGCAAGTGGTTCTATTAGCAATGCAAAAATTAGGGCTGATAGAGGACATCCTTGTCTAGTTCCGTTGGAAATGTCAAATGATAGTATACCATCTGTTAGTACTCTAGCCGACGGTGCAGAGTAAAGGGACATTATTGCTTATTGTATTTGTTCTGTGATGCCAAATTTTATTAGGACTGTCTGCATGAAACCCCAGTGCATGCAGTCAAACACCTTCTCTGCATCAAGAGAGAAGAGCAGAGAGGGCGTTTGGTGATTGTGGAGGTTGTGAAGTAGTGAGATTAGGCATCTAGTGGTGTCTGGAGCCTGACGACCTGGTATAAAACCCACCTGGTCAGGGTCAATCAGTGTAGGGAGGATTGGGAGCAGTCTGTGCGCTACAAGTTTGGCAAATAGTTTAACGTCTGTATTGATGAGTGATATGGGTCTGTAGTTTTGAACTCTTTGGGGGTCTTTGTCTGGTTTAGGTGGTCATGGTTTAGGTATGGTCGTTATAGTGGCTTGTAGCATCTCTTTGGGTATATTGCCCTTGGACGCTGCCTTGTTAAAGAGAGTTGTCAGGTGAGGGGACAGTGTATTAGCGAATTGTTTATAGTATTTGTTGGTGAAACCATTGCTGCCTGGTGACTTTTTAAGTGGAAGGGTGCGAATTACTAATTTGATCTCAGACGTGGTAAATGGGTCAGAGATGTCTTGTAATTGTTTCTCCGATAGGGTCGGGAGATTTATTGATCACAGGAAGGTTTTTATGTCTGCTTGAGATGGTTGAGGGGTGTTATGGTAATTTTTTAGATTATATATTTTCATAGAAGTGGTTGGTTAGAGGTTTATTGGAGTTAGGGTGTTGGTTTGTTCAGATCTTTGTTTTAATCCGTTGTTGTTTACCTGATCTAGCTAAGAGTGACATCGCCTTATTATTTAGTGAGTAGTAAATAGCCTTTACTTTTTTAGGTTCAAATCATATTTGTATAGGAGAAGGGGTCAGAGTTTCTCCCGTTCTTTAAGGAGGTTGTCCGAGTTCTGTTGTGATGGTTTTTGTTTGTTTAGAGTCTCTTTTATTTTTATAGAGTCTAGAAGGACATCAGTTTGGCGTCTTCTTCGGGAGGACACTTGAGATGAAATTTTGATGAGGACACCTTGCATCTAGGCTTTATATTTGACCCATACGGTGCTGATAAATGTTTCAGAGTTGGTATTAGTTTAAAAAAAGAGGTCATAAGCGTCTGTTATGATCTTTTTAAGTTCAGGTTCTGTAATGAGTGTAGAATTGAGTCTCCATGGAATGACTGATGACGTTTTGTTGTGGGAACTTAAAACAATGCTAATTGGCGTGTGATCTGACCAGGTTATGGATCCTATCGAGGAGTAGGAAATGCATTGTAGGGTCCATTTGTCTGTAAGAAAATAGTCTATTCTAGAGTAGGACAGTTGTGATGGAGAGTAGTAGGAGTAGTATCTTTCAGACCCGTATTGACATCTCCAGATGTCATAGAGATCAATATTGTGTAGGAGTTGGTTGAGGCTTTGTTTCGAAGATCTTTTGGTAGAGGTTGTATCTATTTCGACATCCTCCACGATATTGAAGTCTCCTCCTATTATCAGTTGTCATTGCTTCATTGAGACAACTTTGGACATTATTCGTTTGAAGAAGTGGATTTGATCTAAATTGGGACCATATGTTAACTAACGTGAAGGTCATATCGTTAATCGTGCCCACAATGATATGAAAGTGCCCACCGGGGTCTGCGTATTCTTTGGAGAGTAGAAACTTGAGTGAATCTTTTATAACTTTCATGACGCCATTTGTTTTTTTATGGTGAGAGCCGAAAAATTTTGTTGAGAAGTTTTTGAGGTATATGTTTGTGTTTTAGATAGAGCAAAATGAGTCTCTTGTACAAAGACGATGTCAACGCGTTGTGTTGCGATTTCCTTTTTCAAAGACAATGTTTTAAAAGGGGAGTTGAGTGCTCTTGCATTAATTGATAGAATATTAATCATTAGTGTGGTGGGAAAAGCTGGTGTAGGCATGGGAGCACCTGGAGCTGCGAAGGTGTTTGGCTGTATAATTCAGGAATTTGGCTTGTTGAATCCTGATACTGAAGAGTGAAGGGAGGGATGATCTGATTGGTCCATTAAGTGTGGAAGATCAATGGAAGGCACTCATAGGTAGGATTATTGTTGAGTCTTGCAAAAAATGTATATATTCAATTTGGAGTAATAATGACTGGTTACAATAGAAAAAGTTAACTAGAAAACAGTTAGTTAAAAACCTCTTGCAAAAAAGGCAAGAAACATGGGTAGTTTGAGAAACTACTGGGGTGTTGGGTTGCATTTTGGTATCCGGAGGTGCCAGGTAAGAATGACTGACATTACAGAGTAAGGGGGCGAGGAAGAAGCAACAGGTCTTTCTCTCTGCATTGTAAGTGTAAGTGATATTAGGGACGGATGCTCAGGTCCAGTCTCCTTCCATTTGTTGGGGATGATGTTGGTCGGCGGTCTTCTACAGGGAGAATACTCCACTCTTTAAGTAAGTTTATGCCATCATCTAGGAGGCCTCTGATGATGAAGGTTTTCCCCTGGTGTTTGATGATGAGTTTGGTGGAGAAACCCCATTGGTAGGCGATGTTGTAATTTCTTAGGGCTTTTGTGATAGATATCAGCTTTTTCTGAGTTAAGAGGGTTTCTTTGGATAGGTCAGCGTAGAGTTTGATACCCTCAAATGGAGCGGGGAGTGTCAGGGAGTTTCTTGGTATTGACACTGGTAAGAATGTGGGCTTTGGAATTCTATGTGCTCTATCAATGGCCGCTTCTGTGGGAGTGATGGTTGGGATTAGAAGATTCATGAGTTGTTGTATATATGATTGAAGAGAGTCTTTAGTCACCGTTTCTGGTATCCCACTGATTTTTATGTTGCGTCTTGAACGGTGCTCTAAGTCCGCTCTTTTGCTTTCAAGCGTATTGATTTTGGATTCTTAGTCAGCATATATGCATCTACTACCATGTTATGTGCTGTAAAGATGGCAGACATCTGATTTTCAATATGATGCAGCCTGTTAGCATGGTTAGATTGGGGGCATTACATTTGTAATATCGCAGTGTAGCGTTCGCCGTAGATATAGTAGCATATTTTTCATCGCTAATTCAGAGACGGACTGCTCAGAGGCTGGGAATTCCTCAATGGCGGATTGGATTTGTAGTATAGGAGTATTTGGTATGACTGAAGAGTGGGGGTCACTTTAATGAGGGTCTTCAATTCTGGGCCTAGACTTAGCAGGGCTTCTAGAGGAGGGTGAGAATGGAGGGGAAAACTCACCAGGATCCCCATCGTATAGAGGTACTCACAGTCTGGGATCTGGAGTGTAATAGCTGGATTCTGCCGGATGGCTTTACCAGCTGTGCAGGGATGGTCCGGCACCATCTTGGCAGCATGTGTCCCGGGCCGGGAAGAAGTCCATGAGGCGCTGAGGAGCTGCTGGGGACTTACGTCTCCTCGGCATGACACTGGATGTTTATGGGGGGGTTCCCCTTATTTCTAGGTGCCTAAGTACCTTGTGTCATTCTGGATGCCGCTGAGTGAAGAGAGGCAGCAGAGCTTAGTTACAGAGTGGCCATCTTGGATCGCGGCCGCGCATGTGGCCCCCTACCTGTCCTTAATTCAAACATATTTTTGTTAAAATGTATGACAGTAAGGAAGGTTCTGGAGGACCCTATCAAAATGTGGCAATGGGATCCCATTATCCAGCAATATGACCCTGTACATTGGGTTGATTTACTAAAGGAAAAGAGAGAGTCCACAGAAAAGTATATGTTCACGTTACTGAATGCACAACATCTAAATTTCCAGTAAAACCTTGAGAAATACATACAGTTTTGTACAAATTAGGCTGTATTTGTGCTGTAAACATTGTTTACCAATGTACACTACATAAACTCTTCCATGTGCCTGTAGACTAATTGGTTATTGTACATAGTAATAGGCATGGTGAGATATATTCTTTATAGTCGCCATTAGATACCACAGCTAGGTATTCAGCAGACCTTGCACTATGCACCAATAAAGTTATTTCTCAATCATGCTACAGATTGTGCCAACTGGTTCCATTTATCAGTAAGTAAGCAAAGCAACTTTTCCTGCAAATCATTAATCATTTTTGTTTTTTATTGTTAGAAGATTTGAAACTTAATACACTGTTCAACCTTTCCACACAGTAGCACATTATACAATGAATTAGCAGTGTTAGCTTAGGTTTATGCACTTCCTGAATCCTGAGAACATTATCAACAAACGTGCATATTTTTAAACATATTTAGACATGTTGTATAAAGAATAAATACAACCCATACACACCTACATCTGTGCCCTAGTAGTTCATTGTGTTGTTCTAACCTACACAAAGATAGATTTCAGTTGTTTAAATATGGTGTTTGTTTCTTATCTATCTTATTAAGGACAGGTTTCTCAAACTTTTTCTGATTCACACAGTATAAAAAGTGCTACTATATCATTTTTGCTGTCATATTATTTATACATTTCAATTATTTCTGTACAAAGTCAGTTATGGTAGCCTTGTAACTTTGTAATGAAAGATTTATGAATCTGAAATTTAACTTCAGCTTGTTAAAGTCAAGTAATGGCAGGCTTTAAGTACTACAATTATACATTATTGTGGTAATATTTTTACAAGAAGTATACACTTTTATTAAGGGAAAATTACAGGCAAAACATAAAAGTTAGTTATAAACCAGCAGCGATAGCTATTTATCAGTGCCTTCATTTTGTTTTGGAAACATTATTAGAAAAAATAGGTGATGACTCAAATCAAACTTGAACCTGGTTTAAACCAAAAGCCATGCCTTGGACATCAAGGTTTCAGTGTTTGTTCTAGACAATAATACTAGCCATTGCTGTTTATGAAATATAATTCAGCAGATGACACAATTAAAAACAAAGAGATATCACAACCACTAATTAGTACAGATGTTGGGAACTGAGTTTTGAACCTACAGTATATATGATCAGAATATTGTACGAAAAATGCCACTTTCAAAGCGATCGTATGATAATCTAATAGTGCACAGCAATCATCTGAAAGAAAAAGAAGGAACAAGCACAAAAAAATTTATTGTATGATACCGGATCGTATGATTTATGTTTAACCAGTACAGTAGTCATCCGAAAATACAATACAAATACATTACATTTTCTAGAATTTTTATTCAGTTGTTAAAGAATTTTCATAACTTTAGTAACCTCTGCACTTTTGATATGAGACTAGCATGCAGAAAAAAACAGAAAAAAACTTCTTAGTTGTCTGAGCTCCTGTGTGTTGCTATCTCCTGTATCCTGCATTTGACTACTTGTGTACCGACCCCGACTTCATTCTCTGACTGTGCTTGTTTTCCGCCCGTCCTGACCTCGGCTAGTCTAGTGGATTTCCGTTTGTCTTCTCCCATTGTACTCTGCTTCCGCAAGCGGTCTCCTCATTCTCAGCTGGACATACCCGGGGGCTGCAACCTGGTCCCATCTTGCTGCAAGTCCATCCCTATCATCAGGGGCTCTGGTGAAGAAGCAGGCTGGGACTTAGACTCAGCACCCTGGGGAACCCAAGTTGATTATCTACAAGGGCTCACTACCACGGGTGCTGACAGTTTGCTTAGCCCATGAGCTCCTCAGAGACACTGCAGCCTCTCCTGGAACAACTTTAGTGTTTGGCACAGAGAGTCGATGTCCAGCAGGTCTCCTTTTACCTCTACCTGTTCCAGATGGACCTTGGCGTTTCATTTTCATGGACTTTATTTCTGAACTACCCCC
Source organism: Staurois parvus (assembly GCF_062004578.1). NCBI lineage: Eukaryota > Metazoa > Chordata > Amphibia > Anura > Ranidae > Staurois > Staurois parvus. The sequence continues at coordinate 17,699,771 of NW_028318430.1, read as the reverse complement.
TTCAGCAGGTTCCACTGTTATCTGGGTGGTTGTGAACAGGTTTTCTAAAATGTGTCACCTAACTCCACTTCAAGGATTACCTTCTGCCATCATATTGGCTTCTAACTTCCTTAAGGAAATCTTCCGTCTTCATGGTATGCCCTCATACATTGTTTCTGATAGAGGTGTTCAATTTACAGCCCGCTTCTGGAGGGCTCTGGCCACATCCTTCGGAATCAAGTTGGACTTCTCCTCAGCCTTTCATCCGCAGCCTAATGGCCAAACCGAAAGGGTCAAACAGAACGTGGAATGTTATATTTGTGCCTTCTTTTTATCCCATCAGGATAATTGGGTAGACCTTCTACCCTGGGCAGAGTTTGCCCTTAATAACCATGCCAGTGTCAGTACTGGTGAGTCTCCCTTTTTCACTGTGTATGGTCATCATCCTTCTGTGCCATTTCCTCTTCCCATCTCCTCTGCGGTGCCCGCGGCTGCAGACAAACAACAATCATTCAATTCCATCTGGGCAGAGGTTTCCAAGAATTTACATCTGGCAGCTTCCAAGTACAAAATAGCTGCAGATCGCCATTACCGCGTGAGTCCCAAATTTCTCCCTGGTGACAAGGTTTGGCTCTCTACCAAGAATATCCGTCTACGGGTACCTTCTATGAAATTTGCTCCTCGGTTCACCCTTCCCTATAGTGAGTACTTTGGATCAGTATGAAGTCAAGCAAATCTTAGATTCCAAATTCATCAGAGGGAAGCTCTTGTATCTAATTGACTGGAAGGGATATGGTCCTGAGGAGAGGTGTTGGATTCCTTCTAAGGACGTTTCTGCACCCCATCTGGTGGAATTTTTTCATCAGAAGTTTCCCTTAAGCCTGGCCCTAAAAAAGTGGGGAGACCTCGTAAGAGGGGGGTATTGTCACAAGTTAGCCTGCAGTTTCTTGTGTGTGTATTCTTGCTGCAGTGCTGTTCCTGATCCCTTTCACATGTGTGTTTGTCTGTGCTCACCTATGGGCATTGTCTGCTGTTATCTGGGTTTTATTTCCTTCCCTTCCATCACTTCCTGGCCCGCCTCCTTGTTTGCCTGCCTATATAAATATGTTCAGTCTAGGCCACTTTGCCTGAGCAACTTCTTAGTTGTCTGAGCTCCTGTGTGTTGCTAACTTCTGTATCCTGCATTTGACTACTCGTGTACCGACCCCGGCTTCGTTCTCTGACTGTGCTTGTTTTCCATCCATTCTGACCTCGGATAGTCCATCGGATTTCCATTTGTCTCCTCCCATTGTACTTTGCTCATGCAAGCAGTCTCCTCATCCTCAGCTGGGCGTACCTGGGGGCAGCGACCTGGTCCCAGCTTGCTGCAAGTCCATCCCCACTATCAGGGGCTCTGGTGAAGAAGCAGGCTGGGGCTTAGACTCCGTGCCCTGGGGAACCCCAAGTTGACTATCTATAAGGGCTCACTACCACAGGTGCTGACAATTAGTTACTTTACAACCCCAACCTAGACAATTAATAAAAGCTTAAAAGTCAAAGGTTTTTGAGTAATAGGGCTAAAGATTATGCAAGTCATTACTGTATGCTCAATTAACTCAGGGAAACCCTACAGCCACATTAAATAAAGATAGACATTTTTTTTTTCCTCATGTAATGCTTTCCCATGTAATAGTTTCTAAATAGACACTAATTCTAATTTTTCATGTCAGTATTTTTATAGATAGTTCACTCATTTTTTTTCTGCTATCAGCACCTTTTAGAATTCAAAGAAACAATTATGTAAAATGGAAAAAAAGCATTAAAAACATAGAGTAATACAATGAAGCAGTTCTTTAAAGATGATCAGCAAGCAAACAATTTTTTACACAATAAATGCGTATATGAACTGATTTACCTGCCAAAATGTTTGTAATTCTGTCCAGTTACTCTTGTGAGTGACACATCCATTCAGCATTGTTCAGCCTCACTTTCCTATATTAGAGTTAAATTAAAGCTGTCACATACAGTAAGCATACAGATTGTCAACATAGCTGGGAAGATGCCACAAACAGATGCCTGATGACACAATTTAAATGCTTCAGATACGTCTTGGTGAGTTTTTTGGGGCAGTGCACTTTTTATACTGATTTAAAGTGTATGTAAAACCAAAACTTTTTTAATTGTGGATAAATTAGGGAATGGATAAGCCCCCTTGTCAGTTTTTTTTTCTTTTTGTATGAGATTTCCTTCACTTACTGCCCTAAGATACAGCAGGAAGTAAAAGGATATCTGCCCAAAGCAAAGGGCCATCTCCTCTTAGACAGCTGAAACCAGAACAGGTTTCCTCATTGAATGATTTCTACTCACATCACGTTGTTATAACTCCAAAATTCTTAATTTCCTATTGCTTTCTGTACCAGAGACAAGAGTCACCAGGACCAAGAGGGAAGGGAAGCTCCCTAGCGAGAACGCAAATGCAATAAAATACAGACTATGGATTGTTACCCTTTTTACATCCTATATAAATTTAAAAAAAAGACTTTGCATACATTTTAGGACTAATCCCAAGCCTATATTAGTGCTGAGACAGCCCATAATTTATTATATGCTAGAACCTCAACAGCCAGTGAAAAAATTATGAATGGTGGGCATGTGGCTTAGCTTTAATGTTTACATGACAGCTTGCTGTTAGTGCTATTATTTTAATGTCACAAAGAACAACAAAACAGAAATGTTACACCCAGCAATTCAAGGTAGGTTAAAATATGAACTAAACAGGGAAATCTCATTAGATATAAGAAGTCAGGCTCTTACTGAATTATGACTTTAGGAAAGACTTTATATGTGATCATGCCTACTGAATTACCTTACAGTATATTTTTTAATATAATGTAAATCTGTAAAGATATTCCTAACATTACATTTATTTTATACAATTAAAACCAATAACAAAGAGTTGTCTGTAATGACATTGTGATGTCTTTTTGCAAAACAGTACACCCTTCCTGAAAGAAAAAGCATCTGCATGTCTCTCTTCCATCACAGATTCAAACAATGAGGAGACTTTTCCTCATCTTAGGTTATTGGACAGAGCTATACAAAGTCCTCCTTACTGTTCCTAGTGACAACTATATCAGGAACCAGTGGACCTTAGTACAGATACAGCTTAATATTAGAGCAGTTTATTCCATACTACATTCATTCTCCTTCATAAATTAAAAAATAATGGCTTTGGTCCTCATTGAGCATACCATGCAAATCATTCCTTATTTGCCTCTGAGGCTAACTGCACATTCCAAAAATGGTGTGAAAAACAATTTGAAATTACATTTTATATACAAACCAGTAAGTATAATTTTAATAAAAAACTTACTTAAAATAGTAATTAATTCTGGAACCTGCCTCCCCCCTCCATAGCAAAAATGCAAGCAGAGGGCATATAGCTAGTCACCCATATTGTTTGTGGTCTCCCTGAGGCCAGTCTTTCCCCATTACAGACTTGCCATGCCATGTTCTGCATGGAGGAAACCTTGGTAAAGGCAGAACTTTTACATCCTTATGTCAGAGACTCCAACAAGACCAACTAGGCACACATATGCACTGCTATCTTTCAATAATAATTCCAGAAACAAAGTGTATTTTCAGGGTACTGGTTTGGAATAATTTACATCTCTAAATGTTTCCTATAATATAAAAACAATCTTCAGCTATTGTCTACAGTTCTTTGTATTAGTTCTGTAAATTTATATACTTATTATTGATAATGGGTAGTCAATATATTTTTTGTTATGCCCCAAATTACTTTTGAAATGTACACAGTTTTACTAATCAATGTATTTATTCTCTTTGTCAGTTGAAAAAAAAATGTAGACATTCCATTTTTTTTTGTTTGAATTTAGCTACTAGTTTATTTTGCTAAAAAATCATGCAAACAAACTTTCTGATGCTTGTATATCTTTTGTTCTGGTTCAAAGTTAAAATCTAAAATTAGGTCATCCTATTTGTGGGTGTTTTGGCTTAGGGATATTTTCCCTTAGTTCCTATTTCCATCTACAAATGTAAATTAAAACAGTTCTATTATATAAACACTGATGATATGTATACCACTTATCATGTTACAGCACCCAATCCTCTGCTTCCTATCTAAAATTAACATAAACACCCATTATTTACATTATTTTAGCTTATCATATTTATAAATATAGTGCATATATCAAGAATAGGAAGCAGTCCACTTGAACTGCCAAACTTGTGATACGTAAACACAACATTTCATATTCCTCATATGTGCCTGCAGTATCATTTACTTGTATGAAAAAGTATCCTGTTCTCTTTGTATTGCTTCCTTTGTGTGAAATCCCTGGTGTTCTTGACAGTCCTTCTGCTTTCCTATTAAAAACTGACCACACTAAGTAGAAGAGCATACCGTGGTCTGCTAGGCCTGATCTAGCTAGGAATTCAGCCTGCTCTTTTCCAATGATCAGGCTTGTCCTGACACCTATTTTTCATTTAATGGAAAAATGTTTTTTTTTTAACCACTTCGATACGGGGCACTTTTACTCCCTTCCTGCCCAGGCCAGTTCTGAAGTACTGACAGCCAATCTAATTTGTTGAGGCCCAAAAATGTCAGAACAGTACAGATATCCCCCAAATGACCCCTTTTTGCAAAGTAGACAGTTCAACGTATTTCATAAGAGGCATGGCGAGTTTTTTGAAGTTGTAATTTCTTTGTCATAATTTTTTTTTTAGATACTGTCACCAGTGATCAGGGATATTGACTAGTGGCAGTACGAAAAAAAAATGATAATCTTTTTTTCAATTTTTATTTTATTTTTTTTATTTTTTTTTATTTTTTTTAAATTTCTTTCTCTTTTTCTGACACAGATCCGTCTTCGGTTGTGTCAGAAGTACACAGCCAGTGACAGATCTCGCCACTGCATGTGATCCAAGATGGACATCATATAACGCCCTCCCGGATTGACGAGGCATTTTACTATAGGCTGGGCGGGAAGTGGTTAACCATCACAGACAGGTTTAAGGCATCCCCCAAGTATGCTTTACTTTGGTTAATTGATCAAACTTGTTCAGCACTGTTCGCCAGTTCATTGTATTTGATGTCGCCTTCTTACAAACCTATTTGAGTTTTATGTTGTGCATCTATTTTCTGTGTATTGAGAGCCATGTCTACCATTGTACTGACCCAATAAAAATACTGAACAAGGGCACTACCCAAGCAATATTATTTAAAAAATTTTATACTTATAGTATTTTATACTAAGGTCTCATGCTCCCTGGCAGAGAGCTTCTGTGGCTGGAAGGGGATGGGTGATGCACTACGTGGTATGAACCCTTGGGGTAGTATGTGCTCAGGGTGAAAGCAAAAATGCATTTTTCCATTGGTACAGGTCCCCAAGTGCAGAATTGATTTTAAAGATTTGGATCCTATTGACTTCAGTTGGGTTCAGATTAAAATTTGAACCAAGGAGCAGCTAGTCAACAATCCAGCAAACCAAACCCAGGTGTACTCAGCTTATCACTAATAAGCAACCCACAACAGCACATTTCATGCCTTTTTGCGGTCATATTTGTGTTGGGTATTATTTCCAATGATCCCTTTTATCACCTTCAAGCAGATTGCTTCTGCTCTTTAGTTAGCCCATAGAAACTTTTTATTAAAATTCCTTTTATTAGAGCGTGTGCTTTCACAATACACAATAGCAAAGTAAACAGAAGGGGAAGGGATAGGTAGGCAATAGGCCAAAAATGTCTATCACACAGAACACCTTGATAGAGTACATAACATTGGGATTAGCATCAGAGCAGTGCAGTACAAAATAAATTCATAACAAGCACTGAACTAAAGTAAACATATTGAAACTGCAATAGGTTTTACGAAACAGAAGCGATTACCAAGGGTGAAGAAGAATAAATGGTATTTGATGTTTATTCATTCACCTATCCCAAATAGAAGGAGAGTATAAGTTGTCCTCTGGATCTGGAAAATTTATGTTTCATTGGAATCAGAGTTAACCCCACTAATTCAGGTTTGTTTGGTAAGGGACTCAGAAGAGATTCAGTTTTTAGCAATTTATTTTTGAGCCAAAAAAATTAAATTTTCCTATAGTTTTAAGGTCAATAGATGGGAGAGTCAGTTCCTCCACATGTCCTAAAGGACATGGCAAATGATGTGCCCCAATATTTATGTAGTCTGAGACTATGCCATATCATATGGATAAATTATCTAGTGTCCAGATAACATTTAGGACATTCTATGTTAGGGTATAAACCAACTTTAAATAGTTTCTCAGGGGTCATATACAGTAAGTCCTAAAGACATAAAACAGTTGCATAAGCCTTTGAGGGGATTCAAGAAAACACAAACTATTTCTTCCAATACAGAGGTCCATTGTTCTCCAGATACTAGACTTATATCGACAAACCATAAGCTAGTTATCCACTGGTCACTGAAAAAAAGAACCCACCGTAGATGATATGGCACTTCACAGGCTATCAACAGCAGTATTTATTTTGGACATAATCATGTAAATAAGAAATACAAAAAACATATGATATCAATGCATGTACCTCAACTCAAATACACCCCCCCACCCTCTACCAATCCCCCCTACCCCGCATCTCCCACAAACCCAGAATCCCTCAGTCAGGCCCCCACCCCTGTAGTACACCCAGGGCCAACCCCACACCCTCCCCTCCCTATGTACCCCTAGGCCCCCTGTCCTGAAAGAGCTAGACAATGTCCCCCAAGTGCTCCATGATTATGTCCATAATGAATATTGTTGCCGTTGATAGCCTGCAAGATGCTATATCCTCTTTGGTGGGTTCTTTTTTGCAGTGCATTGTTCTTGGAAGCATCTCCCATGGTTGGGCACCGGCGGATATACCATTCTTAGGACCAGGCCTTGGCTGTGGGTTTTTTTTTATATATATTATCCATTGGTCACCATAGCATAGGTGGTCTCCGCTCCAAGCAAGAATGAGTACATGTTAGATATCTTTGAGTTGGAACAGAATAGACTTCTTCTTCTAGTCGGAATGCCGTACAGAGGTAGTGGAAAATTGTGAACTTAAAGCTTGTCTGAGCTGCAAATACTGTATTTATAGAAGTACCCTGTCTAGCTCCTCTTGAAAAATAGAAAAGGATTTTAAAGACAATTTAATAAGGCCATAAGACTGGCATATACTATGCCCCTCAAAGGAGTACAGTTCATAGAAGTTTGGATTGTCCCAAAGTGATGTGAAAAAAATGATAAGCATTACGAATCCAAATAATTTTAATTTGTCTTTAAAGCTTATTATTTTTCAACTTTTTAAAAGTTTTGTATATTTTTATAACTATTTATAAAAAAAACTTTATTTTACAAATAAACTTTTAATATAGTTTGCAAACCTAATACAAAATTCACAAAACTTAATGGGCACTTTCACACTGATGCGGTGTGGTTGTCCTGCAGTGCGAGTGCTGCTCAGTGTACCCCCGGTATTCGTATATGGTTACCTGTGCTCTGTCATAGACTTCTATTAGATCAGGTGGTTTTTGTGCATATTCTGAAACCGCACGAAAAGTCCTACATGTAGAATCTATTTCTCTCTCTGAAATGTATGATGCCTCTAAACAGAACTAGCAGGGAGGGGAATAGAGGAAAGGTCGGTTGGAGGAAGACTGACTCATACATTGGTGTCAGTGGATTGCATACTTGAGAGATAAGAGAACACAGTTCATGTCCCATGCTGCTGGCTGTGGCTACAGGCACTGTTGGATGGGAGATCAATCTATTCAGTCTGTGCCTACAGCAAACTGGACATCTCGTAATTGGTCCTATGTCTCAAATACCCATGTCTAGCAAGGTACACAGTTCCATACCTTCATGATGTTGGTTTTGAAATAGTTTTATGGATATATTTCTTGACTGATTGTGTAGCCTACATTGTCCAAGAGCTCTAGTGTAAGAAATACCAACTGAAAATCTTGCAGTTGGTATGTTGAAGAAATTTGCTAGCATTTCAAACAGCTGGAAGATACTATGAAATTAAGTGTATTGGCCCATATCCTGTTCTTTACCTGTGAAATGTTATTTGTTCTCCCCAGAACAGCCTAGATCTTGTAATATTTATTTGAGGTATGTTTACAAATGAAGCGTATTAGTTGCTTTATCTTATATGGTGTTTTCTAGAAAGACCAAATTGTCTTTTTATTTGGAACAAAGACCAAAACATTGGCATAAACAATTGTGAAACCATAAGGTGAGGGGATGAATAAGCGCTTAATTGTTTCTTTTAAATTACAAAATGTTTCTTTTCTAGTCTTTAATTGGAAATCACAGCACCAGGAATCAGTAACAGCCGACTCATCCATTTTTGCAAAGTATATTTTTTTAGCAAATCCTTCTTTCTCTCTTTTTTAAATGATTTTTTTTTTCAACCAAAGCGGTAAATGACAGAAATGCAGGTTTCATTAAAAGCATATATAAAATATGCCCGACGTGCGCTTTCACAGTAGGATGCGCTTTACATTTTAAACAGGCTACAAACTGTATTACACTCTGGAGGAGGTTACTTTATTTATACAAAATTATTCTGTCTGCTTTGTTGTTGTAATCCACATAATACATTCATTTAAAATGCAAAAGCAAACATTACCTATTGTTCGTTAAAATGAAATTCTAAGAACACTGTAACTTCTAGTTAAAGAGACACTATTGTTAGAAACCAAATCTCTGGTATACCATACATTTTGGTATACATCTGATCAGTGGTGTATTTAGGTTTTGTGCTGCCCTAGGAAACACAAAGATCCTCTGCCTGGACACGAACCAACAACCCCCTTCCCTCTCCCAAGGAAAGAGCCTGACATTGACCAACAACACCCCTGCCTCCCACCTGGGAGATCCTTCCACTAACCCCCCCCCCCCAGCAATAGAGAGAAAGACACTCATCTTCACAGCTACAGACATCCCCGGGAATGAGAGTCAGGCTCTACATACACCATAAAGCAGTCCGCAGTCTCTCTCAGATCCCATCTGGTACCCATGGCGTGTGTGTCCCTTCTTCCATCCCTTCTTCTGAGGGGAGGCACTGCCCCCCTGAAAAATGCCGCCCTAGGCAAGTGCCTTGTTTGCCTTGTGGTAAATACGCCCCTGCATCTGATACCAGTGAATCCAACCTTCATCTCCTGCAGCTAAAAATTCTTCTAGAATCTGCAGCATTTCTAGGTATATCAGATGCCTTTATTCTCCTTTTGTGTGCTGTAGTTCCATCAAGCAGCCACTATATCCCTAGTGTATTATTGGTGTTTGATAACTGTGTAGGAAAGAGCATGTGCTCTCTTTTTTTTTCAATAGGCTAATTAGAAAATATTTCTTTATAGTGTCCTGTGTTTATTTCCTTTCACTTTTATATACATATGGTGAACTTGTTAGGGAACCAAAGGACCAAACTTCAAAAACCTGTTCACCAAGGAGGAGGTAAATATCTATTCATTCCCATGGGGAGTAGATGAGTGGCACATAAGCTCTATTTTTGCCAGCACCCCCACATTGACACCAGGGTTTTAAACAGCCTGGTGCATGTCAGCATTGGAATGAGTTTCCCAGTTTTTGGAGAAGCTTTTACAAAATATTCCTCAATGCTGAAAGGCATGATGTCTAATATCACCTCCTATTTTTTCTGTATTGAACTGTATTTTAGTTGTACTGTCCCCCTTTATATTGTAAAGCGCTGCGTAGACAGCTGGTGCTTTATAAATATTGAATAATAATAATATGAATGTTACTCTTGGGGATCCCTTGCCATTTTATTATAATCTGGGCATTCATGGTGTTCTGCACTGATCATTCTGGAGTTCTAAAAGCAGTGTTCAGCTAATCATATCTGTATAAGTCATTTTAGTGTTTTTTTTTTCTTAATTCACAATTCACGGAGGGTAGGCAGGACAGAACACACAGAGTAGATGGCAAATGCACAAAGCTTTACTGAGACAAACAGATGACAGTCACGCAATAGAGGGATCGGCAGGGAGGGTGAATTTGCCAGTAAAGGGTAGCAAGGAGGGGCCAATCTGCTTATAGTCCAGAACTGAGAGCCAAGGAAGAGTCTCTGTAGCAATTGTTATCCGACAAGGGGGGGGGGGGGGGGGCAGTACAGGAACAGTTCAGGTAAAACAGGGAGAAAGCATGTACTCACGGATCCGACAGGGTGCCTGGTCTCCCAAAGATAAAAGTGGAACACAGGTACCTGTTGGAGTCCGGATCATGCGTGTGGTCTCCTCTTTTGGGCTGAATCCTCAAGCAACTGGCAGGCAATCTCTCCCCCAGAGTGGAGCTTGGGCAGCTAGCAGGCAATCTCTCCTCCCGGACTGGGGCTTGGGCAACTCACAGGCAATCTCTCCCACCGGACTGGGGCTTGGGCAGCTAGCAGGCAATCTCTCCCCCCGAACTGGGGCTTGGGCAACTCACAGGCAATCTCTCCCCCCGGACTGGGGCTTGGGCAGCTAGCAGGCAATTTCTCCCCCCGGATTGGGGCTTGGGCAACTCCCAGGCAATCTCTCCCCCGGACTGGGGCTTGGGCAGCTAGCAGGCAATCTCTCCCCCCGGACTGGGGCTTGGGCAGCTAGCAGGCAATCTCTCCCCTATGCTGGGGGTCTCGGGCAGGCTTGGGTGCGGTTCCCCATTTAGCTGAGGGTTCTGTAGAGTCTAGCCACGAAGGTCCCACCATAGCTGGGCTCCTTCAATGGCTGCGCAGTGGTGAAAAGATGACTGGAGCACGGTGGTGAAAGTCGCACCTCTCATCCCACTGCAGCAGGAAGAGAGGTGGAGGGGGGGACACTAGACCCCAGGGATGAATCAAGCTGGCGACAGGGGACACAATGAGGGCCAGGATGACACCGGACCCCCGGGGACATCAGAGGGGCTGGTGCCAGGAATTATGGAGGGCAACTTGAGGACATACAGCAAGCTGGCAACAAGCTGGCCAGGAGTGGGGAAGTCGCAATAATTGAATTTGGCCATTTGGCAGAGTGACACAGAGGACATACAGAGAATCTGAGGGATGTTTGGTACAGGGAATTAATAAGGGGATTAAATTAAATCAATAATTGGCAGGGGCCCCTATACCGTGACAGGGGTTAATTTACTAAAACTGGAAAGTGAAAAATCTGGTGCAGATGTGCATGGTAGCCAATCAGCTTCTAATTTTAGCTTGTTCAGTTAAAGTGTTACTAAACCCAGGACCCTGCATTTACTATATCTGGTTTCCCACAGTAAACAGAACATGGAAGTTCTCAATTATTTTAGTAAATATAAACTGCTAAATACCTTTTCTCATCAGCAGTTACAGCAGTCTTGTGACTTCTATCAGTGTCCAGCAGAGCACTGGTCAAAGCTTGTAGAAGTTTTCTTTTCTTTCTGCTCTAGGAGGAGGCAAACCCCCCTGACTTCTGTCTGCAGAGTGCTGATTGCTCCTGTGCTGATTTCATGCACTCCCCCCCCCCCCAAAAAAAAAAAACCTCTCTAGCAATACACACTAAACTGAGCATGTGCAGAATGCCTATGGTTCAGTCTGTCTTATCAGGTCATAAGACGTAGACATTTGAACAAGCAGGAGGAGCAGAGAAGACAGGATCAAATGGCCTTTTTCCACAATGCAGAGGATTAACCCCTTAGGTTTCCCAGTGAGTATAACAAGCATGCTTTACTGCATATACAGACTGATTTGCTGTTGTTGGTTTAGTAACACTTTAAGCTTTGACAATAAAACTTGGAAGTTAGTTTAGGATTAGTTTCTATGTAGAGCTGAAACAGATTTTGAACGCTCAAGTTTTGGTAAATCAACCCCATAGTGGGAACAGCCTTGGTGGACTGGACAGAACTCAATGCATTTCTTAGAGTTTGGTCTATAAGCTTATGCAGTACATCAACCAAAGGGTTATATCAGACAGTGAGGAGGCATTTTATTGCCTCCTAACCACCTGCTTTAACCCCTTGGATCCTACTCTAAAGGGCATTTGCAGAGTTGGCCCTTTCATTTGAATGGGCCACACTTCTCAGGTGCTACACCTGTTAAGTGCAACAGGGTGTATAATTCCTGTTGTGGCTACGACATGTGTACACCCCTGGACAGTGGATGGATTCAGTGGAATGGCCAGTGGGAGATCCGTGGGGAATGTTGGTGGTCAGACCCGTAGGGGCCCAGGCCTAAAGCTATGTAAGGGGCCCCAAAATTTCTGATGGCTGTCCTGCTTTTACTGCACAGGTTTTAAAAGATAATAGCGTCTTTTGTTTTTTTTTTTTAAGTAAAATATTTCTTAAAAATATCTTTAACCGCCTGCCACCTGCCATATAAGGTAATGACGGGCGCAAGGCGGTTCTCTTGTTCTGGGAGGGCGTCATATGACATCCTCCCACTCTAACCGCGCTTGCGCTGCTCCGGGGGTGCGCAGTGCGGCAATCGATGGTGCGCTGTGTCCCTCGGACAAAGCGGATCACTGATCAATGGAAAGAGCCGAAGATGTTGGCTCAGTCATGTGATCAGCTGTGTCCAATCACAGATGATCGCATGTAAATAGGGAAATGCCGGTTATTGACATTTCTCTCCTTATGAGATGTTACGCTGACAGCTCGTGAGGAGTGGAGAGCCGGTAATCGGCATCCCTCAGAGGGGACATGTACACTGATCATCAGGGCACTGATGATCAGTGTGCCTTGATGATCAGTGTAGCCCCAGCAGTGCCACCTGTCAGTGTCCATCAATGCCAGCTGTCAGTGCTCATCAATGCCACCTGCCAGTGCTTATCAGTGCCACATTATTGCCACATATCAGTGCTTACCAATGCACATCAATGCCACATATCAACACCCATCTGAGCTGCCTTTCAGTGTCACCTATTATAGCCAGTCAGTGCCACCTATCAATGCCAGTCAGTGCCACCTATCAGTGCTGCAAATCAGTGCCACCTATCACTGCCAGTCAGTGTTGCTTATCAGTGCCAGTCAGTGCCACCTATCAGTGCACATCAGTGCCGCCTATCAGTGCCCGTCAGTGCTGCCTAACAGTGCTGGACAGTGCCACCTATCAGTGCCAGTCATTGCTGCCTATCAGTGCCACCTATCAGTGCCGCCTATCAGTGCCACATATGAGTGCTGCCTTTCAGTGCCCATCAGTGCAGCCTATCAGTACCCATCACTGCAGCTTCATTAGCGCACATCAGTGAAGGAGAAAAATCACTTATTCACAACATTTTATAGCAAAACTAAGAAAAAAATTTTTTTCAACATTTTCAGTTGTTTTTGGTTTGTTTAGCAAAAAAATAAAAAACACGGAGGTGATTAAATATCACCAAAAGAAAGCTCTATCTGTCTCAAAAAAATGATAAAAATTTCATATGGGTACAGCGTTGCTTGACCGCACAATTGTCATTCAAATTGTGACAGCGCTGAAAGCTGAAAATTAGCCTGGGCAGGAAGTGGGTATAAGTGCCCTGTAGGCAAGGGGTTAACCATGCAAACAGATCTCAGCAGGAACAACTATTCATCCATTGGATGCTATAAATATTTCTTAAACCAGAATCTGACAGGAATGTCCTTAGTCTTTATAGTATAATTCAATAGAAATTATTTTAATCTTCTGAATTTTAGAAAAAAGTCTTGTACACAATTCCTTGGTCTTTGCATTCCAAATTGACAAACTGTATTTTATGGCAATTCTTTGATTAACTATAAACTGATCAAACTGTACAGTTTTACTGTATAATTGAAAATAATAAAGAAAATGATCTTTCTTGAGTTCATCTCAACAACAAACTATAATGGGGTCCATTGGTGTACCTACTAATCTTGTTCCCAACAGAAAACATTAATATATCCCATTAGCTCACCTATGTTTCCAGGCTTTACCTTCTCTATCTCTCTAATTGTTTCACCATGTCATAGCTTACAGCTGTTGCAGCTGTGATAGGTGATCCAATCATTGGTGTCCTGCTGTTTTCCTGCTCACCTCAGAACTTAAGCTGCATGATGGTAAAAAATTACACCCTCCTACCTGATGGGGTGTCCTCAGAGACTGTTGGGTGAGGGAAACCAATCACACACACATGCATGCACGCACACACTCACACACTACCACCACTAAATAGCACATCACAAGCCAGCTGGTGTTTGTAAACAGACTGACCAAGGATTCTAGCCACTTGAGCCCCAGAGGATTTACCCCCCTTAATGACCAAGCCTTTTTTTGCTGTTTGGCGCTGCACTAATTCAAATGATAATTGCGCGGTCATGCAATGCTGTACCCAAACAAAATTTACGTCATTTTTTTCACACAAATAGAGCTTTCTTTTGGTGGTATTTGATCACCTGTGCACTTTTTATTTTTTGCGCTATAAACAAAAAAACCACAAAAATTTTGAAAAAAAAACAATATTTTCTACTTTCAGCTATAAAAAATATATCGTAAACTCAAAGCTAGTCATAAATTTAAGCCAAAATGTATTCTGCTACATGTTTTTGGTAAAAAAAATCCCAATAAGTGTATATTGATTGCTTTGTGTGAAAGTTATAGCGTCTACAAACTATGGTATAGATACTGTAATTTATGCCTTTTTTTGCTATACAGCGCTGCACTAACACAAATGATAATTGCGCGGTCATGCAATGCTGTACCCAAACAAAATTTACGTCATTTTTTTCACACAAATAGAGCTTTCTTTTGGTGGTATTTGATCACCTGTGCGCTTTTTATTTTTTGCGCTATAAACAAAAAAACCACAAAAATTTTGAAAAAAAAACAATATTTTCTACTTTCAGCTATAAAAAATATATTGTAAACTCAAAGTTAGTCATAAATTTAAGCCAAAATGTATTCTGCTACATGTTTTTGGTAAAAAAAATCTTGTGCATTAGCGGGCAAACTGGAGCTATCTAGGAGGGGCGCTAACACTATCGGAAGTCACCAGTGACACTAATACAGTGATCAGTAAAAATCTGTTCACTGTAATCAATGACACTGGTGACAGGGCAGCGAAGGGGTTAACTGGGGGGGGGAGGGGGGCGATCAAGGGGTTAAATGGGATTTCAGGTGCACTAGCGGGCAAACTGGCGCTATCTGGGAGGGGCGCTAACACTATCGGAAGTCGCCAGCGACACTGATACAGTGATCAGTAAAAATCTGTTCACTGATCAATGACACTGGTGACAGGGCAGTGAAGGGGTCAACTCGGGGGGGGGGGGGCGATCAAGGGGTTAGACGGGATTATTGGTGTATTAGCGGGCAATCTGGCGCTATCTGGGAGGGGCGCTAACACTATCGGAAGTCGCCAGCAACACTGATACAGTGATCGGTAAAAATTGGTTCACTGATCAGTGACACTGGTGACAGGGCAGTGAAGGGGTTAACTGGGGGGGGGAGGGGGGCGATCAGGGGGTTAAATGTGTCCTAGTGTGTTCTAACTGTAGTGTAGTACTTGTGTACTCACTTTTTGGATGTCTTCTTCTCTGTCTGGAACGGAATGTGTCCAGGCAGAGAGGAATGACATCATATCCTGCCCTGTGTAAATATCAACACAGGATAGGATAGGACAGGGACCGATCATGTGATTTCAGCCAGAAATCACTGGCTGAAATCTAATGATCGATCCCTCCTGGATCGAATCGTATCACCCGCGGGTCAGCGGGAGCGCGCGCGCGCCCCCTACCCGCGAATGTGTCGGGAGCGCGGAGCACGTTTTAAAATGTGCTTTTGCACTCCACTGCCGCCCTGCACACGTATATACACAGTGGCAGGGCGGCAAGTGGCTCGGTAAAGTCATTGACCAAGCGTGGTTATGACCATATTTGATCAATGATGTCACTCAGCATTCTTGGATAGTTTCTTTACAAACAGCAGCCTGCCTATGATCTATCATTTAAATAATGTAGTGCAATGAGTGAACATTGTCAAGTGGGAGGTCTTCATGTCAGTAGGTTAACAACATCATCGAGTGGTGGGTCATTTTGACTGACAAGGATCTACAATGCTGTTATTCAAAATAGGAGGACCTAAATTATTTTTATATTTTTAATATAGGGCTTTTTTACAGCATAAAAAGGGCCAGTCTTAGTGGTGGCAGTGCTACCACTACTAAAGAACAGATCTCTTACCACTGTTTAAACAAAAAGATTGCACTTTTAAACAACTGCATCATACTGTAAGTGCAAGTTTATGCCATCACCAAAACATGTTATTTAAATGATTTGTGTTTTCTTAAAGTTACACTTTAAGCCAATAAAGAGAATAACTACCAACACTCGGTGCTACACTAGTTGCTGGTTACAGTCAAGGGATGATCTTAAACATTCAAGTTGAGTGTATTTTGAGGGATGAGGGACTATATTGACATCAGATGAGAATAGGTACTCCTCAAATAATGTTGTTAAGCAATTATATAAAATGACAACTATATATGCATGTGTATATAAACATATATAAATCTTAAAAGAACCCCAGTGGTCTGGGCTATAATCAATTAGTGGATTGTCTCTTGCTGACACAGCTAGCTGGAGTTGGGCTGCTTCTTTGGATGGGCTGGGAACTCTAAAGCTTCAACAGAAGAAGGGGAAGGAGAGAAAGAGGTGCCAATCCATCAATGGTTTAACAGGATTTATTCAATAGTGTATGTTAAAATACAATAAAATTGCACTCACAAAAGTCGCTTTATTCTGGTCTATCATACTCTATGTGGAGCCACAAGTACAGAGTCCAGTTCCAACAGGAATGACTGAGATGATATGAGCGTTGTAGAAGCCAGGAGTCTGGGCCAACCTCCAGAAAGAAGCTGTCCATGGAACTGTAAGATCTCACAGACTCTTTAACCAATAAACAATATGTTTTGGAGACCAGACTACGCCTCCTTCACCAGCCTGTAATTTTACTGTATTTTAACATACACTGTTGAATAAATCCTGCTACACCATTGGAGGTTGACACCTCTTTCATTCCTTCCCCTTCTTCTGTTAAACTTTAACCACTTGCTGCCCAGCCACCGCATATAAACGGCGGCAGGGCGGCGCTCGTAGGCAAAAGCACGTTTTAAAACAGCTGCCTTCAAAACAGGTAGGGGGCGCGCACGAGGCACGCGCCCGCCCTGCCTGTCCCGCGGGTGTCAGCAGCGGGTCTCCGCCGCCGGGTCATGGCCGGTTTTTACCGGCTGTTTTCCCGCGATGAGCGGTGATCACTGACACAGAGCAGGGCTGCATTGTTTACACACAGCCCTGATCTGTGACAGTTCGCTGACAAGCTGCAGAGGGAGAGAAGAGTTTCTCTCCCTCGATCAGCTCCCCCCTCCCTCCCCCCATCCAGTACACACCCCCGCCCCCTAGTAAAACACTCCCCTTACACAGCAAATTCTAAAAATGTTAACCCCTTCCTCCCCAGTGACATTAGTACAGTTTCTGTGGTTTTTTTTCACTGATCACTGTATTGGTGTCACTGGGGATGTCAGTGACCCCAAGTCAGTTCCCCCCCAGTGTCAAAAAGTCCCGCAGTCCCGCCATAAGTCGCTGATTGCCGCCATATGTCGCTGATCGGCGCCATTATTAGTATAAATAAAAATTAAAAATCCCAGTATCTTTCCCGCCATTTGTAAACGCTATAACTTTCACGTAAACCAATTAATTTACACGTATTGGGATTTTTTTTTAGCGAAGACATGTCGCAGAATGCATTTTGGCAGAAAGTTATGACTAAATTTGATTTTTGCATTTTTTTTTACTGGACAAGTTTTATAGCAAAAAGTCCAAAATATTGTTTTTTTTTCCTCAAAATTGTCAGCCTTTTTTTTTATAGCGCAGAAAAATGGCGTAAATTGCAGTATTTATACCATAGATTGTAGATGCTATAACTTTCACACAAAGCAATCAATATACACTTATTGGGATTTTTTTTACCAAAAACATGTAGCAGAATACATTTTGGCCTAAATTTATAACCAACGTTGAGTTTACTATATATTTTTTATAGCTGAAAGTAAAAAATATTGTTTTTTTTTCAAAATTTTGGGTCTTTTTTTGTTTATAGCGTGAAAAATAAAAAGCGCACAGGTGATCAAATTACACCAAAAGAAAGCTCTATTTGTGTGAAAAAAAGGACATAAATTTCGTTTGGGTGCAGCATTGCATGACCGCGCAATTATCAGTTGAATTAGTGCAGCGCCGAGTAGCAAAAAGAGGCCTGGTCATTAAGGGGGGTAAATCCTCAGGAGCTCAAGTGGTTAATACACAAGAAAAGACTTTCTTCATGCAGATTGGTATTTTTTTACATTTGTTTTACACTTGCCAGGGTTACTTATGGCAGTATCCAGCTACCTATTGATCTCTGTGACCAAGCCCCAGTTGGTGGGGCAAAATGCATCAGCAGGCTTGGCCAGTACGGCAGCTGAGGCCTGTTCTCAACATTGGATTCCTGAGCAGTGTCCTGACACTGGAATAGCTCGGACTCATTCTCCTCTCTTCTCACTTACCAGAGGGGTGATCCTTTTCCTTGCATCCATAGCTTGGAGCAGCACCATAAGGTATACTTTTCACCAGCTACCAATCCAGCTACCTACTGTATGCCCTCTATTTTTTTTTTAAGTTTACAAATTAGCCTCAATAAATATATTAAGATTCTGCTCCCCTGGACTTCAATGATGTTTGGTGCTATATTCAGGGTTTTCAAACTCACAGACAGGTTCATTATATGCCCAGTAAACTGAACTTTCCCTGGTTTACTCATCTCTAGTACAGTGGTTATAGCAGCTACCATTTTTTATCTACAAACGACAACCAGTGCAATTGAATTGTAATTGATGATTATCAATCGCAGGGCAGGGTTTTGCTATTATGTCACTACTACTGCATTGCATATACAAATAAAGTTTAAAGGGCCTCACTCAATTATTACCCTCTAACTCTTATGTCCTAACCCTATTGAATTTTTAAGTCTCACTCGCTGAAAATTAAGGTTGCAGCATTTGGCCTTTTCAGAGTTTTAGCCTTTCTGTCTTGTTCAGTAGATTTAATTAAGCTTTTCATTTTTTAAAGACTGATCATTCCCCCTAACCTAATGTCAAAGGATCTCTTTTAAATATATATTTAATCTCAGAACAAAGAAAGACACGAACTGACAAAAAATATAGATAAGTAATGTCAACTGTATTATGTGAAGATTATTCCCATGTACATTTCAAAGATTTAAGCGAACTGAATGTCAGATGACAGAAAATATATTTTTACACAGTATCTTTACATAATGATGCTTATGGAAAGAATGAAGAGCAAAACATTTGAGGCTGCGATTACTTTCCATGTCGCCACAAGCACTTTAAAAATATAATATACCAGAATTCTGCCAAATCCCTATGTGTCTTAATTTATATTTAATTGGACCCACAAGGATGTACAAATTTTAAATTCTAGAAGAAAATCTGTTCATACAGACAAACGTGCTTCAATTACATAAAAGATCCAAACAATTGTAAGCAATTATTAAATATGATTTCATTTACTGTATGATGAGTTTCTTCCTAAGGTTTCAACAACTGTAGCATAGTAAATATTTAAATAACTTAAAAACATTTTTTTAAAGCTTTCAGTAACATGAAAGGGTACATTCATGTTTAGTCCTCAAGGAAATGAAAAACAAGATAAGATGACATTTGAAAATATGATGTAGTTTTTTGCCTGTGTAGAGGCACAAGGGTCTTTGAGTTGACTGAGGTCACAGGAAGCCTAGAAAACCTCCTCTGTACATGACTATCTCTCCAACAGAGACCACAGTAGGGATGAGTGAACTGAGAAAAGTTCTGTTTGCAGGAGTGTCACTGAACCCAGCAGGAAGTCTGAAAATCCTCACTATTGTACCAAACCCTTATTGAAATCTAGGGGAGACAAATCTTGCTATTTTATTCTGGTCTTTTTCAAGGTTAATTTGTAAGCTAATGTGTTAAAAACGCATAGGTAGCTGGGAACTGCCATAGGGAAAGTACCATTGGAAAAAAATTAAAAACAAATATTATTTAGTGGGGCAGTGAATCTTTTCATGCGGCATAAATTCTTTAATTGATACATTCTTTAAATAATAAAATAGTGGGATAAAATAAACTAAATAACAAAGCCACATCTGCACTAAAAGTGTCATAGTGGAAGTATTCTGCCATAAGACCCAAATCATAATAGTATCCACTCCAACGATCGGTAAACTTAAGGTATGCAGTCCTCTTTCAACTGGGGAAATCTCTATAATAAATGCTAAACAAAAAAGAGGGTGCAAATTGTTGCGCACTACTTTTAAAAAAGTTTAAGGGGGGGGCATGTCCAAGATGGTGACCGTAGCGGCCGCATAATCCAGAGCTCCGGCACCTTGATTTTTAACCCGCTGCCATCTGGGCAGCAGTGGACCCCAGCAGGGCACTGGAGGCTATTTGAAGCATTCCCTGCATCTGTGAGAGGGGCTCTGGGCTGTATTTCCCCTCTCCATGCCAACGGACATCCGCCTGGTGAGGCCGCATAGCCCAGGGCTCCGGCGCCTCGGAACTAAATCCCCTGCCATCCAGGCAGCGGTGGATCATCAGAGTGACATCAGAGGCACCTTCTGCATCCCCTGAGTCTGGGAGAGGGGCGCTGTGGTTTATTGCCCCTCTCCACAGTAACGGACGTCTGCGGCCTAGTGCGGCCTGCTCCTGCCGGCCCCAATCTCCTCTTATCCGGGCCACAGTGAGTACAGGTGTCAAGGGGGCGGGCACGTGCTGGTCATCGGGTCCCCCTCCAGTAATCCAGGGACTGTGGCTCCCGTTCTTTGTCCCAGAAACCCCCCCTCAGTAGCCGCAGCCCCCGCTGGGCTTGGAGGCCTGCTGTGGCCTACATACTGCTGCCAGTGAGGTGCCTGGGCTCCTTACACCTGTCATGGAAGACCTTATAGCCAACATACAGGGACTTCTGTGCCACACAGGCCCCTCGGTCCTCTCAGACTCTGTGCTGGAAGTTGGAGCCAGAATCTGGGTCTTGGGCCTTATTAATGGTGCCTACCACAGTCTATGTCCACGGCTTGCTAATCATTTTTACAATATAAAGATTTAGCTGATAAGCCTGATAGCTTCTATGTAACTATAACCTTAAACCTGTTTCGGGCGTTATAGGTTTCCTGGGGTTATTATCTTCCTTGGCTATCCAATTTTCAGTTGATCACCCCCAGGAGACTCCCTGTATGCCGTCCACCAAGAAAAAAAGTAGGGGACAAGCTGAAAAGTCCCTTACGACATACCTACCTAAAACACATGAGATTTGCAGCATGCCTCAAGATAGTACAGAACGAGCATTCCCATCCAGTCCCATGCAGGATACCGCAGCTCACCCATTAGCTCAGGACAGTGAATATGCACAGCAACTTACAAAGGGGGGACTTGGAATCTTGCTTGGAAACTATGTACACCAAGCTAGCCGCTAAATTCCAATCAGAACTCCACAAGAGCATAAATGTTCTCTCTCAGGAAATAGCCGCATTGGGCTCCAGAACCGACCGCTTAGAAACCAAACATGATGAACTCAGCCTAGCTTATGGTGAGCTTTCCAGAGATCACGATCATTTACAAACGGCCTTTGCACAATTGCAGGCACAGGTTGAGGACCTTGACAATCACAACCGCAGGAATAATTTGTGAGTCGGGAGTCCCTGAGTCTGTGAGTGACCTTTCACAAGCCATAACCAAGCTATTCAAGTCTCTCCTTCCGGATCACAACCTTAGGTCCTTTCCTTGTGACCGCATCCATAGAGCCCTGCACCCAAAACCTCCTAATGATAAACCGCCTAGGGTCATGGTTCTGTGTATGAAGGATTTCCTGACCAAAGAAGACATACTCAGAGCTGCTATCAATACCCCAACAATCACCTTTGAAGGTTACAAATATTTCCAGATGTTTCTCCGGCTACGTTAGAGAACCGTAGAAAAATTAAGGAAATCACAACTGCCAGGGAATGAGAAGTTTGCCGCGGCAATCGAATCTGCACATGCGTAGAATCCTGACAAAACATACAGGCAGGCGGGCACTAGGACCCAGGTGTGCCTGTCACCAATGATAGTGCCGGGCAAGCACTAGGACCCAGGAGCACCTGTCAGGAGTTGGGCGGGCTATTTAAACCCGGCTCTTGCAATGCTCAATTGCCGTATGGTCTTATCTGTGTTCCTGAGTTCCTGAGAGTAGATTGTTTGTTGCCGACCCTGCCTGACCCTGATTTGCTGTCAGTCTCCTGTTCTGATTCCTGGCTTTGTCTGACCTTTCTCCTGCTTAACCCCACACGTTGTGACCTCCTGTTGACGAACCCGGCTTGTGACCTGTTTATCCCTCTGCCTGCTGATTCTGTACTACACCGCCACCACTGTTACCGACCCGGCCTGCCCGATGCTGCTCTAGTTACCTCCTCACATCAGACTCTTACCCGCTATACACCTTCTACAGTGCCTCTACCACAGCTGGGTGAACCTAGGGGCCGTGACCTAGTCTCGGCCTGCTCCAAGTCCATCCCCACCATCAGGGGCCCTGGTGAACAAGCAGGTCGGAGCTTAGATTCCGCACCTTGGGAGATTCTGGTCTGTGGAGTGCTAGAGGCTACCGCGGTTGGATTCCTGACAACTGCCCTTTTCTCAGCTCGTATCCGCTATAAATGGGGCTTTCCTTTTAAGCTGATAGTTCCACATAACGGGAGCACATACATTGCCACATCCCTTCCCGAAGGCCGAGAAATCCTGGCCAAATTGGGCCTGGCAGACGCCCCATCACCTTAACGTCCACCTTCCACCCCTCGATTCTCTCCCATTTGGCATACTCCATCTCCAAGAAGGGATAGAAGGAGAGTCCGACAAGAACCGGGATGAAAAGACCTTGCTCACTTGCATATTACACATTGTTTTGATGATCTTTTTTAGGATGCTGCAAATTGTTACATGTTCATATATCATTACTTTTGATCTAATATTTAGCTACTTGGACGTGCAAAAATCCAGCATGGGTCTTCGGACCCTCATTTTGCTGCCCGTATGCTCATAGAAATTTCTGACGTGACCCCACCCTGCCACCTAGCATGGTCGGAGATGACGCCACCTTGACAAGGGGTGGCGTCTCCGCTTCCCGTGTTTTAAGGTGGCGGAGCTTGGGCCCGTTTGGCCCTTTGATGATATACATTTCTGTCTTTTCAGGGAAGGCATTTAGCCCACCTGATCCACAGTTCATTATGACTGTTTTAGTTACAGGGGCTCTTAAGGCCCCAATTCTATTGTTTTATTTTTTTTTTTTCTTGACAGTTTTGGTACATGATATTACTCATATACAAATTTGTGGACACCCCCGTACTTATATTGGGACTTGGATGCTCTATAAATTGATTCTGACAGATTTCACCGTCTATGATGTGGTTCCAGATATTCCACTAACTAGACAAACTATTGTTGATACCTTTCAGCTGGGTACAATAATGTTGACTGACACTATTTTTCTTTCCCATGGCTCTCCATTGCATGTCACATAATGTCCAGGGTTTCAATTCTCCAAATAAGTGTAAAATGGCCTTCCACGAGTATAAGTGCCTAGGTGCAAAAATTATTTTATTACAGGAAACTCATTTTGCGGTCTCTAAACACCCAACATATTTCCACAGACCTTTTAGACAGGGGTTTTACACTTTACACTCTACTAAAAGCAGAGGGGTAGCAATTTTTTTGTATAACTCATTCCCCTTCGACATTCAACATGTATATTGTGACACTGAGAGTAGATTCGTCATTATTAAAGGCACACTTTTGGGTCGTGAACTCACGATCGCGAATGTTTATGCACCAATTTTGGCTCAGGCTTCCTTCTTTTCTCATTTTTTTCACTGTTCTGGATAGGTTTCTATCCCCTCATTTACTGGTGGGGAAAGATTTCAATCTGGTGGCAAACCCCCTTTTGGACAGAAGTTCGCCCTTACCATCCTCCCAGGCCTTCCCAAAATCCCTTACTAAAGAACTGGAAACACTTCAACTGGTAGACTCCTGGAGGGCGCACAATGTAGGAGCCAAAGATTACTCATTTTACTCCCACCCACATGACTCTTATGCTAGATTAGATTATATCTATTGTTCCCCAATTCTGATAGCCAATTCAAGGAAGGCATTTATTCATTTAAGTCCCTGGTCAGATCATAATATAATGGCATTGTCTATCACTTTCATAGGTCTTGCACCCACGCCCTATTCCTGGCGCCTTAATGACTCTATGCTCACGGATATTAATTCCCGCCAGGAAGTAGTTACATCTATTCAGGAATACTTTCAGCTAAACGCAACTCCTGAAATCTCCCCAGCTACTTTGTGGATATCCCATAAGGCGGTCATGCGAGAACGCCTCATTTCTATGGCCTCAGCTAGGAATAGGGAGCGGTGGAAATGAATTCAGAAACTTACCCGAGAGTTAGAAACACATTATAGAGCTCATAATGGTAATCCATCTCTTTTGAACAAAACAATGATATCGCAAAAGTGTTTAGAGCTGAATACTTTATTATTCCAGAAAACTGAAAAACCCCTACGTTGGGCGAAAGCCTCTTTTCTGTTACATAGCAACTCGGCGTCTACTCTGTTTGCACGGAAATTAAACCATTCTATACAACCCCGACATATCTATAAATTACGAACTGAAACCAACAGCGTCTCCTCTTTGCCTCATGAAGTCCTGGGCATTTTTGAAAAAGTTTACTCTACCCTATTAGCTCCCCCACAATCACCTTCTGCTCCCCTAAACAGCTCCTGGCTGGATTCTATCCCCTTCCCTACTCTCACACCCTCTCAAGTATCCTCCCTTAATGCCCCATGTATATTGGAGGAAATAACCCGTGCGATTAGCGCACTAAGAACTTCCACAGCACCAGGCCCTGATGGGTTTACGACTGGCTATTATAAACATTTTGCTACTACACTTGCTCCTTTTTTGCTGTCGTTGTTCAATCATGTTTTGCAGGGCAGCAGGTTCCCTGAGGAGATGCTGTTGGGTAATATGTCTCCTTTGCCTAAACCCTTAAAAAACCACCATCTCCCCCAAAGCTATAGACCTATTTCGGTAATGAACAATGATCTGAAAAATTTTAGCCGTATTCTGGCAGATAGGTTAGCCTCAATTATACCCACTTTGGTCTCACCGGACCAGTCGGGATTTATCCCAGACAGATTTATCACAGACAACATTCGCCTCACGTTAAATGTTATACAGGATGCCAATTTTCACTTCAAGGAAGTTTTATTACTGAGCCTGGACATCAACAATGCCTTCGATAGCGTCCTCTGGCCCTATCTATTTTCTCTACTGCAGAAGATGGGCTTCGATGCCGAATTTCTGTCTGGTATACATGCCTTGTATGACCCCCTTAAAACAAGAATCAGACTCCCAGGTTGTAATTCAGATTTTTTTACACTAGGCAGGGGTACCCGTCAGGGCTGCCCACTTTCACCCCTATTATTTGCGCTTGTCTTGGAACCCTTGGCTATTGCAATAAGATCACATTCAGATATTTCTGGTTATCCATTACTTTTTTCGCACTTCAAACTATCTATGTATGCAGATGATGTTATGCTTTTCCTCACTAACCCATTAGTGTCACTACCGAATTTATGCACATTATTGAATGATTTTGCTACAGAATCAGGTCTTACAGTTAACTTTACCAAATCAGTGATTGTGCCTGTTAATGTTACTGTCTCCCTGAGTGCATCCTTCCGCAATTCTTTTCCATTTCGTTGGGCTACTGACCGGATCCCATACCTGGGTATCTACCTCACTCCCAACTTTTCAAAACTATTTACCGTTAATTACCCACCGGGTGTGTCTCGTCTTGCTACTCTTTTGAAAGTCTGGCATGGGTACCCCATTTAATTCTTGGGCAGAGTCACGGAAGTAAAAATGAACATCTTGCCTAAATTATTTTACTTATTTAGGGCACTCCTTATCTTAGTCTCGAAGGAGTTCTTAGATCGTTTTCAACAGACAATCAATAATTTTATTTGGAGTAATAAATGCCTTCGTTTTACCTCATCGGTCCTCTACCGATGGCAAAGGACGGGAGGCTTTGGTCTCCCCAATTTCTGGTTTTATTACCTGTTGGCCCGTTTTGCACAGATATCTCAATGGCCAACTATCAATTCCCAGATCCCTTGGATTAGATTTGAATCCCAGTCTATCCGTCCATACTATCTTCCAGGCATATTATGGTCAAAAACTCACCCCCCCCGTCTATTATTGATTGAATTCTATTGTTGCCCAATCGCTAATGCTTTGGTCCCGATATAAATTTAAATTAAAGCTTGTCTCCTCTATCTCTCCAGTTTCATCATTTTTTGGTGACCCGAATTTTCCTATAGCATTCTCATCCCCACAGGCATTTTGTTGGTGGTATGATAGATCCCTTATCAAGTTATCTGACTTTCAAAGGGGAGGGTCTTATGTCACTCTTGAAATGCTTTGTATACTTTTTGACATCCCGATGGGCGATGGTCCAGATGGGCTGGTCTAAGTATTTCAAAAACTAATGATCTACTGGGATTTTCACACACACCTATCTCTAGGGTTTACAGAGAATGGTCCAAAAAAGAGAAAATACCCAGTGAGAGGCAGTTCTGTGGACGAAAATGCCTTGTTGATGTCAGAGGAAAATGGGCTGACTGGTTACTGCAACATTCAGATGGTAGGGTCAGAATTTGAAGTAAACAATATGAAAGCATGGATCCATCTTGCCTTGTATGAACAGTTCAGGACGGTGGTGGTGTAATGGTGTGGGGGATATTTTCTTAGCACTAGCAAGGTCTACCTAATAAAGTGGCCTGTGAGTGTATTTTCACAGTAAACAACAATCCACTTCTCTAAATATGCATTGAGAACTCACCCATATAATATAATAAGAATGTTGAATAATTAAATAGATAGTAGAGCCCAGATATTTGTCATTGAGAGAATATCCAAATGAATATCAGCTGCAAGAACTACATGTCTTCACTAAACATTATTTTTAGCTGCTGGAATGCATACCAAGCTCCTTCCAGAAGTGCTAGCCTCCCTACCCACACTATTGCCTAGGCAACTGGAGCGCATGTTCTGCCAGACACATTGACTGGCTGTTATCAATCCATGGGTGGGAATTAAACTGCAACCTGTGCACATGCTACAGTTTAGGCTCCAATCCTCAGAGCAGCAGACATAAGCAGGCAAGGGAAATCCAGAGAAGAGTTAGATGGAGTGGGGTCAGTAACAGGATCATGCAAACTTTCAAGACAAGGATATAAGCTGAAAACTATGTTATCATGCAGACCTCAATTTAAATAGGCCATCGGGCACCAGGATCTATAGCAGATGTGCCTGTGCATCTACATGTGAGCCTTGGTGTGTGTATACATGCATGTGTATGTTCTCATCTTTGCACACTTGTAAACCTCAGACATGAAATATGAACAAAGCATCTCCTTCTATAGAATGTGTACTTGTCTCTATTAACAGCTTTGTTCCTCTGTTATCAGCATGAATCATTTCTGACAAATTTTCCTGATACCAAGAGAAAAATGGTAACAGGGGAGGGTCTTCCAGCAGAGTGACAGCTCAGCTCTGTTCATGTGAGCTGTGTGGAGGAGGGTATGTCTCTTTCATCCAATCAGCTCTCAGAACTCTCTTCACTGAGTTCTGCAGTGTGTAATTTCAGCTCTCTGCCTCCTTTTTTTCTGAACTCTCAGACAAGCTTTAAAAATTCTGGACTTTGAATAAAAATAGAGAAGAAAAGACTGCAGATAGACAGGTTCAACTTATGTAGAAGGATTTTTTTTCATCTCTGTGTAACACCTGAGACCAGTAACTTCACTCAGTATATGTAAGGGTTTGCAACCACAAAAACAACTAAGTAGCTTTTTCCTAATTGATGTACAGCTGTCACATTACCCAGCTTTTTCCTAGCCTGTCAGCAAGGAAACATCCTCTACTGCTGGTCACATGTTCAAAATAAAAAAAAAGTCTTTGGGATACGGAGTAAAAATAAACAATTAATATCAATAAACTGTTTGAAATAGTCATACAAATTTTATTTGAAATCAAATTTTTTGGCAATAATATGGTGTGGACCAGGGGTGGACTGACAACTCATGGGGCCCCCGAGCAATAGGGGAACATGGGGCCCCTGTGTCCTTGCCCAAACTCAAAAAAGCCTATGGAAAAGGTACCAGGTGCATCTCATGGGGCCCCCTACTGACCCCGGGCCCTTGGGCAGTGCCCGAGTTTCCAAATGGTCAGTCCGCCCCTGGTGTGGACATATTTCTGCCAGCCACAGGCTGTGTCATGTCCTTCCAGCCTGTGTCTTAGAATAACAAGGGGATGAAACCTCCTTCAATCAAGATGTAAGATCCCACCTCTATTGTGTTTAGCTGGTTAGTGCACATGAAGGAGGAGGGAGGGAGTGGGCTGTCATTTAACACTGTGCATACACCCACATGCATGACTCTATAGTCACATGAGCTGAACAGATGGGATCAGGGAAGGAATTCTCAGTATAAATATACTGAAAACTGATCATGTGCACTAAGTGCCAACACTGCTTCCCAAATCCCCAGTTGCATTGGGGACATAAAGCCCAACGTGGTAGATAGAGAACAGTAGGTTCAACCAGTTTATTTGCAGAATACAGAAAACAAGTCCTATAGTGAATGAGCGAGTATGAACAACATGTAATACAGCATTTATTGATAGTTTTTAATGACGTGTGTTTAGTGACACTTTAAGGTTTCTATGCTCAAGAATATGTGCATATCTATGCGCATGTGCAAGGAAATAAGCAAGGCTAGCATGAAGATATTGACCCTTATCATGACAAGAAATAAGCAAGGCTAGCATGAGGTTATTGACCCTTATCATGACATGCAACCTGTGTGTCCAAGAAGGATATATAAAAAAGCATGAACCCCCTTCTTCCTATACTATACTAGGCCACGTGTCTTTTGACTTTGGTGGATATCTTCCAAGGGGGTTCCTAATTGCCCTTTGCAAGGCTACTTGTTCCAGTGTTGTGGGACAATGGCATCTTCCGCACATCTGCTCCCTCAGATGATGTGGGAGTTTGCGGTGGGACTTATAGTGCTTAAACCTCAAATGAAACAATGTGCAAGACATAATACAAAATAGCAAAATAAAAAGCTACAAAATAAACAGTGTTGTTACCTGTGCTTCACCACAAATGTTCATAGATGAAATAACACTGAAAGTCCCATCCACACTATTTGTGTGATTAAAACATTTAAAAAATAATGGTGAAAAAAATTGAATTTCAAAATAGTTCAAAAGCAGGTATAGTTCAATCTAAATTCAAGAAACACCCAGAGAATTTTCAGAATATGGTGACTTCACTTCCTTCACTCATTAATTGGAATCTCATTCACAAAAAATATTTACCTGTCCTATTAAAGGTTAGGCTAACAGGGTTTGTTTCTCCTTCTAATTAGGGCTATCCACCAAAACAGCCTCCACAACTGCAACACCCTCCACAGTCTGTTTCCTTCACAGCTCCAAAAGATACCGCATGGATGGATAGATGGAAAGAGACTCACATCATGTAATACAGTCAACACACTATTATACACCAATAAATTATACTCACATTATAAAGTAAAATTACAGGCTCAAATGCTAATATGCATCGGCTGCTCTGTTCCTATTCAGCTCACAAAGCTTAGCAAGGCTCACACTGAACTCCTTCTAACTCGACTCACAGCAAATAGTCTCCACCCTAACATGTTTCATCCTCTCAGATACACTGACCCTCCCAGGGGAATAAGTTTAGGGGTACATCACTCTGACAGACCTTACTGGGGGAGGGGCTTTTGGAGGGGGCTAGGGGCTAGCCTTTTATCCACTGATTATGGCCCATGGAGACCAGGGATTTTGTCTGCTTCTCCCGGTCAAAGCATGGAAAAGAGCTCAGTTCACACTCTGATAACATGGAGAGAGCAGATCCGTCTGTGATGATGGATAATTACGTGATGAAACGTGATGAACTCTGAGAGCAAGTTTTGGATTAATTCTCTGAATAAAGACAATAAAGCTTCCCTTCTACAGTGGTTGAAAAGGTGTTATATTAACCTTGTACAGGTTAGTGGTCAGGGGAAATATGGGGCCCTCCTGTGGACTGAGTTGGAGAAGCTCCTACACTTGGCAGAGAAATATTGATCAACAATCTCCCTCAAGCAATCTATGAAGATAAATTAAATCTACTTTTTCTTCAAACAATTTGTCTAGTGGACAGATTACACAAGTACCTGAAAGACAGCGTGTGTAATGTATTTTGTGTATTCAGGAGTGTGTTTTGTTGCCTGACTGCCTGTGGTGAAATCCCTAATTAATCAAAGCTTTGTCTACAGGGTTGGCTGTTGATTAGCTTACTATTAATTAGAACAGTTAACTGTTAGCTGATAGTAATTAGATTACTGTTTGATTAGATTAGATCACTATTAGATGTTAGTTGTTAGCTGTTGATTAGCTTACCATTATTTAGATCACTGTTAGCTTTTGGGTGTTCATTAGATGTATTGATGATATTATTGTTTACAGTTTGCATTGTTTATGATCATGTGATCATGTTTATTTATTTATACCACACCCAGGGGCGGACTGACAACTCATGGGGCCCCCGGGCAATAGGGGATCATGAGGCCCCTGTGTCCTTGCCCAAACTCAAAAACGCCTATGAAAAAGGTACCAGGGGCATCTCATGAGGCCCCCTACTGAACCCAGGACCTTGGGCAGTTTCCAAATTGTCAGTCCGCCCCTGACCACACCTGATTTTGTGTGGTATAAATTCTGTTTGAATTGACAGTAAAGAGAGTTCCAGTTGCACCTAAGCTAGCATCATCTAGTCCTTGGGTGCAACGCCCAGCTATAATACCTTGGTCCTGTATCCCAGCGGCGAGGAAGCATTCCTCTGATGGATGCACCCAGGTGGGGTGCCAGGTGATCCGTCACAATCACTATCCCTTTTTACTGCCCTAAAAAGTAAAAAATCTTTTGCTAAAAAGAAAAATCTTTTGATAAAAATTCCATGTACTTTAGATTGTACACCCCTTGAGGGTTAGGGACTGATGTGTGAATGTACAATACATATGTAAAGCACTGTGTAAATTGACAGTGCTAAATAAGTACATGTAATAAATAAATAAATTTAACAAATGTAAACAATTCTATGAGAAAAAAAACTGTAAAACAGTGCCAGGAATCCTGGGTGACATTATTGACCAATCTGGTCAGTTATGTCAGCCATGATTCTGGCTTGCTTATCTATATTCTAGCAGCTGGGAATCTGTATTTAGTGGTGTGGTGGGGTAAGATCAGCAGGCTATGGGTCATCATAGTGTCAGGTGTCAGGGAACTTTTATAATTGTGATTGATGCTGTATCTACATTGCTGGACGATATGATTGATAATGTTTGGGGAACAATGTTAACATATTTTAGGGAATTTTTATTAATTAACTTTGTCACTTTCTGTTTTTTATTTACAAATAACCCTTTGTGGGGATAGGTACAGGGTGCTATGTACTGCATACCTGTTCTCATTCTCCATGGGTGATAGATATAACAATTCCTGGCTGTTTTGTTTATATTGAGTAGCCAGGAATTCAGGCAGGTGAAATGGACAAATATTGCCAGTGTGTTCAAAGGTTCAATAAACTCTGAATGGGCTAGGTTTAAGTTAAACTCAGGTTTGACCCAAACCGAAAGCTCATCCTTTGTCCATAGATATACATTGTTTTCTGTAGTAGAAGCAATACGTATTTTATCCCTATATACTGTAAACTATGTGTTAAGAAAGCATGAATAACACTTTCTGAACATAACTTGCACACCCTGCACACCTTTTTATGTGGATATGCATATCAGTTCAACTCCTATAATGCTTCATCTCTGTTATATGTGCCTCAATCTTACTGTCAGTTCCACTCCTCTCACCTATAGTAGTTTCTATAGCACTTTCCGAGAGCTTCAGAGAGACTGCCTACCACTTTCACTTTCTCCCATACATACTGAGAGGAGCACATACCATTAATATGCAGCAAATACACCAAGGGAAAAAAGCTACCAAGAGGGGGGACCCCTTCCACATGAAAAGTTTATCTTGGAACATTAAAACATCGTAACAAAGGACTTCAAATCTTTTCATTACTAGAGGGGCATCCACAACTATTGTTTTAAAGGGAAGGGTGTTGTCTAGGATTACCAGGGACAGATAGAGGACATCCAGTGAAGGATTACCCCTTTATGTGCTTGAAAGAGAAGCTCATGGAGTAGAGTAAACTTCTCTGGAGAATGCACAAGATCCTGCAAAACTAACAAGATACATACCCTAGGGGTAAGTGAAATTGAGCATCCAATTAAGTCATGTACTGTATACATTTGAAAATCTGCACCCAAAATGTATTTACCACAGAGCAAGCCCAAATTAATTGAAAAAAAGATGCTTGTGACAGTGAATCAGTAAACGTAGTCATTATGCATTGAGCGAGTATCAGAAGCATGTTAGTCTCCATCACAGCTGCTGGTCTCATTCTAGCATCCTGGTTTTGGTTGATTTATTCTCCCTGTTTGTACTTGATGGTTTGGTGCTCAATGTCAAGCATGCCTTGAAGGGTCATTCACCCTGTCTCCACCATCAAGGTGACTGATGTGACCATTCTCTGGGTGGAGACCAAACCTGATTTAAACAAGAGAAAAGATCACTATCTCTATCCGACAGAAAGGGGGGTATGTTAATTTCACAATATAAAAAAACTCCAGGGAATACATAGGTTAAATAAATAAAGTATATTAGAGCTGGTTTACCTATCAAAGGGTTTATATTTCTGCCCATCCAGTCCTGAGCTTTACGAAACTAGCCAGAGAGGGGACCTGATCTTTCTCTGCTGCAGTTTAAGTTTTTTATAACTTTTTATTTGACCTTTTATTGAGTTAAGCTTTACTTGTGAATCATATTAAACTTATCTCTTTTCAACCTTTTTATTAATATTATTATTTTAATTTATAAATGTGTCATAGCCCTTGTGTAGTAGCTAAATCTTTAAAGTGTTCCTCAAGATGAAATAAATGCTTTTCAAAAGTTCTTTTTGGAGTTTAGATACTAGTTGTGGAATTGGCTAACATTACATATGACCTGTGAATTTTTTGCGATATGTGCTTAGTCTGTTCTTACATAATATGTTGTTACTTTCGGTTCAAATTACACCATTGTGACTCGAGCATAAACATCTAAACTGGATACATAGATACACAGGCATATAGTGTATTGTTTAAACTTTGTACAATTACTAATGGAACACAGGACCAAGAAAGGTTAATATCTCAGCTATTACAATGACTCAAATCTAAATCTCACCACATATACTGTAGTCACAAGCCAAATCACTGTTTAGATAAATTAATGTGTTATTAAAAGAACATTAAAATGTAAGTCTAAGTGGTACCGTTTACTATTTCACTGAATATTCGCTGTGATACTAACGCACCACACCATTGCTAAGAGGTCAAGATACAACTTTAATCCAAAATGTATACAGCGCATTTTGACCTGTAAACCAGCTGCTGACTAAGACTTATTTGTGCAATCACACTGAAAAAAATAACATCAAATGTGCAGTTGACTTCTAATCTATGCACATTGTTGTCAATCAAGCCCTGATGAAGGTGTTCTCTTGGACCCTGAAATGCATGGGTGCTTTTTGGGTTGTCCCCCTGACTTTTATTGGAATAAAGTTGTATCAGTTCCTCTTAGAAGTGGTGTGGTGTTTCAATTCCAATTTACATTTTACATTACACTACGAGCCAAGGAAACCATGGAGATCCCCTGGGGTATAGAAGCTGCAGGCTGGGAACCAGATTATTTATCAATACTTTGAGAAAGCAATACCATGAAATAAACCTAAGGGTCCAGCACTATTTTTTTTAACTTTCCCTAACAATTTTAGAATGTCAGCAGGCATTCTTTTGGCATTTCATCAAATGTGTTGATTTACCGACAGAGTAAAGTTGGCCATACACACATTTTTTTTTGCTCAGACTATGGGCTGAACAAAAAATTCTAATGGATTCCTTCATCCTTGAGAAACAGCACAGATGGAGAAAACGTCCACTGCAGCTATTGTATTGTGACAACTGGTACAGCTGACTGTCAAAATACTTGAGCAATGCATGTATCTGTTTGGATGCAAGCATTGTTTTACTCACAATTTTCCACCAAACTCTTTTGAGTTGGGACAGGAGGATACAGACAAGGTCATCGACAGAATGAATTTCAGCACTGCATTTTCAAAACTGGGTTAAGTTTGCTTTGTGTATGGCCAGCTTTTAATTCTCATTTTTAGTAAAGTGAACTCATGCTTACTTTAAACACCCAATCATGTGAAGGAAAAGCTAAAATATTAAGTGCATCTCCTGAACATGACTGGAGGTTT
Source organism: Staurois parvus (assembly GCF_062004578.1). Lineage (NCBI taxonomy): Eukaryota > Metazoa > Chordata > Amphibia > Anura > Ranidae > Staurois > Staurois parvus. Next base: position 17,665,301 of record NW_028318430.1, on the reverse strand, counting down.
AAACTAAAGCCAGCTATGCACAAATTGAAGTTTGGCTGATTCAGCAGGGGCTGGCCAAATTTTGATCCATGTATGGGCACGTTGGTTGTACAAAAGTTGATCTTTCAATTGACTTCTGTACAACCACCCTGTTTTTTCCCAAAAGATCAGTATCACTAGCTGTAGCCAAAAACATTGATCATTGTGTTTTGACAGCAGGAAAGTCTTCCTGCAGTGAGAACACAATAGCTTAGTGGGAGTGATCCACCCATCCTCCTCAAATATGTGGCTGGGGGAATTGGCACATTTTTTTATTCAACCCCTTGTTTGAATGAAAAAAAAAATGTATAATGTATGGCCTGCCTAAGGGCACATTCAACCCCAAGCACTTCACTCCAAGCCTTCCAGTCCCATCTCCACTGACCAATGGGTGCTGGTTCCGGGTGGTCTGGTGACCCTCTAGAAATTATGTCACCAAAGACAAAATTCCCAAAAGAATTTTATTAGAATCCATATTGACTCTATGACTAAGATTCTAATGGAGTGAAACATGTAAAAGAGCAGCAGGTGGATTACTCCTGTAATGAATAACAATAAAACAAATTTTGGGCTTTTAGAGGGAAAGTGGATTTATTGTTGCCTTTGGTGCTATAAGAGCACATGCATTTCAAGGATGAAAATAAATAAGGGAATGTACATAAAGCAACAGCTTTACCTTGGCCATACCTCTGCTTTGAAAAAAAAATTGCACAATTATAAAATATAGCAATATGTTTTAAAAATAGCTAGCAGTAGTAAGTCACATTTAGCAGAACTTGTTCTGTAATGTTGAAGATATTTTGTAGCTTATGCAAGCCACTTCTTCAGTTCTTTAGAGTATCAGGAAAATACAACAGCATTGCTATTCATACAGGTAGCAAAGGCTGATGTTGATTGTCCAAAACCAGAATGGAAGTGTGAAAGATACGGAATTATTCTTTTCCAATTATATAATCTCATCCAGGAAGTCAGGAACTCATGTTGGGAAGTCTGCATAAATGTTTACAAATGTACAAATCCTATTCTTCAGAATTTAATAAGAAAAAAAAAGACCTGCAGGAGAATTCGAATATAATCAGGTTAAGCAGAGAAAACTCTATTGGACACTGTAGACTCTAAACCGTGGCCTTCATTTTAGGATTGGGCCATAAAATTCTGGTTGTGTTGTTGACCAACATTGCAGCATATAGCAGAAAGCGACATGCATTCTCTGTTATAAATGTGGCCCTGAGTGAACAGTAAATGTTTGTAAACAATGCGGGAATATAAAAATAGATCAAGGTATAAGATGTTAGACTGCTGGTTTACAACTGAGCATATATTTATTTTTTGTATACATACTTTCTTTGCCCTTCTTCACATTTTTCTAGTGGAACAATTTCATTGTTTATCTATTGTAGTTGCCAGAACTTGTGACTAGTTCTGCCCATGGATTGGCTCTTTTTTGTTTATGATTTCACACTGATTTGAATGATCCTCAACTGCTATTTTTCTACATAATTTAGCACAATAGTCTGACAATATTATCTTGTGTTTCACTGAAATCCTGGCATCAATCCACAGAATCTTTTGACATTTACATGGGATTGTATATATTTATGCCATCATCTCAAAAGTCTTAACTGATTGCCTGATTGCGCTCTTCTTTCTTCCCGTGAAGTAAAGAATTAAAGCTTTTCTCTATTTTTTAAATGCAATCAATTGCTTAAGAAATGCAGAAAACCAATCAAGAAATAACCTTTCTGACCAAATTAATGTAAGTTATAACAGAAACCACTATTTGTAGCCTTTTAATTTAGCACAAACATCTGCAAATGCATGAAGAATGTTTTGGGATTTGCCTGAAATTACAAGAAGTAATTATAGTTTGAAAAGAAGAAATGTACAAAAATAACCCTCAGGCACACATTTGTAGACATCAAAAAATAAGTCTTAATGTAAATATAATATAATTCCGAACAATAGCTGAAATGTTTATAGTGGTAAAAATGTGATACTTTTGTAACAAATTAAACATCTTGGTGCCACTTTGCCTGTTTACATTATCCTGTTTATAATATTCTTCCCTACATTGTCTTATACATTAGGTCAGCAAAGTATTCCATTTACACTTTATAAATGGCACTATATATGTCTAGAACATCTGTGAAATGTACAATGAGTGGATACGATTTTTTCATAGCCCTAAGGAAATTCTGCTCTGCACCTGTGTTCCACATGAATTTGCTTTCTCTTCTAAATTGATTAAATTAGTATGAGATAGGAGACTTGCAGATCCTTTCTCAGAAAAATAAACAAAACTCCAGTATACCTGCCAATTTTTAAAACAGACATCTAATAAATTTTACAGCTGGTAAGATGCCTCCAAGTAAATAAATGCTTGCTATGTTGATATGGATCTAGCTTTTCTTTTGTAGCAAATGTCATATTGAAAGTTGGGGATGTAAGTTGAGGATATAAAACTTTATTTAACCTACTACCTATTCCTAGTCATCTCTACAAACATGCGTTGTTATTAGCCAGCATTTTGCCATTCTGCCAAATAACTTATATACGTGCTGCTATTTGGGGTATTTTCTTTATTTTACCTAGAAGCATCCTGATAAAACTAACTTTAATCTGGATTTCCTTCTGAAAAGAACCAGTGCACTTTTTGACAAGTAGCTGCACCTGAGCATTGCTATTTTGTAGTGGTATATTTGCAGTGTGAAACATTCTAAATCACTGGTGTATCTGACTGCTAGCCTCACATGATTGGAAGTAAAATGTGGTGAAGCAACTAATGTGTTTCTCATTGTTCTGATATTTTGCTTGAGAGAAAATTGTACTTGAAGACCTGATGAAATTTCTCTGCTTCTGCTCCATTCATTATTTGGAACAATGTTTTCTTCATATCTGCTGCTGCTTCTCCATTATTTCTACTCTATTCATTATTTCATCATGAAGTCCTCTTTAGGGGATTTATGAGAAATGACCCTCCCCAAACAAGATGGTACACTAAACCTGTAGGTAAATTAGAAAACCAGAACCTTTGCTAAGTGAAAGAGAGGGTTTGATAATAAAGTTGGCAGTGCCTCCGCCCAGGACAGGACCTCTATGAACAGAGAAAATTCTCTTCCTTGGAAGTTAACTAGTAATCTAACCAAATTAATTGGGAGTAGAGGAACTACTGCAACCAGCAAATAACATTAACCATAAGTATGTAGATGCTTGCAAGTAATACAATACAATACAGGAAATAATACAAGTTTAAAAAAATGAATAATAGTACATACAGTACATCCAATGTACAAACAGATATTATCAGCAAATGGCCCAACAAGAGTCCTGGTGGAAATGTGCACACGAATACCCAGGTATATATAGTCAATAATAAAGATACCTCCAGATGAATGTTGCAACAAGTCTGTTGCAGGGGTCCTTGAGAATGATTGTGATGTGGTACGTGTCTTTGTGTCACAGACTTGAAGATAAGATAAGTGATGGGGACATCTTCCAAGCATTGTCCAACTAGCTTGGAATGCACTTGCTCACCAGCAGAAACCAACTGTGTGGCACTGGAACTCATAGTCAGTCTACCAGCTTTGTAGTTTTAAATCTGGATCTAGCCTATGCTGGCTATTGAGCCCTGAGCTAAAAATATCCATAGAATTCCAGACCAGAAAGAACAAAGGTAATTAAAATAACAGTTGCTGCATATAAATTCTATTGCAATAAACAGGTTCACCTAATAATATAGTAAATACAGTAGCACAGACCTAGCTATCTGGCACTGTGTATGTGAGGCAATAACAGAGATACAGTACATCTGTCACAAGGATTCAGATACATAGTCAGGGCTGACTTCTGTGCCTACTTCCTGTAGACCCCCCTTTATATACCATGCTAGTCTTCCAATCAGGGTTTTTGACCCAGCTACCAAGGACAGGAAGTACCTGTCTGTAACTAACTCTGTGGCAATTAATAAACAAATGTTATTTACAAATATAGACAGTAGAGGGCAGCTGATCCCTAAAATCAGATCCAAATAAATTCAAATGCCAAGGGTCCACTTGGAGCCACCAATCACTACATCCAAAGATGTAGCAAACGCATATCCATCCCCATGGGTGGCAAACAAGTATATGGGATTTTTAGGGTGTATTATCTCTCAGCAAATTTCAACATAGTGAGTTTAATTATTCTCTGTGCAAACCCAATGCATATATAGTGAAAATTAGCCACCAATCAATTGTTGCTGCCCACACTTTTATGTGTTTCCACCATCGATATGACACAAATGCAAATAAAAGTGTAACGCAACACCACTGTCCCTTTCAACATATACAACATTTTGATAAAATCCAAAGTTTATTATACTCAGCTCAACCAAATATCAGGTTGGTCATATTAAAAACATGAAAAAGGATAATAAAAACTTAAATGGTTTCTGTTTCAGTGTTGCTGCCTTACATCTACTATAGACATTAGGAAGACCAGCAATCTGTTGCAAATATTTTTCTTCGACTTCTAAGGCACATCCTAACAGCTCTTCCAATAGTGATTTCTTGTTAGACATTAGAAATACTGTAATGCTGGTACTGGACTTCAGCTGTTTTGTGTGTTTGCTGCTATGCTATTACTGAGCAGTATACCGCACACTTATGTACTATTATTTTTACTGAATACATGTTTGTTAGGTTTTGTTTGGTTCAAAAGCCAATAAACAAATTTGACAAGAGGAAAACATAAATGGTATTGCATCTTAAACAAAGAGATCCCCATAAATACTAAATTATCCACAGCATAAATACAGACATAGGTTACATTTATCTGCTTAGGGAAAAGCCATAGACTTGACCGTCCTGATGTATAACAGGCATATACATTATATATTACAACATAGTAGATGCTGTGAGCTGTGGAAGTGTTCCAATATTTCAATGCGCTTTGCAGAATGCTCCCTCAGGAGAAGGGTGTTCTGAAGACAAAAGAGAAAAAACATAATACATGTATCAAAGCCAAGGGCGGACTGACAACTCATGGGGCCCCCAGGCAATAGGGGATCATGGGCCCCTGTGTCCTTGCCCAAACTCAAAAAAGCCTATGAAAAAGGTACCAGGGGCATCTCATGGGGCCCATTACTGACCCCGGGCCCTCGGGCAGTGCCCGAGTTTCCAAATGGTCAGTCCACCCCTGATCAAAGCTATGAATATGAAATGGTCTGGAGTAATATGACATGCTTTGCCATTCAAACATAGCACACTCTATAAATATAAGCCCGGAAAACAACATTCAAAAGATTGTTGACAAAGCAATTTTAAGTATATTAAAGGGGGGGGCACAATATCACAGGTATTATTGCAAATACAAAGGGTAAACAAGAAAGAGCACAGGGCCATCACATCTTTTCAGGCTATAGGGAGGCAAGTTGGGAATCAGTCAAGAGGGAGAGAGATCCTCTTTACAACTAATCCCACATCAAAACAATAGCAAGCTAGATCTAGATGTACAATCATAACAGTCAAAACAGGGGGGGGTTGAATATTTAGCCAAGGTTTTAGTTATCTATAATCAAGAAGAGTCACTCATCTAGAACTAAGATACCAAATGCCCAGGTGAGCACTCTCCAAGCTTAACTACCACACCCATAGGTCCCTGCAAATGATATAAAATTACAGATATATCATGTCCCATATAAACAAAAAACATCATTAAGGGTAGAAGAAAAGAATAGCTAATGCTACTGACCTCACATGACCACACAATAGCAGATACTGTATAGTAAAGGGTTTTCAAATATATCTGTCACATCCATGGGTTCCTACAAATGATATAAATTAATACATATATTATTCCCAATATAAATGAACACACTCACTATAATAAAGCAGAACAAGAACACAAATAGAAAATACTATGGTCACCTAATAAGGTAGGACAGACATCCATCTGAGAAAAATCTCCACCATATTGGCTACATAGCTATATCCCAGACAAAAATGGCATGGTCTCTCTTCTGTACCTCCACAAAAATAATGCAACACTTTGAGACTGCATCAATGTCTCCCTTAAATGGTCCCCTGGGCCTCCCAGAGACCATCCCACATTGGGATGGACAACATGGTGTGCCAACCGCCATCCACGACGTCTATGGAAACAGCAGCCAAGATGGCCACTACACTGGAAGTGAATTTATGGCCCCCACACAGGAAGTGGCGTAGTGCATAGCATCTGGCCCGGAAGTGAACCTGAAGAGCTGCCACCTCGAACCAGGAAACAGGACAAAAAGTACACATCAAGAAAGAAGCCTAAGGGCCAGCCTACAGATGCAAGAACTGCCCCAGGAAGTACCACAACCATACAAAACAACAAAGCGAAAAAAAAACCAGGATGAAACAAAACAAAACACAAAGAAAAGCAAAGCAGAACAAAACACGAAGAAAAACAAAACAGAACAGAACAAAACAAAACAAAATGAAACAAAACAAAACCATCCCTCCAGTTGTTAACCCATGTCTTCATATGGCATACAATCTAGGTATTACATCACAAATTAACCAGTAAAAGCATGCCAAATCCTCTAGTTGACCCTTACTGTTTTGCACTAACAGAAAATATGGCTACACAATACACTCTTATTTTATATTTTAGTTAGAATTTTATGACGTTTTGATGCAGGATTATCCTGACTGGTTGGAAGATGTATAGAAGATTTCTGCCCTCTTGCTTGGTTCCTAACTTGCCTCCCCACAGCCTGGACAGATGTGATGGCTCTCTGTTCTTTCTTGTTCATCCTTTGTATTCGTAAGTATTCCTGTGATATTATGTCCCCCCTTTTTCTCTCTCTCTCTCTCCTAGTCCATTCCCCTCCTTTTGTTGGTGAGACCACTCCCGTTTAGGAATTTTATAGGAGGAATTTCAATTATATATGTACCTATGTAATTTCTAGAAACAACACAAAATCTGTGTGTACAATATGTCATATAGGAACATGAAGTTTTGAAGAAGCGGCTTTTGACTGTGAAACGTATTGAGTAACTTATGACTAATGTTTTTATGAAAGAAAAGCTTTTTACTGTGAATATGTCATGTGATTTATACTGATTGTAAACCCTTTTGTTGGGTATCATATGCTAGTTTTGTAAATAAACGCTGGTATTTTATATGCCTGTAGTTTCTTATCTATAGATCACCCTAGATCATTTACTTACTTATTTTTCTGTCTATTTTGATCTTGCTTAGAGTTCACCACTTTCTGGCCACAAATAGTAAACATGAAAAAATAATGAGCAATGTTTTGTATTTACTCAATTAAACAGGAATGTAAAATATTTTTTTCCTAAAAAAGAAAACTACACATTCCTTGTAAAAAAAAAATTATGGACTTCAAAAGGGGTCGCCTGATAGTAGCTGGGGACTTTAATATCTGTATGGACTTACGGATGGATACTACTTCTTGTGTGAGGAGGGAGGAGAGTAAGTCCTTGAGATTATTAAAGAAATCGTTGAATGAATATCAACTGGTGGATATATGGAGAATTAGGCATATGAAAGATAGAGATTATACTTTTTTCTCACAAGTTCATGAGACTTACTCTAGATTGGATTATATATTTGTAGATCATCAATTTATAGAATTGGTGGTAGAAGTAAAAATTGGAGGAAGCTCCATTTCAGATCATGCCCCTGTTGCAATGAAGTCAAGATGGGGTAGAGAGGAGAGAGGAGGATTTGTTTGGCGGATGAATGAGGCACTCCTTCTGGATGAGGAGATCGATCGAAAAATTGAGATAGAAATTAAAAGATTTTTTGAAGAGAATGAGACAGAGGAAATGTTGGTCGCAACAGTGTGGGAGGCCCATAAGGCTTACATTAGAGGATTATTCATTGCAATAGGGGCTAAAAAGAAAAGAGAAAGGAGGGAAAATATTAATAGACTCTTAAATGATATATTCGATCTGGAACAGACTCATAAAAGGAATACATCTAAAGAGATAATGTAGAGAATAACAAAGAAGAAAGAAGAATTAGAGAAGGTAATAGAGGAGGAAAAAAGAAGAGTTTTTATTAAAGTAATAAGTGAAAGGTATAGATGGGGAGATAGGCCGGGAAAATATTTAATGAGGGCCTTGAGGAAAAAGAAAAATAGGAATTATATAGAAAAAATAAGAAACTCTAAGGGTGAAATGGTGCATTCAACTAAAGATATCTCTAGAGTATTTAAGGATTATTATAGTGAACTATATAACATCATACCGCAGGATACTCTCAATAGTGCTGACATAGTAAATAAAGAAAAAGGAAGAACTTTTTTTAAAAAATGCAGATTTAGCAAAATTAAGTGAAACCCAATTGAACTCCCTAGAGACAGAAATTCCGTTAGAAGAAATCGAAATAGCATTAAAAAACACCGCGGTGGGGAAAAGCCCGGGCCCAGATGGGTATACCATAAAATACTATAAAAATACAAAGAGTTACTAATACCCAAACTGAAGATATATATGAATGCTTTGGGAGGAGAGACCGAAATAAGGGGAGAGTCCTTACAGGCTAATATAGTTTTAATTCACAAGGAAGATAAAGATCCCTCTCAATGTGCAAGTTATAGACCAATCGCGCTGTTAAATGTAGACACCAAATTATATGCAAAGGTCCTGGCAAATAGACTTAAGGTCTTGATGCCAAAGTGGATACATAGAGATTAGAGATGAGCGAATCGAACTTGGCGAAGTGGAATTCATTTAGAATATTAGGAAAAATTCGATTCGCACCGAATCCGAATATTAGCAAACTTCGGATGCGCGAATCGAATTTTTCCCGATCGGCCGATTTTCATCCCTTCTACAGCCGGCAAAAAGTGTCCCTGCAGAGAGCTCCGCTATTTCTGACAGTTCTCTGACAGTTCCTTCACATTTACAGCGGTTGAAACATTGTATCTATTTGTTTCCATTTAGGATACAGATGTTTTTATTCGGAAACAAATAGATACAATGTTTCAACCGCTGTAAATGTGAAGGAACTGTCAGAGAACTGTCAGAAATAGCGGAGCTCTCTGCAGATACACTTTTTGCTGTACTGGAATACTTCTTTTCATTCTTCTTCTTCTTTTCATTCTTCTTCTTCTTTTCATTCTTCTTCTTCTTCTTTTCATTCTTCTTCTTCTTTTCATTCTTCTTTTCATTCTTCTTCTTCTTCTTTTCATTCTCTTCTTCTTCTTTTCATTCTTCTTTTCATTCTTCTTCTTCTTCTTTTCATTCTTCTTCTTTTCATTCTTCTTTTCATTCTTCTCATTCTTCTTTTCATTCTTCTTTTCATTCTTCTTCTCATTCTTCTTTTCATTCTTCTTCTTCTTCTTTTCATTCTTCTTCTTCTTCTTTTCATTTTTCTTCTTCTTCTTTTCATTCTTCTTCTTCTTCTTTTCATTCTTCTTTTCATTCTTCTCATTCTTCTTTTCATTCTTCTTCTCATTCTTCTTTTCATTCTTCTTCTTCTTTTCATTCTTCTTTTCATTCTTCTTCTTCTTCTTTTCATTCTTCTTCTTTTCATTCTTCTTTTCATTCTTCTTCTTTTCATTCTTCTTCTCATTCTTCTTTTCATTCTTCTTCTTCTTCTTTTCATTCTTCTTCTTCTTCTTTTCATTCTTCTTTTCATTCTTCTTCTTCTTTTCATTCTTCTTCTTCTTCTTTTCATTCTTCTTTTCATTCTTCTTCTTCTTCTTTTCATTCTTCTTTTCATTCTTCTCATTCTTCTTTTCATTCTTCTTTTCATTCTTCTTCTCATTCTTCTTTTCATTCTTCTTCTTCTTCTTTTCATTCTTCTTTTCATTCTTCTTCTTCTTCTTTTCATTCTTCTTCTTCTTCTTTTCATTCTTCTTTTCATTCTTCTCATTCTTCTTTTCATTCTTCTTCTTCTTCTTTTCATTCTTCTTCTTTTCATTCTTCTTTTCATTCTTCTTTTCATTCTTCTTCTTCTTCTTTTCATTCTTCTTCTTCTTCTTTTCATTCTTCTTCTTCTTCTTCTTCGTGCCCCGTGACTGCCCAAATGAGTGAAGTGTGCGGTGATTCTAAGATCGACGGCACTCATCTGCATGTCATACTGACTGACAGTATTATTTCTCTTCCCCAGCAGACTCCAAGGGCATTTAAATTAAAGGTACAGTGTTCTGCACTAATATAAAGGCTCTCTGAAGCCTAGAAACCCTTTTAATAAGTTAAATTAGCAGCGAATAAATTCGCATCGAATCGAATTTCTTCCGCAAATTCGGCGAATCAGCCGAATCGAATTTTTGAATAATTCGCTCATCTCTAATAGAGATCAGGTGGGTTTTGTCCCAGGAAGAGAGGGTAGAGACAACGGATTGAGATCATTGTTGCTCATACAGGAAGGGAATATTATTGTCAATAGAAGCTGAGAAAGCATTTGATAGAGTGAGTTGGAGATTTATGATGGACACCCTAGAAGAGATAGGGCTGAGAGACAGAATGAGGAAGTGGATTGGTAACTTATATAGAGGGCCTACTGCCACTGTTATGGTTAATGGAGGAAGATCAGAGACCTTCAGGATGTCAAACGGAACAAGACAGGGATGCCCTCTGTCTCCACTGCTGTATGTCTTAACATTGGAGCCACTGCTGTCTATGATAAGAAAGAACATAAATATAAAAGGAATAAAGATAGGAGACAGAGAACATAAGGTAGCGGCCTATGTGGATGATTTGATGTTCTATGTTGGAAACCCTCGGATATCACTCCCAAATTTAATGAAAATACTGAAGGAGTATGGGGAATTATCAAATTTAAAAATTAATCCAACAAAAACTGAAATTTTAAATATAAATCTTAAAAATAGTGAAAAAGAAAAAATACAAGAAGAATTCCCTTTTGTTTGGAGAGAGAAAGAATTAAAGTACCTCGGGATAAAATTGTCTGCTTCAATTAAAAATTTGTATAAAATTAACTATATTTCACTTTTAAATGAGATTAAGGAGCAGTTGAAGAGGATGGGGAGTGGAAATCCGTCTTGGATGGGTCGTATAAATTTAATAAAAATAATAATTTTGCCCAAAGTTTTATATAAATTTCAAATGATCCCAATTAAACTTCCAGAGGTTTTCTTTAAAACACTTAGAAAAATGATGTTGAGATATATATGGAGAAATAAAAAAACCTACAATACGATATGAAATGTTGATTAGAACTAGAGAGAGAGGCGGTCTAGGACTCCCAGATTTTAAGAGATATTATAGAGCGGTGATAATTGCGAGAATTTATGACTGGACTCATAACTCAGGGAAAGCTGGGTCAAAATTGAAAACACACTGAGTAGGACAAATTTAAGTAGGATTATATGGGTACCTCCACAATATAGAGGATTAGATGTTAATACAAGTGTCTACACTTTTATTGTTTTGAATGCTTGGGAAATGTTACACAGACAAAAGGGATGGGTTTTCAATTCACAGTTAATGCCACTAAGAAATACAGATTATTTTGCTCCTGGGAAGGAAGATATCACGGGGAAATGGATTTTAAAACAGGATGCGCAATTAAGAGACATAATGGTGGGTGAGGAAATAGGAACATATAGAGAACTGGAGAAAAAAAAGGGGGAGGTTTTCAGTAAAATGGATGAGATACGATATTATCAATTGAAACATTTCTTTGGGAGCCTCCCAAAACCTGTGTTAACTAGAAAGGAGTGGAATTTATTTGAAAGATTACTAGAAACACGGGGAGATGGGAGACACGGTGTTGCAAAAATATACAGAATATTAATAGAATTAGACACGGGCACAAAATTAATTTATGTAGAGAAATAGGGAAAAGATATGGGAAGGGAAATGGATGAAGAGCAGCAGAGGAAAATGTTTAGATTAATACATAAAAATTTTAGCATGCGGGAAGTTGAGTTGAATTATAAGTGTTTGGTTAGATGCCACATTACACCGAATGTGGAACACAAATTGAATGGGGAAACTTCACCACTGTGTTGGAGAGGGTGTGGAGAAGTGGGTACGATATATCACATATGGTGGGAGTGCTCAAAGATACAGGTGTTTTGGAATAAAATAATTTATTTATTAAGAGAAATTACTGAGATAGATATTAGATCGGATCCAGAGTTATGTATTCTCCATATCACCGGGCTCTCAGTGAGATCATACAAGGATTCAGGGATTTGGCATTTCCTGAGCGCAGCGAAGAGTCTGATACCTAGGTTCTGGAAACAAAGGGAGGTGCCGACAGAGGAGGATTGGATGGTCAGAATGAATCAGATTTGTGGGATGGAAAGATTGTATTATACGCATATAGATAAGATGGAGAAGTATTATATAAAGTGGAAAAAATGGGAAGAGTATAGAGAAAAAGTGAAATATATGATGATGATTTATACCCCTTGAAACAAATATGGATTGTAGAAAGAGTTTTTTGGGTTTGAAGAGAAATGCAGAGTGGGATGGGGGGGGGCAGTTGTGTGGGTGGGGGTTGGGAGGGGAAGGGATAGGGGTGGTTGGGGATGTGGGAAATAGATACATTATGTTAATAAGAAGATATTGATTGTATGTCTTTTTTTTTTTTTCCTTTTGATAAAGGAGAAAATGATTGTGATTTGTACCTGTTTGGAAAATTAATAAATATTTATAAAAAAAAAAAATAGTAAACATGAAAAAATAATGAGCAATGTTTTGTATTTACTCAATTAAACAGGAATGTAAAATATTTTTTTCATAAAAAAGAAAACTATACATTCCTTGTAAAAAAAAAAATTATATGCACAGAATCTCCACTTTATGTACAGTGATCTAAGACCCAAAAGTGAAGCTGGAAGCTTGTGAGAAAAATAATCCATACTTAAAATACATTTTAGACACTTGTGAGGTCTGAAGAGAACACAGGTGCACAGCCAACTAAATCAGTCAGCAAGTATGGCCTTTTATGGATGCCTCTAAACAGTTTGATTGAAGTAATTTTCCATATTTAAAAATTTTCACACTAGTTCACTGTCTGTATTCACTGTCTGTTTTAACCTACAGCACCCAATTAATGAGCAAACTTGATTACTTAGATCCTTTAAAACTTTAATGACCTGCCAGTCTGAGTGATTTACCGATCATCTTTTATTTCATGCACCAAATAGCAGAAATTTTCTTGTACATTTTCTCATAAGTTGCTTAATTTAACATAAATCATTTAAGCTTGATTAACACCAGTGTGTATTTAATGTTTAATTAATGATTAACATAAAGACAATAAAACTAAGAGATGCATGGCTTTCATCTAATCATGCTTTTATTTTACATTCCCATCACTTAAGCACAAGCCATTTAAAAAAGTTAATTATTTCATGTTTATTGTCAGTGAAGAATTGTTTTCCTACTTTGTTATCTGTCATTGAGTCTCCAAATAGGTTTACCTGAACCAACTATGGTTTTACTAGGCTCCATTATCTAATAGTTTCTGATGGAAATCTCTCATTTGCAATCCTAACTTAGCGCAGCAGAAAGATCTTCAATTACTTCACAGTAAAATATGGGATTAGCAATAAAATTAGAGACACTCAAGAGAACTTTTTTGTATGTCACAAAATGAAATACAGATATAGGGGATGTCAAGTCCTGGAATAAATGTGCTAAAGTTTGGTTCAATAACTGAAAAATTTAAATAAACATCCCTACACTCAAAGCTGCTTACAAAGTTTTCCTTTAGTAGAATGTATCTTATTTTGATAACCAAATACACTATATTGCCAAAATTATTAGGACACCTGCCTTTACATGAACATGAACTTTTAATGGCATCCCAGTCTTAGTCTGTAGGGTTCAATATTGAGTTGGCCCACCCTTTGCAGCTATAACAGCTTCAACTCTTCTGGGAATGCTGTCAATAATGTTTAGGAAGAAGTTTATGGGAATATTTGACCATACTTTCAGAAATGCATTTGTGAGGTCAGACACTGATGTCGGACAAGAAGGCCTGGCTTGCAGTCTCTGCTCTAATTCATCCCAAAGGTGTTCTATCAGGTTTAGGTCAGGACTCTGTGCAGGCCAGTCAAGTTCCTCAACCCCAAACTCACTCATCCATGTCTTTATGGATCTTGCTTTGTGTACTTGTGCACAATCATGTTGGAACAGGAAGGGGCCATCCCCAAACTGTTCCCAAAAGGTGTGAGCATGAAATTGTCCAAAATGTCTTGATATGATGACACCTTAGGAATTCCCTTCACTGGAACTAAGGGACCAAGTTCAACCCCTGAAAAACAACCCCACACCATAATCCCCCCTCCACCAATCTTTAGCATGCGCTGACCCCGCTGTGTCATTTTACGTGGCCTACCACTTTGTGGCTGAGTTGCTGTTGTTCCCAGTTGCTTCCACTTTGTTATAATACCACTAACAGTTGACCGTGGAATATTTAGTAGCAAGGAAATTTCAGGGATGGACTTATTGCACAGGTTGCAACCTATCATGGTACCACACTTGAATTCACTGAGCTCCTGAGAGTGACCAATTCTTTTACAAATGTTTGTAGAAGCAGTCTGAATCCAATGATTTGGAGGGGTGTCCCAATACTTTTGGCAATATAATGTATCTTTCAATAGTCATCGGTTAGGGGTCGGTTCTCCTCAGTATATCTCTATGTCATTTTCTGCTGTTGCCTATCCCTCCCAACTTGTCTTTGGTGCACTTTCCACACTTTTCTTGCTGCAGTTATTTACTCCTTCCTGTATTCTACCCTGGAAAAAATCCTCTCCTGTAGAGAACCCCGGAAAACTGGGGAAATGTGAAACACAAATAGAGACTGTCTTTTGTAGACTGTTGGTTCTGACTGCCCTTTTCTGCCTACTGACTATAACTAACTGCCAAGTGGTATGTTGGACAACATTATTTAACAACAGTGACACAAAACACAATAGGCAGATAAAGGCTGAGTAGAGCAGGCAAACAGAGCTTGGACACTGTTTATAAATCAGATTGCCCATGCTTTAAGAGGTTGCTTGGCCCTCTACAGGACATCAAGGCCAAAGTGTAGGAACTTAGATGTGACTAGAATGTAATGTAAGCCATATTTTCCTCATTTAATCTTAGCGATAATCATAATCTTTCCCCCTGAGATACAAGAGTGTGTCACCTAGTCTTTGGCATTTAAGCTTTATATTCTTTTCTATTATTTTACCCTAGTTTCTGCTCTGCCAGTGCAATATTGGTCACTGGTTTAAATAGTAGTAATTTCCAATTCTTTTGGTGTGAGTATTAAATTAGAATAATTATTTCTATGTAAATATATTCTGCCTTTCTAATCTTAGTTCACCTGTTTGCCAGAGAAACTAGTATTTTTTGTTAATTAAATGACATGTGTGAGATGGGGAAACAGCTCTCATTGTTTGAACACTGTTTGTGTGGAGTAAATTAAATGTTCTGGACTGAAATTTTGCAGTTTAGCCACAAGATGCCACTGTTTTCCTAACACAGCCTCAGACTGCATAGATATTTCTATATTCATGAAGAGGGGGGGTTTTCACTCAGAGTTTAGAGAACTGGAAGAGGAGAGAGAGAGGAGCCATGTTTGGAGGATGGTGAATGAAGGAGCCGTGTGAGCAGAGAATCTGATGGCATCCAGGTGTGAGTGCATCTGTTAGCAACCACCTGGCAGTACCTCTAGCAGCCCACAGGACAGGATTCCCCAGAGCGCGGAGTCTAAGCCCCAGCCTGCTTGTTTACCAGGGCCCCTGATGGTGGGGATGGACTTGGAGCAGACTGGAACCAGGTCGCGGCCCCTGAGTACACCCGTCTGTGGTAGAGGAATCCGCCGGGGGTCTGTGCAGGTGGAGAGCCTGACGTGAAGAGGCAGAAGGCGGAAGCAGGGATGGCTGGATCCGTGCCGGATGGATGGATGCATGAGCGTGGTCAGACGGGCCAGGTCAGTAACAGAGAGGTCAGAGTAGTACAAGGCAGCAGGCAGAAGAATAGTCAGGTCACTCGCTGGGGTCGGCAACAGAAGTTCAGATCAGGTATGGGGGTATGCAGAAGAGAGGTACGACTAGCCAGGGGGTCAGGGCAGGAGAAGTCAGCAGAGGTCAGGTTCAGGCAAGGTCAGCAACAAATCTCAAATAGCAGGAACACAGGAACACAGGAGTAAGATCAGACCATACTGCAACTTGTGTCTGTGCAGGGCTGGTTTAAGTAGCCCGCCCTGCACCTGACAGGCGCAGTCTAGGTCCTAGTGCCTGCCCAGCACTGTCATAGGCGACGGGTGCGCCTGGGTCCTAGTGCCCTGCTGCCTGCATGCCTTGACAGACACCTACGCATGTGCAGACCCATGCGTCGCGATGGTCCCTGACAGCATCCCTCAGTAACCAGAGCTGTAGCTAAGTGAAGCTGATCATGTCCAAGACCCTGATCCTGTTCAGAGAAAGGAAGATTGCCGCCAGGAATGCTGATGAGAGCAGAAGAACAAAGCAACATACACTGCGATACCACATGCTTGTTGCAGAGACATTAGTTCTGTTCAGAGTCACCAGTGGATGAAAAGCAGACCCAGGTCGGTAAGATCGTGCACCTCATTTTAGTGTTGGCACCTAGAGACTGAGACCAGGCCTATAGTTAGTTAGTTAGGGTCTCTGTTTGTGTCAGGCCATAAGTGTTATTACTGATCATTGGAAGGAATTCATAACTTAAAGCGACATTTCACATTGGAGAGCTGATAAAATCCCACAAACTCAAGCCAGACTGGCGTTTTTCTCAGAAGGAATACTCAGGCACGTGCTACAGGACCAGTTATGGGAGGGGGAATACTGTAGATTTGTATAGGATTGTAAGCTGTTGTGCTGCACCGCAGCCTAGCCTATACCATACACCCATACACTGATTCCTGCTCTTTTAGGGTAATAACGGGTAAGGTGTGGCAGCTTAGTTGTGTCCACAAGTAAGTAAATTACTACACTTTCTACCTTC
Organism: Staurois parvus; assembly: GCF_062004578.1. Classification (NCBI taxonomy): domain Eukaryota; kingdom Metazoa; phylum Chordata; class Amphibia; order Anura; family Ranidae; genus Staurois; species Staurois parvus. The sequence continues at coordinate 17,648,349 of NW_028318430.1, read as the reverse complement.
ATCCATGAGAAGGCGCCGCGCGGTGCAGCACAAGGGTCTCAGCCTTTGGGCTGGGTGTATGTAAATTTATTGTATGTTCTCAGCATTTGTGGTTGTGTTTATTTGCCACATCTAAGTAAAATTCTGTTGTTGCAAAAGCTAGTGTTGGGGTTGCTTACCTCGTCTGTGACTTCACTGTATCCTGGGGAGCCCACCCCGGTACACGGCTTACACATGCAGAGGACAGAATTTCTAGTCTAGCCAGTGAGTTGCAAGATATAACAATAAACCATTTCACACCTAAAGATTAGCCCTTTGTATTTTCACTGACTAAGTAAATAAGAAACAGACATTTTAATTGTGTTTAAAGTTACATACATTTTAGACCAGGTAAACAAAACTATATCATTTATATAGTACAAAGGCATAAAATATTAACTGCCATATGGGTGACATTATGTATTTATGATGTTATACAGCCTGGAGCTCGTCATATCTCTTTTGTTTTTCTCAAAACAACCTTTTGTCACTATACATTATTGGTTGCTGCAACAGAATTAGAATACAGCCAGTTTTCTCAGGATACCTTTGTTGACTTATTCGAATATGACAACATGTTTTGTATATACAGGTGGCTGTATATCACTTTCCTTTTCAACTGCTCTGCCCTGCTATTCTTCTGAAGAATCCATGCTTCTGTGCTACAGATTACATTTTATCATAAGGAAAACACAGTACTGGAGATGTATCATGCCAGGGAAGTTCACATGTCTGATTATGACCAAAGAGCTATACTGACATTATTATTATTATTATTATTATTGTTGTTATTCAGGATTTATATAGAGACAACAGTTTGCTCAGAGCTTTACAATATAATGGGAGACAATACAGCAACAATACAGTTCAATACAAGAGGGATAGGAGGGCCCTGCTCCTTGGAGCTTACAGTCTAGGAGGGAGGGGCTAGTGGTACAAAAGGTAGTAACTGTGGGGGATGGACTGGTTGGAAGAGTAGAAGATTACATTATTAGCTGAAGGCAGGATAGGCTTCCCTGAAGAGATAGGTTTTCAGAGATCGCCTAAAAGTGAGCAGAGTAGGCGATAGTCTGATAAATTGGGGTAGAGAGTTCCAGAGGATGGGGGAAGCTCTGGAGAAGTCCTGGAGACAAGCATAGGAGGAGGAGACAAGGGAGCTAAAGAGTAGGAGGTCTTGCGAGCAGCGGAGAGTACAGTTTGGGTGATATTTGGAGACAAGATTGGTGATGTAATTTGGGGCAGAGTTATAAATGGCTTTATACGTTATTGTTAGTGTTTTGAATTTTATCCGTTGGGCAATGGGAAGCCAGTGGAGGGATTGGCAGAGAGGGGTGGTAGATACAGAATGGTTAGTAAGGTGGATGAGTCTGGCAGCAGCATTCATGATAGACTGAAGTGGGGATAGCCTGCGATTAGGTAGGCCAATGAGGAGGGAGTTACAATAGTCAAGGTGAGAGATAACAAGGGAGTGAATAAGTTGCTTAGTGGTTTCCGAGGTTAGGAATGGGCATATCTTGGAGATGTTGCGAAGGTGAAGTCTACAAAGATTTGGACAGCGATTGGATTTGGGGCTGAAAGGACAGATGGAAGTCTAGGATTACACCTAGTACCCTGGCATGAGGGGAGGGACTGATGATTGTGTTATTGATCTTGATGGAGAAGTCAGGGGAGGGGGCACGGGCTGGGGGGAATACTAAGAGCTCCGTTTTGGAAAGATTGAGTTTGAGGAAGTGGAGTGACATCCATGCCGATATGTCACTTAGTAGGTTAGTAATGCGAGAGGAAACTGAAGGGGTGAGGTGAGGGGTAGAAAGATAGATTTGTGTGTCATCAGCATAGAGATGGTACTTAAAGCCATGGGAGTTTATCAAGTGACCAAGGGAGGAGGTGTAGATGGAGAAGAGAAAGGGTCCAAGGACAGAACCTTGAAGGACCCCTACAGAAAGACAGAGTGAAGAGGAGGAGGCAGCTTTATAGGTAACGCTGAGGGAGCGCTGCGATAGGTAGGAGGAGAACCAGGAGAGAGCAGAGTCTCGGAGGTCAAGAGAGTGGAGTTTTTTGAGGAGGGGATGGTCAACCATATCAAGAGCCGCAGAGAGGTCAAGTAGTAAGAGTATGGAGTAGTGCCCATTGGTTTTAGCTGTTAGTAGATCATTAGTGAGTTTTAGTAGGGCAGTTTCAGTGGAGTGTAGTGAGCAAAAGCAAGACTGTAAAGGGTCAAGAAGGTTGTTGTCAGTGATGTAGAAGCTCAGGCGATTGTAAAGTAAGCGTTCTTTGAGTTTAGAAGTAAATGGCAGCTGGGAGATGAGTCTTAAGTTGTTCAGGTTGGTGGGGTCCAGAGAGGGCTTTTTAAGTATGAGAGTGATGTGTGCATGCTTTAGAGGGGAGGGGAAGGCACCAGGAGAGAGGTAAAGATTGAAGATGTGAGTGAGGGAGCATAGGATGGAAGAAGAGGGTGACTGTAGTAGTTGTGAGGGGACAGGATCCAGGGGGCAGGTAGTGAGACAGGATTCTGAGAAAACCTTAGTGACCTCTTTGGTAGTAGCAAGGTCAAAAGAGGAAAGTGTTGACGGAGGTTTAGTATAAGGTATGCTAAGTGGGATGGATGTCTGTGCAGTGGCGATGCCCCTACGAATTGCGTCAATCTTACGCATAAGCTGGTGTTGCCCAAGTGAAACAGGCAGCAGTCCAATGCTGAGAGATGAAACAAAAGCGCAGATGTCCCAAGCAAACAGGGGTTTGACCCTGGGGCTTATAGCTCCACTATCAAAAAGTACCATTACTGTGAAACGCAGGAGCAGGCTTAAGCCATTATTGGATCGAATCTCAGCCAGTTCAGCTGGCTCTGAGATTTGATCCATCTTTAAGCAGGCTGGTTGTAATGAAGTTGATCCATTGATCGACTTCAGTACAACTAGCCTGTCTTATTTTTTGCATGCGATCACTGCCAGCGGCTATACAAAATGGGGCGGGGGGTTATTGATTGTTTGATGTTATGTGGTTGCATCCCATTGCTCTATTGTTTGGGAGCAAACTATTATGGGATGTATGTGTTTATGTGTATTCGCTTAATGGAGGGGGTGTCTCCAGCAGCCCCCCCTCCTGATGGGACTGTCTGCTGGTGTGAAGTTTGAATACCTGTGTGTCTCTTGTTACTAAATGTAGATTGCCCCATCCTGTGTCATTATGCAGGGAGGGGGGATTGTCCCCTTAGTGTATATATCTTGTATCTGTGTTCAAATAAACTAGTCTACCTCTGGCTTACTTTAAATCTGGTGTCATCTGGATCTTGGGGTAACAATAGCCAGATTCACTGGTCTCGTGTTCCAGAGCCTGAGAAGCAGCTTCGTGATGGAGATATCCAGTCGTGGGTGTCTGGGGTCTGTCACACAGTGGATCAGTTTAATCATGCACAGTATACTGTATATTATACCCCACTGCATAAAGATAATCATGAGATGATTTGCATATACC